>NC_141618.1:29899058-30211558 GCF_047967505.1 Dipteris shenzhenensis | reverse complement strand
CACGACGTGAAATGCAAAAGGCTAGTATTGCAAGAGCCACGGTTCCAAGCAGTAAAAAAATACATCGTCCCACTGTAGAGAGAGATAATGTGGATGAAAAATGGTTAAAAGAAGAGAAAGATGAAGACTTAGAACCCGAGGCTGAAGATGATGAGGATGAACTCACATCAATCAAAAATCTTAATCTGCGTCTTAATGAAGCAGTTACAGATGATGATGTGGGATATATCTAGGGTCAAAGGACGTGGTTTGTGAATGCCAAAGATGTGGAAGCTGCAGCTCTCTTTACTAATAGCCGAAGCATGGATATATCCTATGCAATGCAAATATACAAGGCTTTGAGAGATGGTAAAAAACCTGTGGCAAGCAATGTGGTCTTGCACCCAATAATGTTTTGTCCAATCAAAAATAGTTTTCTGGATCAAATAATGTTTACAGGGCCTACACATTTTGAGGAAACCTTCAGTCAATTCTTTAAAGACACTCTTAAAAATATTCCACATGAACAAGGCGAAGAGGCACAAGGTGAGAATATGCTAAAGGAAGCAAAGAAGGAATTCCTCCTTCATTGCAGATTCCAGCCCATTGACGGTCAACATTGGGCTTATGCTTGTAATCAGATCGCAAAGGAAGCAAAGGAGGTCAAAAGACTCACTCCAGAACAATTTGCAAAGATAAGTTCATTCCATTATTATCCTACAACAATCTGTGTATTCAAGCATGAGATCAAGTATTTGATTGAGTCCCTATACTATTCTACAAATGAGTGTGAGACAACAAGAGTTATTGTACCAGAGTCTGTTTTATCAGTGAAATCTGTGCGAATACAAATGGGATACGTAGGATTCCTAGCTTTATACATCCCATACTTGTCCCAACAGCTTCCCCTCAAAAGCAAAGCGGTGGTTTACAAACTCAGACAATACATTGATACCTAGTATTGGAAGTGAGTTACCACCACCTACAAAATTCTCTCCAAGTGGAACTATGGCACGAATATTGAGGACACCACTTTCGAGAGGAGGTGCACTACTATGCCTATCTTTTGGAGGTGAAGAAGATGTAGCATCATCTTTAGATTGCTTCTTCAGTGAAGAATGCTTGCTTGCTAATCATTCACAAATGGAATTGAGTTAGTGTAAAAATGTATGTGCTACAATAGAAAGTCTTCTCATTTTGCTTTATTGAAAGTATAAAACAAGAATGAGAGATAATCATCACAAAAAAATTAATAGTAGTAACATTGCAATATATTTCATTCAATGAAAGTGGTTATTGCTGATAATGCAAAATATAGTCCACGGATCTTGACTGCACTAAAAATATAGGAACCAAACTATTACAATCTCCAAAATCGACATATGTGATTCAAAAATGCACTAATACTCAGATGATTTCATGGAAGGATCCATAATTTTCCATCTATTCAAATGTATAAACTGTAACAGCAGCCAGCATAAGTGGTGCAGTCATCGTCGATTCTTTTTCAAGTAGCCTACAAATTTGAATAGTGATTAAACAAGAACCATTATTGACTCCATCACACAAACTAAAAAATCTAGAAGGCAGGGCCAATGCCTTCTTGGATGAAAGTCTCCTCAAAAATCCTTTGTTCTTTGGTTAGTGGTTTGTTCTTAGGGCCAATGCCTTCTTGCATAATTTTGTCCTAAAAATCCTTTGTTCTTTGGTTAGTGGTTTGCCATGGGCAGCGCATTTGGCTACAACAAGGGCTACAAACAGATCATCCATTTTGCGTTTGTATGGGATGGGCATAGCCTTATATAGGCAATAGGTCCGTGCGATACCATGTGATGGGTGTAGGGCAAAAATTCCCGAGACCACATCAAGCCTAGTCACATACCCAAGCAGATCGGGGATGGCTAGTCTATTTATCAGTTTGACCAACAGATGCAGAGGGACAAATCAACCTCTGCACTCCTACATAGAAATACACATAGACTATTGTAAGGAGCACCTAGGGATCTTCCAGAAACCATTGAATACACTTCCATACAAAAAGGGGCACCAAAGGGCGATGAATCTAGGAAAGAAAATCCCAAACATGGTCAAGCCTAGTTAGCACAAATCATTATGTCCATGGAAAGCGTAAGATATCCTCAACATTAGAGGTCTTACAGAAGGCAAGGGTTATATGGACAACATTTGGTTCTCCAAATCCTAATTTGAAGCAAAAGGTCACAAAAGTAGACGCCGACACACACAAACTTCTATACTTCTTTGAGTGCAGTTGTGCCTAGGGGAACTCAAGAGCAAGAAGAAAGTATAACAAGCCTCAAGGTGGTGAGGGACAGATATGCCGACTACACTTCTATCATATTTCGTCCTATTGAAGTGTTCAATGAGATGCTTGAAACGTGCATTGCTTGTGAGCATTGACAGTTGACCTATGAAGCTCCTTTGTTTATCTCCGAAAAGTCAAAGGTAATGGATAAGAAGGAGTTGACGGCAAGGATGTGGAGGCCTATAAAGTACTTACCTGACAAGTATACATCCATGGCAGCACAAAAAAATTTAAAGAAAGAATGGTTTTTTGGAAAAAAAGACAAAGACCACTGCATGGAAGAATGCATCAATGTACAGGTGAGGCGTGATGCAGTGCATAGTGCCATTAAGTATTTGCTGTCAGAGAAACAAATTCCACTTACTCATTGTAACATTGACTATAATGTGGTGAAGCATATAGCTTCTTTGTCAACACCCAAGGTAAAGCTATGGGCAAACAGGTGGATTAAAAAGGATGAAGATGGGTTAGAAATAGTAACCTCTTACATGAGAAAAGAAATCCCACAACAGGTGGTTGCATATGTGGAAAGATTAATCAGCGAGATAAGGATGCCGATAGATATGCACCAAAGCTTTCAATTCAATGTAGAGGTTACGGCAGAGTCTAGAATGCTTGTGAACTTCAGGGGAGTCTCAGAAGATGACTTCTTCAAGAATGAGTCAGCATGGGATAAGCCACAACTATTCTTTATCAATGAAGTTTCTAGCGATGATATCCATAACTTCATTGATAGAATAGTATATACCACCATTAGCAAAGTGGCAATTTGCAACATTGTCATTTTTGTTGATAAAAAAGACAAAGAAGCCATGCAGGTTACTCTAGAGCGAGCATATTCATCAGATTTGAAGATCTGTAGAGGTGTTTATGCAGCAAAGAGAGGCAAGAGAGAATGTGGCATAGCGATTCAATCTCTTGAATCATTCTTTTTGTGTATGCGGAGTCCCAGCCCTGATCACTCCTTACAAAAGAACATAAGAGGGAATTCAAATAATTTGAGATTGATGCTAGAAGAGCAAGATATTCCCAGGTCCATACATTATTAAAAAAACAACTATGGAAGTCCTACAAAAAGTAGGAGTCTCTTGCTTACCATGATGGAGAATTTGCTATCGGCAGGTTGGGAGGTCACCTTGTGTAGGATGGGATATTTATTTGAGGATCTCCTCAGAAAAGGTAACTCCACAAATATTATTGAAAATAAGCATTTCATGGCTTATTTTCAGCTTCAAGCAGATCTAACCATAGGTTATGAAAAAGAGATAGACCACAAGGACACTGATGACATGGATGATTACCTTGAAGATCATAATGTCCCAGTTGATGATGATGAAAAGATGGACTTACATGACCCGTTCAGAGAGAGGTTGGTGGATGAAGACAAACATGATGATGCCTTCTTTGATAATTATGGCTCACAGGGTTATGAAAAAAGGCCACTACGACAATACTTAGCGGTATGAACTCTCTATTTCTCAACTAAATATAATTTTTTAAATAAGATTTAAATTTAAAGATAATGAATCTAATCTCTCATATTTGTTTACAGGCAATAGAGGGAGAAGAAATGGATGAAGTCAATACGGAGGCACTCCCTTGTACTTCAACAATGCAACCACCTCTAAATTTGATTGAAGAATCCCATGAGCACAAGAGCTTTAAAGACACCATGGAAAAGCAGAATGACCCCAAACATAACATAGAATACAAGCTATGACAGAGACCCATTCTGCAAATTTAGCTGCATTGGATAAAATGGAGAGCTCATTTGAAGTTAGGATCATTTTGAAACGAGAACCTCAGTATTTGAGCTTTGGTAGAGAGGAGGTTTCAATCCTCTCCAATCCTTTAAAAGAGGTTAATGACAATGTTATCTTGGCCATTCTCATGTAACGTTTGTTTATTTGTTGCTACTTCAATGAGCTAACATTTGTTTATTTATTCACAGTGTAGTTATATTATCAGTTTCCTAGTGCAGAATGCAAATCAATTCTATGAGCTAACGTTTGTTTATTTCTTGGTACAGTGTAGTTATTTCTCAGCTTCCTAGTGCAGTGCAGCATCATGTCTACATGCTCGATGCTCTCCTTTCTTCTATTCTTAGCTCTCCTCAAAAGACTATACAAGATGTTTGTACCTGGTTAAGCCCTTTGAATTTAGATCGGGTGCGAGTCATCTTAAAGCCTTATCATGAGGCGTAAGTATCAACTCTAACCTTATTTTTACTATTTCTTTGGCAAGTTTGTGTAAAACAATAATCATTTTTATTCTGGTCATGTAGCTCACATTGGAGTCTGATCGTCTGGGACCTTGAACTCAACCGTGGTTTGTGAATTCAATGGAAGGCTATCATGCCAACTCCCCAAGGTAATTATTCTCTTAATATTTTTGATACTTTCTTATTTTGTATCTTATGATCATGACAATATATTAATATGTCATGATGGACAATGCTGCATATCAGCTAGTATCTGCTGTCAGAACAACCACGGAGCAACAAGATCAAGTAGAATTCAAAAGACGTCTGCCAGTGGAGCAAAAAGATGGGCACAGCTGTGGGTGGAGAGTTGCCTACAACTGCATGTTTTTTCTTAGAGAGATTTTTCATTTGGAGTTACCAGTCAAAATGGAATCATATACAGAAGCCGATCTGCTAGCATTTCGGGCTAAGAGTATTCAGCGTCTAATTACTACCATTGGGAAACAACCTGAAAATATGACTACATTGCAGCATGTATAAAACCTTATCTTTATACTTGTATGCTTGTTCAAGCCTTTAATTGGGATGTGTAAATCTCATAACTTTTTTATATTTTCCTCCAAGAGGAGAAGATACTGAGTCTAATGAAAGCATGCTATCTTTATACTTCTATGATCATTTAAACCTTTATATTTTATTTGGGATGTGTAAATCTCATAACTTTTTAAATTTTTCCTCCAAGAGGAGGAGAGACTCACTCTAATGAAAGCATGTATGAAACCTAACTTTTTAAATTTTTGCTCCAAGTGGAGGAGAGACTCACTCTAATGAAAGCATGTGAGAAGCATGTATGAAACCTTATCTGCTTGTTTAAGCCTTTATTTGGGATGTGTACATCGCATAACTTTTTTATATTTTTATAGTAGAAGGAGGATGTAGAAGACATAGCAAGTGAAGAAGAATACGATGTAGACTACTCTCTCAATAAGATGAGTCATGAAAATATGAATCTATTGGAGCAGATTGGAAGTTCATTCACCACTATGTTGTTAATTCGACAACCACCTCATTTTTTTGAATTTGGTGAAGAAGAGATTTCAATCCTCTTGAATCCTAAGAAAGAGGTTAATGTCAAAGTCATTACAACCATCCTCAGGTTTGATGCAGCCTTTTCCTTGGCTTTATACTTTGCTTATTTTGATTAAACCCAAGAAGCTAAATTTACTTTTTTTTTAAATATAGTAATGTTATAGAAATTTTCCGCAAAATATACAAAGCGTTTCATATATGCTCGATCCTCATATTTTGGAAGTGCTTAGCAACAAAGAAGAAACCATAGAGGATGTTTGCAAGTGGTTGAAGCACGTTCCTATGAATGACGCACGAGTTATTTTTACAGCATATTATGAGAAGTAAGCATCAAACCCTACTTGTTTTTTCTATTTTGCATTGCTAGAATTGTCTCAAACACAGTAATTATTCTTTATTGATAATGCAGCTCACATTGGATTCTGGTAGTCATGGACATCCTTGCAAAGAAGTGCTTCTTTGCCAACTCAATGACATACATCCATGGCACTGTGTTAGAGTAAGTATAGACTACACTTGTTGTCACTTCTTGACATGTAGATTGATATGCAATGCACATATTCACTGTTGTTATATGTTTTGATGTGCAAATCAGCTCCGAAGTTAGTAGGTGCTATCGACATAGTAATGCGGCAATGTGACTTGGCACAACAAATAGAGTATATAACATGTCAGGTATCACATCAAGAGAATAGCCACATCTATAATTGTGGATGGAGGGTGGGCTACAATTGCTTTTTGGTACTTGGTCAAATTTTTGAGATACAAAATGACACCACACTGTCAACATATACGGATTTGTATCTCTATGCATTTATAACATGTACCATTCGAGCAATCATTAAGGGCGACATTATGTACCCTCCCACAAGGCAAGTAGATAATGGCTCAGAGGAGTGCGAAATGAATGCCATCAAAGAGTCAAAGGGGATAGAAGACCTCAACTCTATAAACATGGCTTCATTGGAAGAATTGGGAAGCTCTTTTAATGTTAGGGTTATGATTCAACATAGACCTCAGTATATTAAATTTGGGGGAGAGGAGATTTCAATCCTCTCTAGAGCTTCAAATGAGGTCAATAACAACGTTATGATGGCCATTCTCAGGTTTGATACAAACTTTTTCTCTGCTGGATAATTCAATATTTTGATTAAATATAATAAGCTAATATTCATTTATTTGTTGGTGTAGTATAGTTATCTCACGATTTGGTAGAGCCGTACAAAACCGTGTGTATATGTTGGATTCCCTCCTTTCTCCTATACTTAGCGATAGCAGAAAGACAATAGCCGATGTTTGTAAATGGTTACATCCTTTACATTTACATGGCATGTGAGTCCTATTTATGGCATATCATGAGATGTAAGTATCATGGCAACCTTCATTTTCATCTTATACTTGCAACATTGTGTTAAATAATAATGGTTCTTAATTATTCATGTAGGGAACATTGGAGTCTGGTGGTTTGGGACCTTGAAGACAACTATTGTTGGTTTGTTAACTCGATTGCAGGCTTTCATGGCTCAGTGCAAACGTAAGTATTTTATTAATCTGTTGTTACTTCTATATTATGTACTTTATGTAATAGACACACTAAGTTTTTTTAATATGTCATGATGAGCAGGTCGATTGAGAAGTTGGTATCTACTATTAGAGAAACAGGACAGTACAAAGACTTGGTAGACTTCCAAAAGCGTTTAATAGTAAAGCAGGAAGATGGGCATGGTTGTGGGTGGAGAGTTGCCTAGTACAACTGCATGTTGATTTTCAAAGAAATTTTCTCACTTAAGCCATAGATCTCATCGGAAGACTCTTTGGAGCTCAAATATTCAGAGGAGGATATACAATTGTTTAGGGTTGAAATCATTCGAGACCTAATTGCTGCCATTAGAATACAACGTGCAACTGAAGCAATATCAGAGCTTGGATTTAAGGAAGAGGAGACTGAGTCTACTGTGAAAGCACTGCACACTACAGAAGAAGTAGAGACCCAGTGTACACCTACAGCACCACATCCTCCACTAGAAGCATTAAAAGAGTTGCCACAGCCTCCGCTTGCATTTAAGGAAGAGGATACTGAGTCTACTCCGAAAGCATTACATACTATAGAAGAAGTAGATACTGAGTGTACATCTAGAGCACCACAGCCTCCATTGGAAGCATCAGAAGAGTTGCCATAGTCTCCACTAGAAGCATCAGAAGAGTTGTCATGCATGTATGATGTTGTGTTTGTATATATGCATGAGGAGCATATTCTCATGATGTTGTTTACTCCATGAATATTATGGTTGACATTTATTTGTTGCAATGTATGAATCATGATGTAGTTTTTGTTGATTATACAACAATTTCTGACTTATTACTTAAGTGGCATTTAGTCATGATATTTATATATTTATTTCATGCACACAATTTTATGATATGAATGTGTGATGATGTGATTATTAGGAAATATAACCTTCTGTGATGAGAATTTTGATATGAATATGTGATGATGTAATATTTGTAATATATTTCATGGCAAAGTATCAATTCCCAATGCTCCACTCACTTAAAGTACATCATTCCCAATGCTCTACAAAATTTTATTCAGTTGGACAGTCTCCATTCACTTAAAGTAGAGCATTTCCAATGCTTCTCTCACTTTATTCCAACCCTTATCCTTATCATAGCGAACACATTATGCCTTAGTGCACTTGTAATCTTCCATCATAGTCCTTCCACAAACACTCTCTTATTTCTTACATCCTAGTCCTTTTGATTAACTTGTATTCATCTTTCACTTTACGTCTTCCCTCACTTTCTATCACTCTTGAAGGAGGGGTAGCTCACTGTGCATCCCTCGCTATTGCTCCCTCACTCTCCTTCTCCCACTTTCCCTTTAAGACAATGACTAGTTACTACCCGACTACATTTACTAAACTCAAATTCTGTCTTAGATCTCTTTTGTATGGACCAATGAAGGGAAAATCATTGGAGGAGGATATGTTACACACATGGCTGCTTGATTTGAACCCAGCAGAAGAGGTGAATATCCTTAGCTTTCTTTTTTGCTTCTTTTAATCATGTACTTCTTACGTGAACGAGTTAAATTTTCGTATAGGATATGGCGGTGGCTAGAAGCTGTTTTGAAAAAAATGGTGAAGATGAGGAAAGCCAAGAGAGAAAAGAAGAGTTTTTGAATGCTTACAAGTCGGCGAAAGATTTGAAACAAGTTGTGAGGAGAGTCTGTGAGGAGATTTGCGATGCCAGCCCTGGTTACGCATGGCTTGCAAGTTTAAAGTCTGCTTGTTTTCATGAAGCCAATGCCATAGTAGGCACTTTCGAGGACATATGCTCTCTCTAATGACTTAATAGTCAAGTGATGGAAATTTAATTCCATAGAAACTTAAAGTAACTGTGAAATTTAATTTCATAGACTTATGTGTTTTCTAAAGTAACTGTAATAGACAAGAAAGACTTTTTAGTTCTCTAATGTAAAGTTGTAATCGACAAGAGAGACAAAGATGACATCTTCTAGGCTGAGCTAATGGAAGGTGTTTTTTAACACCATATGGCTTTGAGTTATATGATCTACTTCTTGTACAAATGTGTCATGCTTTTTTTTAAATGTACTGTAGTTTTTTAAATGTACTCTAGTTTTTTTTCTAATTTGAATTTTTAAAATCTTAAATTTTGTCTCTTTTAACAACATGAAGTCCTCTTTTTTTAATGTACTCTAGTTTTAATAACATGTCACGTCAATTTTTCTAATTTGCTTTTTTGAAATCTTACTTTTTGACTCAAAGTTTTGTTTTATAAGAGCCTCTTTTTTTGAAATGCTTTATCCAAAATTATCTCACAAAACGAATTTGGACAGGGCACTAGTCCAAAATTAATGAAATAGGTGTTGTTTGCTTTTGTCTACCGAAACATGCTTCACAAATTTTTCTAAAAAACTATAGTTTAGGTATTCCAATTGCCATATTCTGATTTCTTAGCTGCATCAAGCTTTTGAAATTAACATGTCCATATCTCTTATGCCATACTGCAAAAAGTTGCATCGTTGTTGAGTTGACATGGCATGCAAATTTGGAACTAATGCTAGCATTCTAAAGAAGCGTTATTCCATGATTGCTTTTCCTACCTAGAGGTGGATTTACTTTGGATTTGTCTTTGATTATGCATTCATCCCCATCAAAGATGACCTGATAGTTTTCTTCTGTCATTTGCCCAATTGACAAAAGGTTTTTCTTGAGCTTTGGAACATACATTATGTCTTTCACTAGTCCTTTCTTACCAGTGAAATTGTGTAAAGACAGTGGGAGAGAAGGAAGGAAGCTCACTTGCGGCTTTCTCACATACATAATTGGGGAATACACACAAAGGTGGAGGCTGAAAACAATTTTCCTCTTCTTAGTTGTGAAAGCAAAAAGAACTCTAGTACAAAGAAATAGAAGAATCCTATATGTGGGTCTCAAACCAAACTCAGCTAACTAAGGTGGCATACTAACTGAGCCACGAACTAGAGTACATAAGGATAGCTGTCATCCAGCTATTATTCGTGGGCGGTGTACCAACCGCATCTGCAGCTAACAAGTCGGTGACTTAAATGCACAATGGTCACCCTGGCATATCATGAGTGGAGCTCGATATCTCGACACTCCCCCTCGAGCTCAATCCCAATTCTTGCACACCAAGCAGGCCTCTGAACTTGCACAGCTTCTCTACGCCCAATGCCTTCGTGAATATGTCAACTACCTGATCCTCTGTGCTAACATAACTAGATCAATAAGACCTGGTAAAGCCTTCTCCCACACATAGTGATAATGCACCTCAATGTGCTTTGTTCTAGCATGATAGATTGGGTTATTTGCCAAGTGTATACTGCTCATGTTGTCACAATAAATGACAAGTGGCCCATCTGTAGACTGATGCATATCATAGAAGAGCTTATGCAACCAAGCTACCTCACATTCAACCATTGCTACACCCCTGTACTCAGCCTTTGTGCTCGACAAGGCAACTGTAGGTTGTTTTTTGCTGCTCCAAGTGACTGCAGCACTCCTAAAAGAGAAAACATATCCACTGGTAGATCATCTATTAGAAATACTACCAACCCAATCAGCATCAGTGTATCCATGCAACTGTATCTGAACCCTAGTCCCATCAAATAGTCCATACTGCAATGTGGACTTCACATACTTGAGTATGCGTCTAGCCACATCCAAATGTGGTTTCCTTGGAGCTTGCATAAACTGACTTACTAATCCAACAGCATAGCTCAAATTTGGCTTGGTAATAGTCATATAAATCAAACTTCCTACTATGCATATGTAAATAGTAGGGTCTTCCAAAAGCTCACCTGGATCTGCGTTCAGCTTCACATTCTGCTCCAAAGGAACTTAAATAGGCTTACATCCTGCCATCCCATATTTGGATAGCATGTCCAATCCATACTGCCTCTGCAAGAGCTGTATCCCACTTGGTGATCTAATCACCTCAATGCCCAAGAAATAATGCACCTCTCCCAAATCCTTCATCTCAAACTTCTGCTTCAATAGCATTTTCACATGAAGGATATCTTCATCACTATCACCTGTGATGATCAAATCATCAACATAAATGACAAGCAGCAGAATACCTTTCTCTGTTTTTCTCACATAAAGTGAGAAATCTGCCTTGGAAATCTGAAAGCCACTAGTGACAAGATACTGTCCTATCTTGTAAAACCATGCTCTAGGTGCTTGCTCTAAGCCATACAAGGCTTTCTTCAACCTGCAAACAAACTCAGGATGAACAGCATGAACATAACCTGGTGGCTGCTCCATAAAGACCTCTTCTTGCAAATCACCATGCAAGAACGCATTCTTTACATCCATCTGATGTAAATACCATCCCTTTGATGCAGTCATAGCAATGAATTCTCTTACGATTGCCATCCTTGCGACCGGACTGAATGTTTCTTCATAATCAATGCCATATGTCTGTGCATACCCCTTGACAACTAATCTTGCCTTGTATCTATTCACAGAACCATCTGCATTGTGCTTGACCTTATAAACCCACTTATAACCAATTGCATTCTTGTCTTTAGGCAAAGGCACTGATTCCCATGTAGCATTTGCTTCCAAGGCATCCATTTCTTCATCCTTGGCTTTCTCCCATTTTTCTTTTCCCATGGCTTGCTCAAAAGAAGTGGGTTCTGGTTCCTGTATCACTTTGACCATATAGGCATAGTGAATGGTTGTAAATCCATCATATTTCAGCCTATCCATAGGATATCTAGCTCTGGTAGACCTACGCAAAATAGGCTCACTTCTAGGTGCTCTCAAAACATCCCTGGTCTTCCTTACTCTAGGTGTAGCAATAGAAGGAATACCCAACTCATCATCAATGCTCTATTTTGAGCCACTAGATTCACCATCCACATAAGAGTGACCTGCATTCACATCAAGCATGGGCTGATCTACCTTCTCTTTTCCTTTTCGTGATACCTGCGTACTACTATTTGCATTACTTTGAAGAGATTCTCCTGATCTCAATCTGCCTGTCCATGGCGTAGTATGTGAACCACTGCTAGAGGACACTACAGGTCCACTAATATTTTGTGATTGCTGCTGTGAATTTTGTGCAGCATTACCATTTTGTGCATCTACATCAATCATCACATTTATTGGTTTATACTAGCTGCTCATCTCATCAAAAACAACATCTCTGCTCACTGTAAACTTACGAGTAGAAGGGTTATAGCATCTATACCCTTTCTGCTGCACAGCATAACCAATAAAGATGCACTTCTCAGCTTTTGGATCCAACTTGGACCTGAATTCATTTGGCACATGAACATAGGCAATGCAACCAAAAATTTTCAAATGAGAAATATCTGGTTTCCTACCAATATACATCTCCTCTGGCGTCATGCCATGTATTGCTACAGTGGGAGACCTGTTCATTATGTAAACTGTTGTAGCAGCTGCTTCAGCCCAATAATAATCTGGTAGGTCTTTTTCATTTAGCATGGCCCGAGATACCTCTCCAATATGCCTGTTTTTCCTTTTTGCAAGTCCATGTTGTTGTGGGGTATGACTGCATGAATATTGCTGCTTTATGCCATGCTCCTGCAAGAACCTTGCAAACTCATTTGAGAGGTACTCTCCCCCTCCATCTGACCTTAGGCATTTTATTTGTAGGCCTATTTCTTTTTCAACCATAGATTCAAAAGCTTTGAAGTACCCAAACACTTCACTTTTCTTTTTCATAAAATACACCCAAAATTTTCTGCTGTAGTCATCAATAAAAGTGACAAAATAATGACAGCCTCCAATAGATGCAGCTTTAGTAGTCCATACATGAGAGTGGATTAATTCCAATGGCTTCTTACTCTCTTTAAAATGCCTAGGAAATGGTTTCCTTGCCTATTTTCCAAATTGACAAGCTTCACATACCTTATGCATTTCTGCAACCTTGAATTTAGGCAATCCTGTAACAATATTTTGGGCCTGCATTGATTTAAGTCACTGTACATTAACATGACCAATGCATTTATGCCAGATATCAATATCTGCAACTACACCGGTCCCATGTGCAAACATTGCTACACTCAATTCAGGCATGTCCACATCCAACGTAAACATCCTGCCCTTCTTCTTTCCTTTTGCTATCAAGTGACCGTTATTTTTCATATCCTCAACAAAGCATCCATGAGGATTAAATTTGACCTGCAACCCTGCTCAACCATTTGACCAACAGAAACCAGGTTCTTGGTGATGTTCGGGACATGAAATACATCAAACGGGTATTTCTTTTTCCCATCCTGCATAGACAAAGGAATTTTACCAATCTGCACAATAGGATGTACAGTATCATTACCAGTCTCCACAAATCTTGGTCTTTCCATTTTCCTTGCATCCTGCGTCCATTCTACATGACCTGTCATGTGGTTTGACGCACCTGAGTCAACATACCACACATCATTGCTTTCTTCTGCACTTGTCATAGAATTGGTCATGTGCTGCACCATAAACAGATGCTCATTTCTGTCATCACCCTGTCTACTAGAAGATGCATAATTCCCTTGCTGCAATTTTTCCATTCATGATGTCATTCTGCTTTTTGTAGCAGTCTTTAGCCATATGACCCATTTTACCACAATAGTAGCATTCAACATTGCTGTTTGCATTTTGACCTCTTTGCCATCCACCATGGCCTCTTTGGCTCCCCCTGCCTTTAGAGTTACCACGTCCTCCTCCATAGGACTGGTTTTATTGAGTTTGCTGCATATTCTGATTTCTACCATAGCCTCCAGATCGGCCTCCTCTACCTCTGGCTCTACCTCTTCTAGCATTTGAGTGGAAGACAATTTCTTTTGAAGTTCCTCCTGAAGAAGATGCACCACCATTTCTCTGCTCTTCAAAAATTAGAAGAGCAAACAACTCCTCAAAATTAGGAAATTTTTCACGGATGGCAATGGATGTTCAAAACTGTGCATAATCCTTTCCTTGACCATTCAAGGTCACAGAATCTAAATCATCATCTTCCACTGGTGACCCAATGGAAGCAAGTGCATCTGCAATTTTCTTCACCTTCATGTGGTAGTCATTGATGCTCATATTTTCTCTCTACACATTGTGCAACTCCTACTTGAGCTGCATTTTCCTGGCTTGTGTATTTCTGCTGTACATTTTTGCCAAAGTATCCCATGCCTCCTTTGGCGTACTTGCATCCTGAATATGCACAATCATAGAATCTGAAATACTGATAGACAGCCAATACATAACTTTTCTAGATCTCTCATGCCATCCTTTAAATGCCTGCATTTCCTATTGATTGGGAACATTAGGAAGAACTGGTTCTTCTTCATTTCGTGTAATGAACTCCCAATAGCCTTTTCCCATAAGGAAATTCGTCATTCTAAACTTCCATGCTTGGAAGTTGTTCTTGTCAAGCTTTTCAGTGACAATCTATGAAAGAGAATCAGATGCCATTACAGAACACTACAAAAAATTCTGTCACTACAAAAAACACAGCTTCTGCCTCACACAAGCAAATCTGCAAAACTGACAAAAGTGGTATTTGACCACACAGTCACTTCCGAGTGATGATTTTGCATGAACAGGCAATAAGGATGATTCTGTAACTCCCAATATCTCTGCGCAATTTTTGCAGCAATTTTTCACCGATCTGCAGAGCAGTGGTTGCACAGCAAAAACAGGGCCTTTTTCTGAGTGCCTGCGAAGAAATTCCACCTTCAAAATGGGCCCTGAAATGGCCTCAAATCAGAAAAATAAAGTCACCAAGGGCTTTGCCCTTGCCTGCAGGATATACTGCCTTCTCACCACACCACGAAGGGCATCTCAATCTGAGACAGTGCACTCCTACACTTCCGACTATGCTACATGCAGAGATTTGCTCCCAAACTCGAAAAAGTAAAGCAACATTGGTCCTCTTACCAGGACACCACGATCTTGGTTTGCTTTCTTGAGCTCCTTACCACAAACCAGGCTCTGATACCATGTGAAGATAGTGGGAGAGAAGGAAGGAAGCTCAATTGCGGCTTTCTCACATACACAATGGGGGAATACACACAAAGGTGGAGGCTGAAAACAGTTTTCCTCTTCTTAGTTGTGAAAGCCAAAAGAACTCTAGTACAAAGAAATAGAAGAACCCTATATGTGGGTCTCAAACCAAACTCAGCTAACTAAGGTGGCATACTAATTGTGCCACAAACTAGAGTACATAAGGATAGCTGTCATCCAGCTATTATTCATGGGTGATGTACCAACCGCATCTATAGCTAACAAGTCGGTGACATAAATGCACAATGGTCACCTTGGCATATCACGAGTGGAGCTCGATATCTCAACAAATTGTTCATAGGCACAATGCCTTTCCATTGAACTCAACTTAATGTGTTAGCTGGCAATCTCTTTCATAGTGTCCAAACTTATGATAGTAGTTGCATTGAATGTTTGACACGTTGGTGGATGCATTCCCTCTTCCTTGAAATATTCCTCGATTGGAATAATTTCCTCTTTGATGCTAATAGTGATGCTGTTGCGGATGCTAATGCTAATGCTGACTTTGATGTTGATGAAAATGATGATGAGTGTTTCTTTGAGATGCTCTACCTCTACCTTTACCTCCAACTGATGCTGTGAATGCTTGATCATTAGAATGGCCTTTGCATGCTTGAATGGAATGAGTCCTAAGTTCTTTACCAAGTAGCACTAATTGTAACTCTTCGAGTGTTGACATATGTCATTGAATAGCAATAATTTGGACTACAGTATCTTATCCTTCTCCTAGTGCATTCAAGATGAATTGAACCATTTCTGTGGGATTCATAGATGTTATTGGTGTCTTAAAAAGGAAGAAAAACACCAACACAATCCACTTCTAGTAATGGAACTACCAAAGTCAGATTCACGTATGACTAAAGTCGGAAAGAGACGAATCAAAAATGCACATTCAAAGAGACAAAACAACATTTTAAAAGACAAAGGCTACCAACTAGTTTGTATTTTTAGCTTTTTGCATACAACTTGCTTAAAAAAGGAGACGACATGGTGCTTATAACATATTTCAATAGTATTTTGACAACAGTCGGATTTCTAAGCATCACTCACTAGACAACGCCACTACTCTAGATTGTGAGCAGTCACAAAATGGCCTCCACTCTTATATTGTTGTTACTCCCCAAAGTGATGGCAACATGGGTGAGAGGTAGGCCTCAATACCTGGCACTCCTTGGTAGAGAGGTTTTTTCCAAAAATTGGGGACATGGACACTTTATAGGAAATATTCCATCAATTGTACATTGATAGTTTGTGTACAATTGATGTCAATGCTTCCTAACTTGGCAAGCTAGGGGTCTGTCCATTCCTTGTCATTGGTTGCTGCACGTTCAACTCATTTGTTTTCCACAGTTTGTTTAGTGGGTTCAACCTTCAGCAGAGCTTCTATCTGCATATCATAAATGGGCTTTCCTATGGTAGCTTTATTCTGCTTGGTGGCATTTGTTAGGCTACTGTGTTTTGTGTCTTCCTTGGTAGGCATAGAGTGCAGGAGGGCCTCTTTAGAGTTTAACAACTCTACCTCAAATACATCTGGGGCTGTGGCCTCCTCAATTTGCACCGTCTTTGTTCCTGAACTATGAGCCTTTGACTTTAGCAGTTCCATCTCATGGGACATAATGTCATACGTATAAGTGGCTAAAGCAAACTCTTCATAAGGCCATTTAGCAATCACATATAATCTCTGTTTCAATTTATACCATAGGCCCTGGGCTGTTTTGGCTAATTATCACTTCATATTGGGCATATTCTTGCTTCACTATTTCAAGTTCATTTTTTGTCTCTTTGAGTTGTTTCTAGTTAGTTTGCTGTTGAACGATGTAATCATGTGCAGCCTGCTTGTCCTGCTTCAATTCCATGATCTGTTTGTGAAGTTACATTTGCCCTTCTCTTTGTTGTTCATGGAATGTCTACAATGCCTGCAGTGCATGTTTTGCCTCCATGGTCAATACCTTTGCACCCTTGCTTGTGGTTAGACTGATGTGTGGAGTTGTCTCTTGCAATTTTGTTAGCTTTCGGATAGGGGAGAGTGCTTCAAGCAAGCTTATTCGAGAGGTTTTTAGCAAATGAGGTAGATCCTCCTCGAGTTGTTTCCATTTCTCCTAATTTAGAAACATCAACTTGGCCTTTGTATTTAATTTGATTTTCTTTGCCAGCTTGGAGTTGGATGGTCCAATCAAAAGCTCGGCACTGGTGAGAGGCATATCCCAAAGTTTCTCTGTCAACGATTGACCATACACGACCATTGTGGCTTCTTCCTTGGTGTAGTGTGGAGCTTCAAGATATTGAATGACTTGTTTCTTCCCTTTTGCATCATAATCATCCGGATTATCATGGATGTGTTTTGTTCTTTCTTCTCGATACTACACAATTACCTCATGGCACTTTTGGCCTGCTTGATGAGCATACTTGAAAAGAGCACAAATAAAAGGTGCAATTTTGGTGTGGGTATTTGACATTTTTAAATGCTTCCTTGCAATCTTACTCATCAGCCTAGAGTGAAGAAGATGTGCCCATGAGATTTTTTTATTTTTCTCTAGTGCATGAAGTGTTGCATAAGAGTCATAGATCATGGTGTTGGTCTTGACTAACAATTGCAATCATTCCAAGTAACATACAAGTTGTTGTCGTCTTCATGCATCCTGAACTTTGGCGATGAAGAAGTAATTTTTCTACGTCTTGGGTGGACCGAACTCCTTCTGCATGTCTACATCTACGTCTTTTTTGTACACGACTTCTTGCTATATAATCAGCAATTGAAAAACCTTAGCAATGATTTCTTGGGTAACCATGATATTTGGGGTCAGCATATATCCGGACTTCTGAAAAGCTTCATATTGGGCGAGAGCATCAGGTTGGTCCTTCTAAGAATTCAAGGGTATGGCAAAAGACCAATCTTGTGCAACCATTTGTTGTGCTTTGCGAGGTCGAGTGAGATCCTAAAATTGGCAAGGCTAGTCTGCACCATTTGCTTCTTGAGAGGGGGCAAGGACGTCTCACTATCAAACTCCGTGTCTTCCAAATTGGGAATGACTATATGAATTTCCTCTTTGGCTTCCTTCTTTTGGGGACTATTGTGGGCAAGGGTGAATCTTGTCTTCTTTCCCATGTCGGCATCGTGCAGGGCGATGTCACTAAGAAGATCAAGTGGCTATTCGAGAGCTTGCCGAGTGGTGAGGATTGTGAATCTAAGAGTTGGTTTGGGTGTGGTTTGGGTGCCATATATGGCTCAGTGTAGGGAATGGAGTTTGTGGCAAGTGGATGTGAACATTGACTTGCTATAAGCATGAGCTTAGTGATCTTTCCATTGATTCACGAGAGGCGAAGAGACTCATCAGCGAAATCTCTTATTGGTGTTGCCTATTTTGTACTGTATGATTAGTTTCATCGGCTCTGAGTCAATAATGATCATGGCTTTTGATTTATGCACCTCAGGCTAGTGATCGATCACATCATCGAGATTTGCAATGATTCCTCGTACATCCTACATGTGTCTGGCTGTTCGAGGTATGGCAAATCGGGGTGGTTGTTGAAAGTGATCATTTATTGTTTCCTACAGTCGGATCTCGGTCGGAATGGGCATTATGAGCGGAGTGGGCTCCAACTCTGGGACCATGGATTGAGACTCAACTTACTCTTCTTGGTCGACCAGGTTGGATTGGAATCGGAATAGTATATTGGACTCTTGTTGGAGTCGGATTTTCCAAGTGCGAGCGGCTCATTGGTCAGATTGGAGTCAGACGTCGTATGGCCGTGGTCGCGAATCGAAGCCTTGCCTATTTTTGCCACTATGCTCATGCATGCTCACACCCTCATACCTGCATTATCTAATTTCTTTATGCTGAACGCATTGAAGCTTACCTGAGACCTTTTGAGATCATTGATTTGGTTTTCTTATGTGCTTGTCAACCTAGAATTGGACTCTTGTTAGAGTTTGATTGAGGTGTCTAGTTGTTTTTGGCTCTACTAGTGCCTTGAGATGGATGGTAAGACTTAAAGTGAAGTTGCTCCATGTATCATTGCCTTATGTACTCCTTTTGATTGTGGTAGGATCATAGTAGAAAATGTTGAAATTAGTTGCAATCCATGGAGGGAGTTACTATAGATAGTGATTGGAGACGTTTTCTTGACCAGATTTGTATGTTTCCCTAGCTCTACTAGGTTCAGGCCTTGAAGCCTGATGTATTCAGTGGCATCGGAGTTATATCAAAATCTCTTATTGTTAAAGTCTTCAACTTGAATGACTGATACAAAAACATTTTCTTGATTGAAGGCAGTAGACATCTACAGAGATATTGTATTGAACTTGGCTTGGGTTGGGTCAGCAGGTCTAATGTAGAATTTTAACTTGAAACCATTTACTAGCTTTTTAAAAGCATTACCATGAAGGTCAGCTAATTGGAAGGTACCTTTATCAAATACCTCCAGTACTTTGAATGGTCCATCATACCTTAGCTTGAACTTTCTTGGCATTTTACCCAACTTTGTATTAAACATCAATACTAAGTCACCTTTCTTGAATAGCTTGAGCTTGAGATTTCTATTGATCCAAGCAACTCTTCTGTTTTGAATGACGTCATCAGTGTGGGAACTTCTTTGTCTATCTTCATCTAATTGTAGAAGTTGCTACAATCTGGAATTAATGGATTCCTCTGGTGATAGCTTATTATCAATTGCAACTCTGAGGCTACCTGCAATAAATTCCATTAGCACCATTGCCTCACATCCATACACCAATTTGAATGGTGTCAGATCAGTTGCAATCTTGTGCGCTATTTTGAGGGCCCATAAAACTGAATCCAAGTGTTGATCCCAATATTCTGGATGATCAGCCCACTGTCCTTCTGTACACCTTTTTCATAAGCTTATTATAACTTTTTGCTTGTCCATTAGCTTGAGGATAATATGCTATGGATTTTGTGTGCTACATCATGTGCATCCTTGTCATCTTTCTAATTGTTTTGTTGATGAAATTGGTACCTCTGTCTGATACTATTTCAATAGGTACTCCAAATCTAGTCACAATATTGTGGTAAAGAAAGTGTGCCATAGTTTTGGCTTTGCATGTCTTAAGGGCTATAGCCTCAACCCACTTTGTGCAATAATCAATTGCACCCAAAATATATTGGTTACCTGTAAATTTTGATGGTGGTTTGATAGGACCAATAAAGTCTAGCCCCCACTTTTGGAATGGTCCCAAAGGGACGATGGGCTGATGAGGCATTCTATTAGTATCAAGTGGTCTATCATCCCTCTGGCATGGTAGACATGCCTTTGCATATAATTGTGAGCATCATTTGACATAGTAGGCCACCATAAACTAGCTTGCAAGATTATCTTACCTATAATGTCTCTAGAGAAATGTCCTCTTGCTAGTCCTCCATGAGCTTCTGCCAAGATAGCCTTTTGTTCATGATCTTGCACACATCTTCTAATGACTTGGTCAATTCCTCCCAATAACCAAAAATGGCTTGCGTTGTAAAACAAGTTTTTTCCTTTGATCCCTACTTAATTTTTTAGGAATCAATCCATCAATAAGAAAAAAAAGCATCTTATCATACCAGTTTGGGTGTTCCTCAATTCTCACCATGAAAATGCTTGCATGAGGTAGCTCATCAGGTATACCTGTTGGAGCATCCCTTGATATCAACTTGCTCAAATAATCAGCAATGGCATGCTACTGTCTAGGTCTATGTGCAATGCTTTAGTTGAATTCCTACAACAAGAGCATCCATTTGGCCAATCTGCCTATGAATTACGGTTTGTTGACCAAGTAAAGAAGTGCCTGATGATCCACGTGGAACTTGACCTTATTACCCAACAAATAATTTTTGAACTTATGCAATGCATAGATCATATGTAAGGCTTTTCTCTCTGTGAGTGCATAGTTTTTCTCATGTTTTGTTAGAATTCTACTGGCATAATACATTGGTTTGAAGCATTTAGCTATTTTTTGCTACATAAGGACTACACCCACAGCTGTATCTGAAGCATCAACAAAAACTTCAAATGGGAGAGTCCAATTTGGAGGTTGGAGGATAGGAGCAAGCATTAGCATCTTCTTCAATATGCTAAAGGCCTACTCTTGAGGTTCACCCCAAATGTAGGGTTCCATTTCTCTTGTCAGTTTTGTAAGTGGATAACATATATCAGCTAAATATTTGAGAAATCTATAGTGCCACTTGATTTTGACCAATAAATCTCTAATGTTGCTTTATATTTTTGGGTGGCTTGGCTTTTTGGATCGCAGATCCTTTGTTGGGATCTATCTCCATACCTTGTTGAGAGATGATATGTCCAAGGAGAATGCCTCTACTAATAGCAAATGCATGTTTGGCAGGATTAGGGATGAGTCTGGCCAACCTACATTTTGCAAAGCATAAGGCCAAATGATGTAAGTGCTCCATCCTTTTGCCAAAACTGAAAAGTCATCAAGAAATCCCTTCATTAAACTTGTAAGATAGTCAGTGAATACTTCATGAATGTATTTTTGAAATGTTGGTGGAGCATTCTTGAGTCCAAATGTCATCACATTGGAAGCAAATACTCCTGTAGAACTTTGGGTTTACCCCCTTCATGTCTGTGTCATGCCATGCAAATATATCTTTGTATTTTGTTAATAAGTCTGAGTGTCATTTTGAATGGTGGTGGAAGACCTGTATTGACCAATACTGTCTTGGGGTTGTCAGGCTCCCCAAGGTTCATTTCTTCTAAGTCATCCTGTTTGACTCTTGCACTCCTTTTCATATGCTCTTCAAACTCACATTCAGCATCAAAATTCAAAACAACCTTCTCTTGCTTTGTCCAGTCGGAACTAGGCCGATGTCGATCCACTTATGTCAAAGACCTAATCCAAGAATAGTCTTTGTAGTCATTTGCACCTCGTCGTAATTCTTCTAACTTGTTTAGAGGTTGCTTGAGACTCTTGAGAGTGTTCTTTCCATGAGTTCTTGCTCGCAGAAAGTCATAATCCATCTGTTACCGTAGTCTGCTGGAAGTTGGATTTTCATATGAATTTGTGTTATGAATGCACCGATTTATCGAGCTACTATGTTGTCTTTGTTTTTTATTTAAAGTAGCCTTTTTGCAGGCACTCCGTTGTTGATTGTATTCGTTCAAGTTGTCACCATTGTTTGTCTCTTGCTATTTGAGTTATTTTGGATCTTATTGTTGTCACTCTTTTGCATAATTGCTATATGTAGTAGCAATCGACTGGGAGTTCAAGCACAGTAGAGGATCACCAATAGTGTTACTAGTGTCTTCAAAAGGGAGAAAAGCACCAACACACATCCACTAAGTCTTCTGGTAATGGAACTACCAGGGTCGGATTCATGTCTGACTAAAGTCGAAAAGATACGAATCAGAAATGAGAGACAAAACAATGTTTTAAAAGACAAAGGCTTGCAACTAGTTTGTATTTTCAGCTTATAGCATACAACTCTCTTCAAAAAGGAGATGACATGGTGCTTATAACATATTCCAATGGTATTCTGACAATAGTTGGATTTCTAAGCATCATTCAGTAGACAAGGCCACTACTAGTCTAGACTGTGAGCAATTACAAAACGGCCTCCACTCTTATATTGTTGTTACTCCCTAAAGTGATGGCGACATGGGTGAGAGGTGGGCCTCAACAATAGCCTCTCCTATTGTTGCTGTGAGTTTATTGTTGTAATACTTGATTCTGAGTATGTAAGCATGACTAGTTTCATTGCTGTTGCAAAAACTCTGGAACTAATCTAGTTTCTCAGTGTGAAAGTTCTAGATGTTTTCTTAAACTCATAAAGTACTATGAATATATCACATGATTCTTTGGATGTCTTGACTGTGTTGCGTTGTCCAAGCATAACATCTTGCACATTTTGTTTGATCAAATGATATGCATATTTGCCTTTCTTGTTCCATTCTGCTTGTGCTCGAGCAATGGTAGGATCTACTGCTAATGTAGACACCATTGCTCTAGGTGTAGAACCTTTTGCTTGTGGTGCAACGATGGTGGGAATTGTTGCTGGATTATCAGATGGTATAGGTATAGACCCATCGACATACTCCCATTTGTCTTGAAGTACAAGAATGGTCTCCATTTGGTATTTCCATGTGCCATATTTGGAATTGTCTAACTTAGAAGATGCCTCCAAATCGATGTTGCTAGTGGTAGACATGGGGAAAGAAATGTACTCAATGTGTTGTGAAAATCATAGTTTGAATCAATTGCAAAACACTGTCTAGATCAAGTGTAACCTGAACTGTCAGTGAAGATAGAACTAAAATATATAGTCAATCTATTGCAACGCTTGTGTGCTCCAAATAGCCAAGAGGCTTTTCAAGGCTCAAATAGTGTGCACAATGCTAGAAAATAGCTAATCAACTTTACAATGATGGCATGTGAGTGCAAAAATAAAATGATGTCCAATCTGCCCACTGAACAATCATCCAATGCCTCTAAAAACTCTGAATTCTACTCACTAAACTATGGAAGATTGGGTTTTAGGACATATGATGTGAAACTGCATGTGAGCATAATCATCCAATGCCTCTGAAAACTCTAAATTCTGCTCACTAAACTATGGAAGATCGGGTTTCAGGACATGTGATGATGTGAAACTGCATGTGAGCATAGGGACTGACTCTGAGTAGGAACTATCTAAGAATTTTTAGGCATGGCTTCGATTGGCTGCTTTGGAGTTCTCTCCTCTGAGGATGATATACTCTACTTTGATCTACATATAGAAGAATCATCGAGCAATGCAAAAGAAGCAAATAATTCATTTTCTTTTGTTCATTTTAGGTGCTGGGTCAGATACGTCGACGTAGAGGTTGAAATATGTGCAAGAAGTGAATTTGGTTTCAAGGCTAAAAGGTATGTGACACGTGCATTGAAATGTGTACGTGATGTAACAAGTTTGTAGAGCAAAAAAATTTGAGCATTTTTTTTTTTAGGAGCACCCTTAAGTTGTTTTTGGATCAAGAGATACAACTTGATCTAGGTGGAGGGGCACAAAAGGAGAAAATGATGATGTGGCATTGTGATGTGGCCACTGTGTTCACATGTCGTGACTGTGCCTAGCAAGAGGTGCGCCTATGGGGCACTGTGTTTAGGTGGAACTTTTGTGCATATGCAAGGTGCCAACTATACTTGTAGAGGGGTGATTGTGCTTGTGTGGGGATAATGCCACATGGTAGTGTGATGATGTGGCACTACTCACATGGATGATGACGTAGCTCCATGGTCCTCGGTGCTAATGTGGCAGGTGAGTTAGCACAATAATGTGGCAACTGAGCTTGATTGGTAATGTGGAACAAGGGTCATCTATGCGGACATGGCAATCATCGGCCACATGGCCACTAGATGATGTGGCAAGTTGATAGTGCAAGATGACGTGACAAGTATGATGTGTCACTATGGTAGCTAATGATGTGCCAATGGGGCCAGCCCTACTGACATGACAGATAAGCCTTGAGTGGTGATGGTATCGTAGGCAGAGCTCTTGCAGTACTGACGTGGTAAGAAATCAGGATAGGGTCATTGGATGACATGGTAGGATGCCACATGTCAACTAGTTGACCCAACCTCAAGGTGTAGATAGGGCTTGAGGATAAGGTAGTTGGAGTGTCACATGTCCCTTGGAGGGCCTCTAGAATCTAGAAAGATGATGCTGACAGAATCAATGAGATTCTATCTACGTAGGGATAGTCACCCACGGCAAGATTCATCAATCCTTTCGATTGGTAGAAGGCATTGTATAGGCCTTATCCAGGCTCACTTTATTCTTGAAAATGGAGATACAAGACCAAGGTGCAATGCACCTTCCAAACTGATGAACTCAGTGAAAGCCTAGGACTTAGATACAAGACTCAAGAGCATATGTATGAGGTAGACAAAAAAAAGGACTCCAAGATCAAGTTTCAATTGCCCAATCCACAAGGAAGAAGCCTGCAACAATCACCACTTACTGTTGAAGAAGTGAAAGGAAAGCATGAAGCTGAACACAAAATGAGAGAATGCTTGTTTGCTTATGGAATGAAGAAAGGTAAGGTCCATATGTAGGCACCTCTACATGAGCCACCAAGCTCCACAATCATCCCCTCAATCATCTCCTCAATCAGCTCCTAGAATCTCTCAATCATCCTATGTGGCATCTACCACTACCTAACAGTGCTTATGGGCACCTAATTGTGCCTCTAGCACACACACATAGACCCTAAGGTGTGCCTGGGGCATACACCTTGAGATATCCCATCAAACCCCCCCTCAAGGGAATGCCTTAGGCTATGTCAAGGATACATCTAGTCACATAGTGTCTCAAGCCATCTCATGGTGGTCAAGGATAAATCTATGGCTAGGATCTCATGCTAGCAAGGGTTCCCAAGGGTGTGAAGTCAAACAAAGGGATACATAAGACCTTCCAATGGTTATCTCCACTGCATGTACATGCACACAATGTCTGCAGGAGGTACCATGGAGCAAAACACATACACATGGCCTACATCATATGGTGACCAGAGGTGTTTACAAAGAACACAATAGTTTATTCCATTCATTTTGGAGGACTATCCAGGCAGAGTACCTTGACTCAACATAAAAGAGAGATCTAGAGCATATATGGAGATGGTTCAAAAAGCATAATCATCATAGGAGGCCTCATTTTGTGGAGGCACATCAACTGAAAGTAAATTGGCAGTTTTTGGTTTTGTAGTTGCTTCTTTTTGGCCTTACAAAACTTTTCATGGTGATTGTTTTTGCCACAATATTTGCAAGGATTGAAGCAATCTTTTGAGAGGTGATTAGTCCTCCCACAATGCTTGCAAGGTGAAAACTTGCCCATTTGAGTTTTTATGGCATAGGCTATGTCATTGCCTCTCCGGAGTTCCTTGTCCCTTTCTTCTTCTTGAAGGGTAGTAATAAGTCCTTCAAGAGTAGGATTAGGAAGATTTTTCAATGTGGTAACAACATGATCATAATATTCAGGCATACTTTTGAGCAATACTGCCATTGCATCATCTGTAGTGATTGGAGAGTTGATAGAAGCAAGTTGAGTCATGAGACTCCACATGTGATTGACATGGGCAGCCAAGGAGTGCCACTAGCCATCTTCAATTCAAAGAAAGCAATCTTAAGTGAAAATTTTGAGATGTGAGAGCTAGCACCAAAAATAATATCAAGATTCTGCCAAGCTTCAGAATGAGACTCCAAATCAGAAATGTGATGAATATAGTCATCTCCTAAGCCAAGAGCAATAATGCCATAGGCTTTCTCCTCTCTAGCAAGATCTCGTGCCGAGTGTGTGGGAGCTGAGGATTCTCTAGCATTAGAGGCTATTGAAGAAGAAGTTGAAGCAGGTTTGACAAGCCCCCAGAGGTTTTTCCTCATCAATGCAAACTTAACTTTCATCTGCCATGTGTGAAAGCCTTTACCATTGAACTTATCCATATTCAAGAAGGTAGCCATGAGAGGTTCTAACCCAAAATGGGCAATGTCTACTCTCTTACAAGGCTAGAAAGAGTTGAAAAGCTTCAAAGTACAAGCATTTAGTGTAGCAAAGACTTGTAACCAAATTCCATACTAAAAATCATAACGGAAATGATACTTCAACTTGCATGCTTCATAGAGGTGGCTAAATGAAAGTATTCCAAGCAAATCCAGGTATAGCAACCTCAAGGAAAGTTGTAGCACAATTGTATTGATGCTATTCAACACTTTAAAACATCAGAAATGCTAAAGTAGCATCTAATGTAGCACCAAACTCACAACATTGTCAAAACTGTCCAAAACGGAGGCTTGATCTTGGAGGGCTTGTATCTCACTCTTCAAAGCAAAGAAAAGAGGGCTTTCTAGTTAGAAATAAATCTGGTATACCATATAAGAGCCGCTAAAGAAGAGAGGCAAAATGCTGCGTCACATCGCCATAGCCAGCAGCTTGAATGTCGACTGGTTTTTTGTTTGTTTCTCCCTCCCTGGTGGACCATTTCACTTCAAATCTAAACAAGGGCTAGCTCATGCTATTGTGTAAGCGTGGCTCAGAGGAGTTTTGGAATGGCTGCTCCAGCAAGTCGTATTGCACGAAAAATAGAATCAGGAAGAAGGTGACTGTTGCACGGTTTTGTGGGCACCATTGTCTAATTCCTCTGACATGGAAGGTCGCCCATATGAAGGGTCTCTCCAGCCAGAAGGACCCTAGGAATGGTTGCTTGTAGGTAGAGAACTCAGCCCTCCAAGTGGTTGGGCAGAAAGGGTCAAAATGGAGAGGAAAGTGAAGAAGAAGAAGAAGATGACATGGCATAAATGGGCTCAAGGAGGATCATAGTGCTCTGATACCATGTTGAAGAAGTGAAATGAAAGCATGAAGCTGAACACAAAATGAGAGAATGCTTGTTTGCTTATGGAATGAAGAAAGGTGAGGTCCATATGTAACCACCTCTACATGAGCCACCAAGCTCCACAATCATCTCCTCAATCATCTCCTCAATCAACTCCTAGAATCTCTCAATCATTCTTTTCGTTAGCTTGGGCTTCATAATGAGTCTCAACTCTCACTAGTTTCATCGACAATTTCAGAGTATAGGCCGTGTCAACCAAGTGCTACTATCATGAACAAACCTCCACGTAATTGCCCATGTCCTTAGTTGCATCGTCCTTGGAAAATGTATCGGGTAGTCAGTGGTCATCTTGGATCTATAGGTAGAGTAGAGTGCTATACTAACTTTCAAAGGTCATCCCATGACGGAGTGTATTCCCAAGGCCTGGAGCATTGAAAATTAGGTCGTACCATAACTATGCTTAAAGAGGACTTTAGGCTCTTTTTTACATCGGGGAGTACATAGAGCATCTCACTCTCGAAGTGGTAACTAGCCCTATTTCTTGTGAATAAACATGCTTGGCTATACACGGTGCCTTGTTATTTTGAGTATCATTTTTTGTTGTCCCTTTAAGTTTTGGCACAAGCTCTCACCAAGAAAGGTTGGAAAGTAAAGGGACAAGCACGCTTGCAAGTGAAGGGGGTGTGGACAATGACTCAGATGTGTGACCCACTTGCAAGTGAAGGGGGTGTGGACAATGACTCAAATGCATGACCCACTTCACTACACATTCACTAAGTTGGTGAGGCATTTGGGTGTTCCCCACTGGGTTCATGTTGACATTTGGCCCCAATTCGGACTACGAAAGCAGAGCTAGCATACTTTGGTTTAACATTGGAAGTGAAATATAATTATCAATATTGCTTAGAGCATCTTATTGATGTCCAGGGTAGTATTAGTCTTTATTCCTCCATAGTCCCTCCCCAATGCATGCGTTTCTTGCATTATGCAATTGTCTATCTCCTAGGAGTTCAATAATATACAGCTCGTTTTATTTGGCGATCACTAGAAAAAAAGGTCTTTCTTTGTTTTGGAGTGTAAAGATTGAGATTAGTATAGCAGTTCCATTTGATTTTGAGTTTGTGGCAACTAACTAGGCCAAGTGCATTGAACATATTTTTGGTTCAATAAATGTTTTTTAAAAGTAAGAAGTAATTTTATTCCATTTAAAATAGTTATACAAGAGGTTGGAGAGTGAGAACTCTTTTCCTTGCCTCAACAATATGCATCAATAGCCAAGGGGTGGTCTATAGGGCCATGACATTGAGGTCGATGGTGCCTGGGTCCTTGGAAATGCAATCAATCTCTCTCTCTTGTAACCCTATGCATTGGTACGACTGGCTCAAGATGGTGAAAATAAGATCCATGTAGATAGATGCCAATATATCAATAGTAGTAGATACATGGCTTCCAATAATATGAGCACATCTTAAACACCAGATATCTGCCACAAAGCCATACTAGAGACCACCTCCCCAGCCTCAAAGGAGGGTAGTGTGTCTTGGACCAAAATAGGAAGCAAGATCAAGTCTTGTGGCTCCATGATACTAGAGTCTTTAGTGCCATGTCTATGTGGTGCTGCATGGGAAGGCATGATCACCACCAATCTCTGACTCATATAATGCAAAAGCATGAGATTGTCTCCCACAACAAGTTATCCCCCCACATCAATGTGAATGAATCAGAGGTGATATAAGAGAACTCATGTTTAAGGCACTCTATGAATATAGCAAGACTGGCTGTCATAACTAGAGTCTAGTGTCGGCGGGTGATGGTGTAGATATATCCTCTGCAGTGGTAGGTATTGCTCAAATGAGAGTTAGATGCTAGATCTGAATAAGCATCCTTACCATCAAAATTGATCCTCAAACATATCCAACTAAAACCCCCCTTCAATCGACCTCTTTGTGTTTTTGTAGAGGATTTTTGTAGCCTTGGACCATGCAAGCCTTGTGGGGGAGTTGTCATAAATCTTCCTTTCATCCTCCCCCACTACTTTTGCTAGGATGGGACTTTCCTACTTTTTTTTACTATTGTTATTTCTTTTTAGGGGGTGTAATTCTTTCACACTCTATCTATATGGAGCCAATGGGAAAAAATACTTTGCTCGTTTGTGATCCCCAATTTTATTATAAGTTCATGGTGAACCGGTGAGGCACCTATGGATTAAAGGCAATGTTGGTATAACTTGATTTTAATGATCCTTGGGGCGAGTTGTGTCACTCCAACCATTTCAATGGCACTATGACATTTCACATTTCTTCCTTAGGGGTGGTGATTCATTTGAACCTTTGGCCACTTGTAAATCAATGTTTGCAAGAAAATGCATCCAATTTTCATGATATTTAGGCTTATAATATAAAGTACACCAAGAGTCATCGAAACTCGTTGCCTTACTCTCCTCCTAGCTTGGAATGCATTCTTGAAAGATAACTTGTTAATAGTGTCAAATTTTGTAAAAAATAGATTTCCACTCATAGGTTGGATCCTCCATGTTCTTGAATTCACTTGGATGATATGGTCTCCCTTTCTTAGGTAGATATTGTTTGTGTCCCAATCTTGCACCATCCTAGTGATTCTCATGAATGGTTCCTTGGAATCATATCATAAGCATCATTTTGTCCATAAGTACATATGACACTTGATAAGATAGTCCAAAGGCGTTTATCTTCATATCTCTCAGGACTCCCACTAGCTTGGTAGTTGTTCCATCAACCAATTTCACTACAATATAAATAGCTTCCATGGGTCACTCAACCCACTTTTCCAAGCAAAATTTCACTAGCTTCCCCATCTAGAATTGCAGTAATTTTTTGATCTTGGTAGCAGATGAGTTTGCACTCACTTGTAAAGTCATTGTGTGCCATGGGCCCCTCTTGGATTTCTTCCTTCAAATCCTTCTATTGAAAATAAAGAATATATACAAACCACTTTAGGGTTAAGGTTAGGGTTTCCAACCCTTTTCATTTTTGTACTCTATGTATTAGTGCTATGCACATATGATATACATGATGTTGAGATGGTTCCTCAACACCTTCCCTCAAGGTCAACATCATGAAGTAGGCCTTCCCTTAAGATGATGATTATGGGGAATAAAGAAGGAGACTGAGCATTACATTCCCATCACACCCCTTTAATGGGAATGCCCTTCCTCTCAAAAATCTCTTTCCCAAGTGGTTTGGTAAAGATATATGCAACATTTTCCTTGCTATGATAATGTTGCAATGTGATGTCACCAAGTAACACTATTTCTCTGATGAAGTGCTCTCTGACATAAATGTGTTTTTTCCTAGATTGATATACTAGATTCTTGGCCAATGCTTGAGCTGATTGATTATCATAGCATATTGTTGTTGGCTTTGATTCATCAAAGTAATGATCTATTTCTAGCAATAGTCTTCTAAGCCATATAGCCTCACATGCACCTATTGTTACTACCCTATATTCTTCTTCTGTTGAAGACAAAAAAATAGTTGGTTGTTTATTTGACAATCATGTTGATATAGCACCTTGAACATTAAAATTTTCATATCCTTGTGTGAATCTTATGGTGTCATGATCTCCCACATAGTCACTATCATAAAGTCCATGCAATCTTGGATGACTTCCTCTATATATGTAGTGAAGCGGGAACCTACAAACGCAACCATTTCAGCTACCATTTTGGAGCAGCAGCAAGGGCCACTAAGGCTCTCAATATTAGAGTCTAAGGGATCCCAGAAATAGAGCTCTTACCGATGGACGACGCGACCACCTTTGTGGCAACCATAGTAGGGGTTCCTAATCATGCTATTGTGGGAGCATGGCGAGTGGGGAGAGACCCCAATAGAGGGAAGCCTCTTGTAATATGTTTCAAAGACACTCAAGCACACTTGGCAGCTTTGTGTTGTAGATCAGCCCTATGAGATCACCCCACTATATCTGTGGATGAGGACTTGAATCCTTTGCAGGTAGAGAAGAGGGATGCTCTATGTGTCAGTGTGACACATGCCAGTGATGATGTGGTAGATGACATGGTTGATGACATGGCCTGATGATTGGATAGTGATGTCGTATTAGATGAGGTGCTACAAATGATGTGGCATTGATGATGTGGATGTAGGTGACATCATTGATCAGGAGATAAATGATGTGGTAGATAAGATAAGATGATGTGGACTTGTGGATGTGGTGCCATGTGGTAACTGTGTGGTAATACCACATGTCAAGACCATTGGTGATAAGGCTTGATAGAATCTATTGATATTCTATTGAAATCTTGTTTGGCTTCATCCGCATTGGATGCTGTGTGACCGTGGAAGAAGTCCATTGGCATTGATGGCCTTGAGGTGCTGGAGCCTTTGCACATAGTTGTTTTGCATAGCAACTGTGGAGAGATTGTTTGGAGTTGAACAGCTTGCGGTAGAGGCCATGTGTGAAGCGTTGTGCATAGCTAGGGAGCTGATATTGCTTGGCAACTTGTTGAAGAAGGTCTATTGTTGAAGCTTAGGTGTATTGTAGATAGCCTTAGCAGTCATTCGTGTCGCTAGGTTGTTGCCTTGTGAGTCTATTTTGCTTGTTGACTGCAGTCGCACCGTGAGAGTCATCAATGGAGGCTCATTGTTGAAGCTACAACTCAGGTCATCAATGCTGTTGGAGAAGCCGATTGAGTCACCCAAAGTGCTGGTTGGTTTTGTTGCCATGAGCCAAGCATAGTAGTCATCAATTTGTGAGCTCGTATATGCTCTTTGGCGCCTCAGTTGCTTTGGCAGGCTGGAACATCGAAGGAGCTTCACTTCGCATGGGTGATTGAGAGCCTTGCCCACTTCTTGGAGTTCAATGGAGGGATTTTGGGCCAGTAGTTGGCTACTCTGCTATGACTTAGCTTGAAGGTTACATGAAGAGGAGTTGTTGGGAGGGTCATCTATGTAGATTGAGTTGTCAATCTACTACATTTTTGCTTAGTGGTCGAGGTAGTTATTGTGGAAGAGCCGATTGCTAGCTCTAGTCATAAAATCTGACTAGCTATGGAGTAGCTCACCTCTTGAGTGCTGTGTAGGCAGCCGTGTTGAGTCATAGAGCTTGGCTGCAATTGTGAGCTTGCATAGTGCTTAGTACAAGCTGTCAGGTCTCTCCTAATGAGTCGATGAGCTTTTTGTCAAAGCTCTTAGTGCCTTAGTGTAGCTAGGTCTCTTTCTATCATGAACTAAGAAAGATTCTCTTTCTCTCAAGAAACTTCTATCCCTCTCAGACCCAAACGAACTATGTCTCTTTCTCTGAAATAAAAGAAGCAAAATCTCTTTGTAAAAATGAATAGAATTGAGTTCTTTCAATGGAAACAAAGAACTCTCTCTCTCTCTCTCTCTCTCGCTCTCTCTCTTACAATAGAATTTTCTCTTTCTCACACAAAGGAAAGAGCTATAAATGGAATTGTATGACATAAATTTTTCTCAATACAATGAGCTGAAATCTTTCATTAGTGAAATGAAAGATGTAAACCTCTCAATCACTCAATCACTCTCATGCTCTCAAGGATTGTGATTCCTAAACAAAAGGCAAGGGAGCTCTAATACCATGAATAAAAATGGAGAGAGAGAGGAGAAGAGTGGAGATGAGGAGAGAGGGAACAACTAGAGAGTACACCACAAATGACTAGCTGTACACTAGATTTAGTTGAAAATAAAGAATATATACAAACCCCTTTAGAGTTAGGGTTAGGTTTTCCAACCCTTTCCTTTTTAGCACTCTACGTGTTAGTGCCATGCACATATGAGAACACATGATCTCAGGGGGTACACTACTTAGAAACCCTATGTATGAAGCGCATTCAACAGGTATTTAAAAAACCCTTCTTTCCCCAATAAAAACAGCCCTATTTACTTATGAACTAAGTGATTTTTTTCTAAAGTTAATTTTAAAAACCCCTCTCGTTAACACTTATTTCATTAATTTTGGACTCATATGTCTACTTTTGGACTAATCCTAAGATCTCTTCCCAAATGGAAAGTTTACTTTATGAAAATGTTATTCGAGAATCAAAAGTTTACTTTTTGGCATCGTCATTTCCACATAATAAATTTCACAATATCTCTCTATCATCATTAGCGGAGAAATGGGGTCTCAAAAAGGCCTTCAATTAGCATTTCCTAATTTCAAGGATATTAGGGAGGGATTTGAGGTGTACCAATGAGAGTGCTCCAAGGTGTGGGATGATGGTATGTTGAGATGGAGGGTGGGAAGGCTTGGAAAGAGCCCTTGTTGTTTGTTCCCCTTATGGTAGGGACCACCCAAACAATCCACCCCCCTCCTCCCCCCCCTTAACCCATTCTTAGCCCTCCTCCCATCATGTGCACCTTCCCCACATTAGCCCCAAATGGCATTCAAGAGGAGGTGGGCCATCTTGGGCGAGTTTTGATTACCCCTCTCGAATCAATAGTTTACTTTTTGACACTATCCTTTCTCAATAAAAATAATATTTACTCACACTGTTATTTTGAAATAATAATGCAAAAACTAGGAAAGGTGGGCCATCTTGGGCGAGTTTTGATTACCCCTCCCAAATCAAAAGTTTACTTTTTGACACTATCCTTTCTCAATAAAAATAATATTTACTCACACTGTTATTTTGAAATAATAATGCAAAAACTAGGAAAGATAATTCCTACCTTACTCTATATTGCAAAATTCCTAGTATAAATATTTATTTTAAAGAAACTCAATCCTCTTTTAAGAACTAACTTTCTCTCAACTTATTAATAATTCAAACATACAAAAAAACATGAAAATTTTATATATATACATATATATACTACTTATTTATTTATTTATTTATATTTATATTTATATTTATATAGTTAAGGTCCATGCATGAGATTAATTTACCATTAGAGTCTTCTAAAATCTCCAAGACTTAATATCGGTGTTAATAAACACTGATATAAATATTTATTTTAAAGAAACTCAATCCTCTTTTAAGAACTAACTTTTTCTCAACTTATTAATAATTCAAACATACAAAAAACCATGAAAATTTTATATATATACATATATATACTACTTATTTATTTATTTATTTATATTTATATTTATATAGTTAAGGTCCATGCATGAGATTAATTTACCATTAGAGTCTTCTAAAATCTCCAAGACTTAATATCCGTGTTAATAAACACCTTTTAGAGTTTTGGAACTCTAAAATTGCCAAGACTTGATAACGGTGCCAATAAACACCTTTCAAAGTTTCAGAAAAAGCAACAACGGTATAATCTCAAAGAACTTTATAAACACCTTGCAATAATTACAAAGTTTTTTAAAGACGTGTTTGCGCTAAGTGAAGTGCACATCTTCAAATGACACATCTTGAGAGCATCTTGATGGAGGGAGAAACAGAGGGAAAGAAGGAAAAGGGAAGGGAAGGGGAAGAGACATGGAATGGAGAGCGAAAGAGAGGGGAAAGCCTTAGGAAAGGAAAGAAGGCAAGGGAAGAGTGATGGGGGAAGGGGGTGGAGAGAAAGAGAGAGAGAGAGAGAGAGAGAGAGAGAGAGAGAGAAGGGGGGGGAGGGAAGGGAGGGTAGAGTAGCTCTCTCACTGTTGTGGCAGCAGCCCCAATTTTTTTTATTTTTTTATTTTTTGCACAGCCCCTTGCATTGCCGCAAGGAAGCAAACAAGGGATGGGGAAGAGCAAGGGGGGAGAGAGAGAGAGAGAGAGAGAGAGGGAGAGAAGGGGGGGGAGAGGGAGAGGAGAGGGAGAGGAGAGGGAAGGGAGGGTAGGGTGGCTCTCACAAAAGGAAGGGGGAGAGAGAGAGAGAGAGAGAGAGAGAGAGAGAGAGAGAGAGAGAGAGGGAGAGGGAGAAGGGAAAGGGGGAGAGGAAAGGGGAGGAGAGGTCTCTTGCACTACCACAACAGCAAGAATTTTAACACAAAAAGGAGGAAGGGGGATGGGAGAGGAAAGGGGAGGGGAAAAATGTTTTTTTTTTAATAAATTTAATTAGATAAGAGGACATGGAAGGGTGGGTGATGAGGGGGAGGAGAAGGGGTCATGCTGCCATGGCACCAACAAAGCAAAATAATAATAATAATAACAATATTTTTTTAAAAAAAATTTGCTATCGCAGTAGCGAAATGAGGGTGGGGAGGAGTGGGAGAAAAGTAGGGAGAAAAGTGGAAGAAATGGAGGGAGAGAGGAGAGGAGAACAGGAAGAGTGAGAGAGAAAGAGGGAGGGAGGGGAAGAGAGAGGGAGAGAAGGGAGGAGAATGGGAAGAGAGAGGGAGAGAAGAGAGGAAAAAGGAGAAAGGAGAGGGAGAGGGAGAGGGAAAGGGGAAGGGAGTGCAACATGAGAGAGAGGGAGAGGGGGAAGGGAGCACAATGCGAGAGACAGGCAGAGGGAGGGAGCACAATGTGAGGGAGAGGGAGAGGGAGAGAGGGAGGGAGAGAGGATAGGAGGGGACCACGATGGGGGCAAGAGTAGAAGGAAGGATGTGATTGAAAATGAGTTACAGGAGAGGTGAGAGTCAATATATAGCTCTCAAGGAGTTCAAACTTCCTACGCTAGAATTCAAACTTCTCCCCCCCCCCACCTCTCTCTCTCTCTCTCTCTCTGTCTCTCTCTCTTCCACCCCTACTTTTTCCCTTCCCCCCACCTCCCCTTCTCTCCCCTCCCCCTCCCAACACCCCCCCCTGCTTTCCCCTCCCCTCCCACCCTGCCCCCTTTCCCCCCTTTCTCTCTCCCCCCCCTGTCTCCCCCTTCTCCCCTCCCCCCTCCCCCCCCATTGAAAAATCTGTGAATGAAGTTTATTTATACTTAAATCCATTGAAGCCTTAACAATGCTAGCATGGCTAATATTTGTAACTCTACCCCATGCCCTAAATCCTAAACTCTGATCCCTATAGCTTAATCCCTATAGCCTAAACCCAAATTCCTATACTATAAACCCTATTTCCTATAACTTAAACCCTAAAACCTATACCCTAAATCATATACCCTAAACCCTACATCGTATGCCCTATATCCTAAACCTTCAGCCAAAAAAGAGTATTTAAGGTGTGTTATTTAATCGCGGACATAATCGATGGGGAGGATCCTTTTCACACATGTCAATCAAATCCATGTTAAAGCACGTGCAAATTATCATGTCCATCAGATATGCTTTCGATGGTCACAGTCACCACAAATCCTGTTTTTCACCAAGTGTTATGCACAACCATCAAAAAGTAGTATTTGAGGTGTGTCATTCAAACGTGCACATAATTGATGGGCATGATACTCTCTGCACACATGAATCAAACCTATGTTAATGGACATACAAATTATCACACCCATCGTATATGCTTTGGATGGTCAAAGTCGCCACAAACCCCATTTTCCATCAAGTGTTATCACAACCGTCAAAAAATAATATTTGAGGTGTGCTATTTGAACGTGCACATACCCAATGGGAATGGTACTCTTCAATCATGTCAACCAAACCTTTGTTGAGGCCTCTACAAAGTATCCTGCCCATCGGATGTGCTTTGGATTGTTAAACTTGCCACAAACCCCATTTTTCATGTTGTTATCCACAACCCACCAAAAAACATGCTTTGAGGTGTGTTATTCGAATGTGTACATACCCAATGGGCACTATACTTTGCACATGTATAAATACAACCTATTTTGAGCTGTATTCAAAGTATCATGTCCATCAAATATGCTCTGGATGGTCAAAGTCACCACAAATCCTATTTTTCACCAACTGTTATGCACAACTGCAAAAAAATAGTATCTAAGGTGTGTCATTCAAATGAGATCATACCCAATGGTCATGATACTTTGAACACACATCAATACAACTTATGTTGAGGCATTTGCAAAATATCATGCCCATCGGATATGCTTTGGATGGTCAAACATGCCACAAACACCATTTTTCACCAAGTGTTATGCACAACCGCCAAGAAATAGTACCTGAGGTGTATTATTTAAATATTTTCATACCCAAAGGGTATTATGCTTTGAAAAGTGTGAATCTAACCTATTTTGAGGTGCGTGTAAAATATCTTGCCCATCGAATATACATTGGATGGATAAACGCCACAAACCCCATTTTTCACTAAGTGTTATGCACTCATACCCGATGGGCATGATACTTTGTACGTGCACCAATCCAATGTATTTTGAGTTTTATGCAAAGTATCATGCCCATTGGATATGTTTTGAATGGTGAAAGTCACCACAAACCGCGTTTTTCATCGTGTTATGCACAACTACCAAAAAATAGAGTTTGAGGTGTGTTATTCGAATGTGCACATATTGGATGGACATGATACTTTGCATTCATTCCAATCCACATATTTTGAGGTCTGTTCAAAGTATTGTGCCCATCAAATATGTTTTGGATGGTCAAACGTGCCACAAACCCCATTTTTCACTAAGTGTCATGCACAATTGCCAAAAAACACGTTTTGAGGTATGTTATTCGAAAGCGTATATACCCGATGGACATGATAATTTTTAGATTTACTAATACAACCCATTTTGAGCCATGTGCAAACTATCGTGACCATCGTATATTCTCTAAATGGTCAAAGTCACCACAAATCCCATTTTCCATCAAGTGTTATGCACAACTGCCAAAAAATAGTATGTGAGGTATGTTATTCAAACACGCACATACCTGATTAGAACAATACTCTTAACAGAATTCAATATAATATATTTTGAGTCTTATGAAATGTATCGTGCCCATCAGATATGCTTTGGATGGTTAAACTCATTTTTCACCAAGTGTTATGCACACCCGCCAAAAAACACAGTGAGGTGTGTTATTTAAATACGCACATACTCGATGGGCATGATACTTTTTGTGTACATAAATACAACCTATGTTGATATATATGCAAAGTATTGTGCCAATTAGATATGCTCTGGGTGGTCAAAGTTGCCACAAATCCCGTTTTTCACCAAATATTATGCACAACCGCCAAAAATAGTATCTGAGGTGTGTCATTCGCATGCGCTCATATCCAATGGGCGTGATAATTTTCACACACATCAACACACTTTATTTTGAGGTGTGTGCAAAATATTTTTCACATCAGAGATGCTTTGGATGGTCAAATGTGCCACAAACTCCGTTTTTCACCAAGTGTTATGCACAACCACCAAAAAATAATATATGAGGTGTATTATTCGAATGCTCTCATACTCGATGGGCACGAAGCTTTTCACACATGTTAGTATAACATAATTAGAGGCATATGAAATATATTGTGTCCATTGGATATGCTTGGATGGTCAATGTTGTCTCTGTTTTACCCAAATACAGGTTCCGAGGGTGTTGGTCACCTACAGTTGTATCGTTGCTTGTTGTAGCATAGGTTTTCACAAGTGTAGCATAGGTCCTTGGGTCATGTTTTGATGATAGGTGTAGGCTAAAGCATGGAAATCAGATCTCATGCATGCATGAATGAGAAAGAGGGCTTGATTATAATGATTGATGAAGGCTCTTGCCTCCACGGGAGTTCAAGGGTTTAGAAGGGGATTTCAGGGTTCGAAAAGGGGGACAAGGTTCAGAGATCTAACTAGGAGTTCCAGGGTTCAGAGGGGGTTGCAAGGTTTAGGAGGAGTTTAAGGTTGAGGAGTAGAGACCTAGTCTCCTTCGCGGATTCGAGGGGTAAGGGTTGAGAAGGAGGGAAGGAGGAGGAGGAGGAGGAGGAGGGACAAGGAGGGACAAGGAGGAGGAGAAGGGAGGAGAAGGAGGAGGGACAAGGAGGATGGAGGAGGAGGAGGAGAAGAGAGGAGGAGGAGGAGGAGGGAGGAAGGAGAAGAAGATGGGAGGAGGAGGAGGAAGGAGGACGAGGAGGAGGGAGGAGGAGGAGGAAGGAGGAGGAGGAAAAGGGAGGAGGAGGAGGAGGAGGGAGGAAGGAGAAGGAGATGGGAGGACGAGGAGGGAGGGGGAGGAGGAGGAGGAAGGAGGAGGGGGGGGGAGGATATGGAGGAGAAGGATGAGGGAGGAGGAGGAGGAGGAGGGAGTAAGAAGGAGGAAGGAGGAGGACGAGGGAGTACAAGGGTAGAGAGTGCAAGCGTAAGGGCATGCTAGAACATGATAGTGTAAAAGAGCATGGACGCAATGGAGATCAATCACATGAACACAATAGTGAGCTTGAACACTAAACCCCAAAGAGTGGGAGCTTCATTCCATTGAGAGATATTTATACATTTTGGTCTCTACACAATCCATAGGTACCTTTGTGGTGGGACCTCTTTTGTAGGAGACCTTTTGGATAGGAGTCCCTCCACTTTTGGGGGGGGCCATTTGGGTCTCTACACAAAGTGGGGGACCTTTTGGGTCTCTACAGAAAGTGAGGGGACCTTTTGGGTCTCTACACAAAGTGGGGGGACTCCTATCCAAAAGGTCGAGGGAGTACAAGGGTAGAGAGTGCAAGCGTAAGGGCATGCTAGAACATGATAGTGTAAAAGAGCATTGACCCAATGGAGATCAATCACATGAACACAATAGTGAGCTTGAACACTAAACCCCAAAGAGTGGGAGCTTCATTCCATTGAGAGATATTTATACATTTTGATCCCTACACAATCCATATAGGTACCTTTGTGGTGGGACCTCTTTTGTAGGAGACCTTTTGGATAGGAGTCCCTCCACTTTTGGGGGGGGGCATTTGGGTCTCTACACAAAGTGGGGGACCTTTTGGGTATGTATAGAAAGTGAGGGGACCTTTTGGGTCTCTACACAAAGTGGGGGGACCTTTTGGGTCTCTACACAAAGTGGAGGGATCTTTTGCATCTCTACACAAAGTGAAGGGACCTCAGAAAGTGTAGGCTTTTAGTCTTTCTCTCTCTAGATCTTGATTTTGCAAGTATGATTGGATCTTTTCTAGAGAGTATTTTGGCTATCCTCATCCTTTCAAATTTATTATACCATCTTTCAGGATCAAGATATTACAAGCGGAGCTTTGCTGCTACTCTACACACACAATGCTCTCATAGTTGTTGTCCTAGACTGCACTGCTGGCCCTTGTTGCCAGAGGTTTAACAACTCCCCTGGACTGATTTGATTACCCATCCTCAAATTATGATTGGGCCTACAAACAATGTTGTGATGCAGTTGTCTTCATCTAGTGATGGTAAAGATGGTGGCGGTGATAGACGGAGCGAGCTTGTTGTTGATCTTTTCCTTGTAATCCATGAACACCATAGATTGCTTGCTCAGTTTTTAAGAAGCTAGTGTTAGCCATTTCTTCAAACAAACACACATAATGCCCTTGAAGAGATATGGCTCTTTGAAAGAGGCAACTTATTATTTGAGCATCTATCTATTGATTTGGATTGAAGCTGAGGTTGGGAAAATGGTCATCAATGGTGAGGGCCACCTCTAGGATGATGGCTAAAGCTTCACTGTATTTTGCACTTTCCTTGAGTGTTTTGTCATGACTGCCTTGCATAATTGATGCATGTTTGTCCAAGGCTTTGATGAGTGTTTCTTGGCTTGTCCATTTTATTTTAGAGTTTCAATTGATTAACGGCCAACTATGAGGAGCATCTGCATTATCTGGATCATGATGATTTGCATCCCACCGGTAGCGACGGGGTACCGCATCAAATGTGGGATGCGTGTGAAAGGAAGATGGAGCCTATATGTAGTCAAGGAGGCACTTTTCATTGAGTAGCTTTGGTCTACACCAAGAAGGCTATGGCTTAAATTTCATGCTAATGTCTGGAGTGATTTATGCTTGGCAGATACTCATTGAAATTTTGAAGAGGTCCCATCCTCCTCTTGACTGCATGTTTGGGTATTGCCTCCAAAAATCACCAATGGGATTACCAAGCATGGGAATCCTATCTGTATCTTGTTGCAACTCCCTTGTGGGTGTGCAAATTGGATTATCCAATTCTTGAAGCTCATTGATGGAATCATTAATGGTGTCTTCCATTGAAAACTCAAGGGAGATTGGAGGAACATGTGGTCTTGGCAGAGAGGAAGAGGTCATAGGGGAAAAGCTTGAGGTCAAAGCAAGTAGTGAATTTGAGAAGGTAAAAGTAGGGATGTTTCTGGAAAGTGGAGGGAGAGCAGGGCAAATTGATTTAGCAACTTGATAATCCTCAAGGGATGGATTGTCAAATCTTGGAAAAAAGTTAGGTGTAACTGGATGATAGGAGTTAGATTCTTGGATTAAGTGATAGTGTTGAGAGGCATGGGCAAAGAGGCATGGAAAGGAATATGGACTAGCATGGATTTCTGGAAAGGTATGGATGATAGGACTCGAGTTAGGTAGGGATGTGAGTAGATCAGAATAGAGAGTGGCAAGATAGGGGAGATTAGATTGAAGGTAGACCACATATTCCTCTAGTAGATCCCTGTTGCTTCTGGTAGGCATTGACAGCTTTAATTTTGGATTTTTCTGGGAGATATATCCCATGGAAGTTCCTGGTGATTGTTGCAGTAAATGTAGGAGTCCGGATACTACCTGAAGAGGGAGGCTTCCCATCAAGCAGTATTGCATCAGCTTTTAATTGTAGGAGATTTGCATGCACTGAGAGATAGAACACATTCTTCTCATCTTCATCCATATGCTGGCATAGATCTTGGAGAGTCTTGGTGTTTACTGGTCTAGTCCAATCAAGACCAGATACCGCATGTAACATCTTGATTTGCAAGTGTTTCCAGAGTATTCGTATTCTTCCTTCAAGGTGATCCTCTTACTAGAGGATTCAATAAGTTCTTGGTATAATGTAGTGATGCCTTGTAGCAGAAGATCTTGTGCTGACCCCTCTGCATCATCGTTGGATTTACCTAGTAGTTGAATTTCCAACTTGGAAATAATTGCCTTTTGATTTTGCCACTCCATGCACTTGTCTTTATACTTACTCAATGCGGAGGTGTATGCAAGCTTTAGACTATTGAATTGTTGAGCTGCTTTTATATGCCCTAGAAATTGATCATTAAGCAAGTAGAGTTGGAGTATCTCTTGCACTTGAGCATCCAATTCTGCTTTGGTGTGCACAAGTATTTGTCTTGATGCCATGCATTCCTTTTCTAGTGCCTGAATTTGGTGTTTATCCTATTTGAGGCTGTTCTGCAACTCATTGTTTGTTTCTAATGTGGCATGGAGCTGATCTTGTTTAAGTAGTAATCTTTCACTTAAGTGCACCAATTCCTTCTTGATATCATCACAAGTGGCTTGCATATGGGAGAGGGATAACTATTGAGATATCAAGCTCCACTCATGATATGCCAGGGTGACCATTGTGCATTTATGTCACCGACTTGTTAGTTGTAGATGTGGTTGGTATACCACCCATGAATATAATAGCTGGATGACAGCTATCTTTATGTACTCTAGTTAGTGGCTCAGTTAGTATACCACCTTAGTTAGGTGAGTTTGGTTTGAGACCCACATATAGGGTTCCACCAATTATGCTAAAGTTATGACTATCATCATGGCTACAAAAGAGCCAGTGTACTTCGAAGATGCAGTTGACAAGCCAAAATTGAAAACTGCTATGAATGAAGAAATATAAGCTTTGTACAAAACAATACTTGGTAATTATGCAGCATTTCACCACTAGGAAAGAAGGTGATAGCAAACAAATGTGTTTACAAAGAGAAGTACAATCCAGATGGAAGTATTGAAAGACACAAAGCTAGACTAGTTGCAAAAGGATTTGCATAGCAATATGGTCAAGATTATGTTGAGACTTATGCTCTAGTAGCAAAGATGAATTCCATACGGTTCTTGATATCACTAACCACACTCAGTAGAAGGAATGTATACTAGCTAGATGTCAATAAATATTTTCTCAATGGTTATCTAGAAGAAGAAGTCTACATGCAACAATTAGTAGGATATGTTGAACTAGGGAAAGAACATCAGGTTTTCCATTTCAAGAGAAGTCTTTATGGCTTAAAGCAAACACACAAAAGTTGGTATAGTAGAGTTGATAAAGTAATTTTTAAATCTAGGATACATGAAGGCCAATGCAGATCATACTCTATACTACAAAGTTCAAGGGGAAGACATTACTACTGCACTTTTGTATGTAGATGAGATGATTGTGAGACAAGAAGCAATGATAGCTTCTTCATCAATAAGCTAAAACAAGAGTTATTTGTAGAGTTCGACATGAGAGATCTTGGAATTATGCCCCATTGTCATGGAATTGAGTTCCAGTGAAACTTAGATAGCACCTCATTGAGTCAACAAAAATATGTGGATTGCAAGATTGTAGCCACTCCCATGGAACATAGTTTGAAACTTACAAAAGATTCAATGACAAGTACATTTGGAAACTCATCGGATCTCTGATATATGTGACTATCACAAGGCCAGATATTTGTTATGCAGTTAGTTCATTTGCACAGTTTATGGCAAGTCCAACCAATCTCACTAGAATGTGGCCAAGAGAGTCTTAAGGTACTCAGAGGTACAAGATATCTTGGAATAGAATATAGAGGAATTCATCCAAGGTTGCATGGATACTATGATAGTGACTATGAAAGACATCATGAGACCAGGAGATCCACACAAGGATATGCATTTTTCCTTGTTTGGTGTTGTATCATGGTTGTCAAACAAGCAACCAATTGTTTCTTTATCTTTAATGGAAACATAATACATAGCACTCACAATAGGTGCATGTGAGGCTATATGACTCAAAAGAATATTGTCAAAAACTGAATACTTTGACTCATCGAATCCAACAACAATATACTATGATAAATAATCGGCTCAAGAATTAGCAAAGAATCTAGTATATCACTCTAAGATAAAGCACATTGATGTCAAATACCACTTCATTAGAGAAAGAGTGTTACTTAGTGACATCACACTTGCAACATTGTGACAACAAAGATAATGTTGTAGACATCTTTACCAAACCACTTCGGAAAGAGCTTTTCAAGAAGCACCGACAAGCTTTTGGTTTGACTCAAAGGAAGGACATTCCCAATAAATGGGTGTGATGGAACATAACACTCAATCCTTCTTCAATTCCCCATAATCATCATATTGAGGGAAGGCCGACTTCATGATGTTGATCTTGAGGGAAGGTGTTGAGGATTCATCTCAACATCATGTTATCAGCACTAACCCAAAAGAGTGCTAAAAAGGAAAGGGTTGGAAATGCTATATATTTCTTATTTTTAACTAAATCTAGTGTATAGTTAGTCATTTTATGGTGTGCTCTCTAGCTATTCTCTCTCTCCTCATCTCCACTCTTCTCCTCTCCTCTCTCCATATTTGTTCGCAATTGTCGTTAACTAGCCCTATGGTCGAAAAATAGTTGTGTTCTATAATAGGTTACTTTTTGTTCTAAGCATGACAAAAACTTAATTTCCCATTAGGCTGGTTTAGCTCGAACACTTGTTTTCCCTAAACCAACATCTCATGTAATTTCTAAAATAGCTCGGTGATTGAAATTATGGTGCCTGAAACTGCATTTCTCATTGGGCTAGCATCTCATTTGATTGTCCTACTAAGCCTCATCTATTTTTATAACAAATACTAGCTTGCCATCTATACAATGAAAGAGAAATATAGTAAGGATATAAAAATGATAAGAAGTAAAGTTGAATGTGAAGAGGGAATTTCTCTTACCTTCTTCTCTTATCCCATTGAATTTAACCATGGCTCTCTGAAAGTTCTCTAAAGCAAGCAATGGTTGCCTCTGCGAGTCATTCCAGACTCTTAGTCGTTGAAAGGAACAAGGGAATTGTAAAAAAACATCTTTTTGCTCCAAAACCACTTGTAGACTTACAAAGAACCACTCAGAGAATTCCAGAGACCACTTACATGCTTCTACAAGGCTCCAATACTACCTGGATAGCTCGAACAAGCACCCATAGGTTTACTCCATCCTCCCACAGAGCCCTCCCACAGAGCTGCAGCAATAGACTCCAGGCTCCAAGCATATACACACGGGCTCAGCTAGACCACCAATAAGCATTAGATAGACCACCCGAGCTCTGGTACTAGTTGAGAGTGCTCTCAATGAAAGCGAAATGAAAGAGAGAGAGAGAGAGAGAGAGAGAGAGAGGAGAGCCACACAAGTTTAAATGTGGGTGCAAAACACCCTAATCTTCTATGTCATCCACATATATATCTGTTTGAGTATTGTTTATAACTGGGGTTAAGGCACATTGCCTTTAACCCCCACAAGTATTTGGCTAGTGAGGTCCATCTTTCCTCCATAGAGTATGCTTCATGTGGGACGGGAAAATTTTACCCTTTCCTTAAATTCTACCAAATGTTTTTTAAATAGCTTTATCACATTAAGGACTATTACCCTTGTGAAATGGGATATTCTTAGAGTTGTTTACAAATTACTAGATTTTTTTTCAAGCCTAATACCAAGCCCATGTAGCCTTGGTATTTGGCTAGTAAGGTCTATTTTCCCTCTATAGAGTATGTTTCATGTAGGGAGGGACAAATTAACCAAGCAAATGTTTTTTGAATAGCATTATCACATTAAGGATTATTACCCTTGTTAAATGGGATATTCCTAGAGTTGTTTATAAATTACTAGATATGTTTGCAATTTACCTAACCAACCCTCTCACAACTTAAGGTAAAAATTAAAAGTAGATATCACAAGATCGAACCATCGGATGATAGATTTAATATGTGGGCAACATAACCTTATGTGATTAACCCCATATATATTTAAACATGTATAAAGTATTATTTCAATACCTTTGATTAGGTAGATAAAATAAATCCAACTGATGGCTCGTGACCTGGCACCGCAAGGATCGAGCAACCATGTCATACTGCACTGGAAGCTTCGTGAGGATAAGTGTAGCCAACTCTCCAGATGACAAAGGAGCACCCATTGCCGCTATGTGATCATGAACGATCTTCACCTTGACCAAAAACTGTTGCATCGAGCCACTCTTGGAGAAATCAATATTGTAAAGGTGACCTTGCAATGTGATAGCTCGCATAGATGAATTTCGTTCATAGAGATCCGCGAACTTGGACCATACTGTAGCGGCACTATCCAATGTTTGCACCACCGGAGAGACCTCCTTCGAAATAGTCCACACCAGTGCCGAGTGTGCCTTCGAGTCGCGGCTTTCCCAATCCTCTAATTCCTGAAGAAACTCGTCCTCCTGAACCTTGGTCCACCATTTTAGATTCTCGGGTTGTGCCGGCTTCTTCTCATGGCCCTGAACGAGGTTCCACAGACCCTTGTGGATGAACCAAACTCGCATGTTCAGCTTCCAATGCACGCAGTTCATGCCATCGAGCTTGTCTTCCTTGCTGGTACATGGGGGAGCCATCGAATTCGAGAGCACCAACGTCGTTTACAACGTCCTTCTACAAAAACGGTTTCTTCCGTAGAATGAGCTACTGCAACTTTATATACAAGCATCGAATTCTTGTTTCGCTTTGAATGTAGGCCATGCTTCTTTTCTAATGGTGCGTGTGCTCACGAGTTCTTGCAAGAGAGCATCCTAGTTCATCAGGTGACCAACACGAAGAGATGGGCCGATGTGATCTCCTTCTTCGAGCCCGATTTACCGTTTGCTAATTTGCAGTAGCGCATCATGCACCTTCTAATTCTTCCTGATGGTGCGCCAAGAACTTGCAGAATTCTCTCTCCTATTCTTGTCATGCATCGATGCAGCAACAGCAAACAACGCTGCTTATGCTAGGCACGCCAACAAGCTAGTGACGATCTCAGCCTCAACAGGAAATCTGCCGACTTGCACTTTGTCTAGCACCTTGTTATTGCACAGCCTTTAGCTTGCCGACCTGTAAACGCTTACGAGCTGCTCTCCAAAGCTTTCATGCTACCGTTGGAACCACTTCCTTCCATCACTTTTCTTAAGCTCAGTCGGCGTGTAAGTTTCTATTGATCACGGTTGCCTTGGCTTCGTGGCTATCTCAAGATCTCGTCCAACCTTGAGTCTTTAAGCCTCGCTTCTGTTGTTGGGTATCTTCACCAAGCCGTCATCCTGCAGACTTCTCAAGCTTGCCAAGAATCACAAACTACCACCTCGCTTAAAACCACGTCTCCCTGGAACAAGTTCCCAGTATGCCACCGCCATCAACAGCTCCCTTCCATAGCCAAGCGGTGTTTAAGCTTGCGATCCAAGCCTCTACACGTAGAGAAATCCGGAAGCCAACTTCCTACAAAAAAAGAACCTTCCTTACGTTCATATCCACCACGCACTGGCTACACATGCGCCAACATCAACGGCCACGTCGCAGATAACTGCAGAGAGCCTTCAAGCTCCCTCCGACTAGCTCACTGCGAACAATGCTTCCACCTCCCTTATCCTAGGTCTCAGCCAAGTCTACCCATGCTCTGATACCATGTCAGAAACCAGAAGCGGAAGCACAAAGGAGAGAGGAGGGAGAAAAATATGAAGAGACACGAAGATGGGGCAACCAAAAGCTTAATGGAGGATATCCAAATACAAAGGTTAGGAGGCTTTAAATAGGCTAGTCAGCCCATGCAAAAAAGGACCGACCCTCTACCCAAGAGACTAATCCTGTCACAATTGCCCCCCCCCCCCCCATGCACACAACCTACTCACACCTACTCACACCCTGGATGGGCAACCCACAACAAGGCCCTCTCTAGATGCACACATGAGACGCCCTATTCTAACAACAAATTCAAAAAATACCAATAAATAGGGTTAAGCTCTACACTATGTGAGGTTCCTTCCTATAAATTGAGATGGCCATATCATGTATGATGAGAGAGATATAATTGATTTAATATCACACTATCTACGTATTCAAATGTGGGATCACCCAAATTGTCCACAAGGAAATGAGGAGTTATAATGTGTGCACAAATAGATGGATAATTTTTTATTAAAAGATTCCAAAATGATATTCCTCAGGGAACTAGGCAAGATTAGCCATTTAACGTGCAAAAGTACATGTTTTTTTTCTTAAAAAATTTGGGCAACCAATCCGAGTAGGACACCCTTTGCTTGCAACTACCCAGCTAGTACAACACCTACTAGAGGAGGTAGAAGCAAAGGGTGTGCAAGAACAAAAATAGGTTGAGGTCATTGAGTACCAAGAAAGATAAGCAAAATAATGGCTAAGAAGAAAGGGAGAGAAGACAATTTGCAGAGAGGCAGGTCAAGCACCTACACCAACACAACAACACAAAGCAACTATAGACGCGCTTGGTAGATGCGCAAAATAGCGGGCGCATCTATAGGCGTTGTTTTAGTAGAGAAATTACGGGCGCGTCTATAGGCGTGGCTAAATGCTCGTCTATTTGCGCGTAAATCACCGCGTCTATTTACGCATTTGACCTGGGAAAATACGGGCCCGTTTAACATCCCGTTTATTAGCGCGTCTATTTGCGCGTGTATTTGCGCGTTTATTTGCTGTTTACACTGGGAATCAGACGCGCATTTAGACGCGTAAATAGACGCGCTCCAGAGAATACAGAAAGTGAGATTTTGGTGTACATCATTGCTTTCCAAACATTGTCCATGATTACCAAAGCACATAATTTTTTGCAAGCCCACATATACAAGAATTAAGTGAAATGAGGAGAATGAGACAATATGTAAAATAGTTTTGCCAATATCAATTGTGGGGCTACGGTTCAATCTCATCCTCAATGAGATCAACCCTTGCCAAACTATCTACTTCAAAATCCAAACAAGTGTTTAGATCTACAAATACATTCAATCCACTACTACTTGTGCCACTCATGTGCTCATCGAAATCAACATCTCCAATGGTAGGCTCGTCCTCACGGGTAATGCCGGCCTCAATATCTATATCTCCTATCTCATGATCATCCTCCTCTCTTGTATCACGGTCATCATCACGTCCATGGCCATGATCATCCTCCATACGCTCCATATTAGTAAATGTACTATACATCACTTTGGAACGTGGCATAATAGGTATGACATGCCACCATCTATTATTATCCACCATTGGTTGATAGATAACCTTATTCAAACACAAATACAATCATGTTACTTTTCTTGCATCAAATATTAAAAAGCGAGTATTTTTATGTGTGTGCACAGTACCTGTTCACATTGTTGCGGTAGTACTAGTGTGTCCTTCCTACTTTGCCAAAACTTTGTGGAGTCAATAGTTACAAAGCCACTTGCATGGCGTTTGATTGTTGCATTAGGGCCTCTTTCCACCATGTCCTTAAACCACTTTACATCCAAAACATACACAAAGAAGCGTCGAAAGTCAAGCATAATGATATCTTTAATTATGCCACAATAATCATCCATGGCTCCACTGGCTCCCTCAAAGCTAGCAATGACGCCGCAATCTTGTGTATTTCTCTTATCATCAATCCGTTGTGTTCGAAAATGCTTGCCCTTACACCATATAGCATTGAACATAGTGCACTACACCAAGAAAAAATCAATTAAATAAGCAATCTAAATTATAAAAAGCTCCTAACTTATGCATAACATTCTATATACCGACCTTGCTCATGCATCCCCTAGCATACTCCCATTCTTCCATTGTGATATGCATCCCCTCGTCTTTCTCTGCTTTCTCCATTTCATCAAGTAGCCAATCCACATGAATATCCTTTGGAAGTGCTCTTAGATGCTGAGGGTATGGCACACGAGATCCGTGGTGTGTACGAAAGAGGGCCCTTTCTTCTTGTTTTCTTGCCTTTGCATCCTCGTATCTTGTCACCCATCTTTTCATCACATCACTATTAAGCACGCAAAAGAGGTTGACACTATTATGCAACTCCGTGTCTATTACTTTGTTGCGTCCTTTTCCTTGAGGCACAATAGAGGTCATCCTTAGGTCTTCATCATCTTTCCATAGTCGTGGGAGAGAGCTATCCACATCAACAAGAAACTCAGAAATATATACAAGTGACTCTTGTAACAACCAACCCTCGGCCATGCTACCTTCGGGTCTTGCATTTTGTCTCACAAAGCCCTTCAACGTCTTCATGAAGCGCTCGAGGAAGAACAACCATCGTGCATGTATAGTACCGCATATAGCAATCTCATCCACCAAATGTACTATGAGATGTAGTTGGCTTGTGAGAATAGAACGTGGAAATGTCTCCTCACTAAACAAACTGCCTCCACTGACATAACTCGAGCATTCTCAAGCATGGTGGGATCTATTTCCTTTGAGCTCACATACCTCACAAGCTTGCCCATTTTGTAAATACAATCTTTCACGTCCTTTGATGCACTACGTGAAATGCTAGTAGGTAGTATGAACTGAACCCGCGAGGAGGTGGTTGATTAGTTGCTTATAGCTATTCACTCACAAATTTGAAAGGAAAAAGATATTATGCATATAAAATACTTACTTGGAGCATCTTGTGCCAATCATGAGATTTCAAGCCATATAATTGCTCTACACCTCTTTTCTTGCTCTTTGTAAAGGCTCCCTTCAAACACCTCATGCATCCAGTGGGAGTACGAATTGTAGTAATAGCGCGCTTCACCGTCGCCATCTCTAGCTTTGATAACATCCACGGTGCACGAGGTAAAAAAACACGCCCATTTGGTCTCTCTTGAGACCAAGCTTCACGCATCCTCCCTGTGGTACGTAGATCCTCCCTTATGCCTGCTGAATCTCGTGTCCCATTCAAATGCTCCCAAATGGTAGATGCCACATTCTTGAAGATATGCATGGGATCGAGCAGGTGATTGATCTTGAGGTGGGACCAATATGGTAAATGATAAAAGATGGAGTATCTAAACAAAATAAAGTATTAGTGTGCAATCTTTACTTTCAACCAATATAGCCAATCTTTACTTCCAGCCAATAGTTACAAATCCTTACCGGCTCATGCCAAGTGGTGGAGGAGTCGTGGAACCGTCCCAAATTCTCATCCAATCTCCCGCGGTGAGTGATTGTGGGAGGACTTCATTCCAAGGGGCAACATATCTAGGATGATCAGGTGGGAGAAATCGATGGTGATTCTCATAGATGACCTTATTCAATGCGTCTGCCCGTGAGGCAACTAGCGAAGGACCACAAACAGGACATGCATGGTAACCCGATGTAGTGAGACCTGAACAATAGATGCAATTAAGAGTGAAAGGTGGGTTTAGGGTGCCACGTCCTTTGCCTATTCATAATTAAAAAATGCAATGCTTACCTGAACACTCGCCATAGACTGGGAGGTCATGCATCGTCCACATCAAGACTGCTTTGCAGTTGAAGTCTCGTGACGAGGGAGGCCTGCTCACATCATGCACCTCGATACCTCTCCAAAGTATCTCTAGCTCATCAATCAAAGGCTCCAAATAAACATCAGGGTTTTTGACTTTATGTTTCCCTGGAATTAGAAGGGACAGCATGACATGTCCTTTCTTAATAGCCATAGAGGGTGGAAGATTGTAATTCACCAATACCACTGGCCATACACTGTAAGACGTGCTTTTGAGACCAAATGGGTTCACACCGTCCATACCCAATCCAAGTCTCAAGCTCCTAGGTTCTTCCTTGAAGCTTGGCCATGTGTCTTCAATATGCTTCCACGCAGGAGAGTCCGCGGGAGTTCTCCACTTGCCATCGGTTGATCGATGGGAGGAATGCCATGACATGAGCTCTGCAATAGATTTGCACTTGAACATATGTTGGATGCGAGGGATTATGGGAAAATGTCACAATACCTTACGAGGCACGTCCAAGGTTTTGAGATCTGCTCTATATCTTGCCTCTCCACAAGTAGGACACTCTCTTGCATCCTTATGTAGTCCACGAAACAAAACGCAATCGTTGACACATGCATGGATGCGCTTGTAATCTAATCCTCCAAGAGAGGTCACATGTTGCCTTGCCATATCTCTTGAGGTCGGTAGTTTATTCTCCCTTGGAAGCATTTTACACAATAGCCTGCACGTGAAGACCATAAATGAGGAAAAGCATTCGAGTAATTGACCCACTAGCATAATTCACCATGTTTGCAAAATCGACTTTAAAGCTCCTTTAAAGCTTACTTGAGTAATGCATTCAAACTTGCATTGCTCCATCCATAGATGGTTTGCAAGTTTAGTAACTCAAGGGAGGCATGTAGAATAGAGAATGTGCACCCCTCAACCAGTGGAGTCGATGCTGCAGTAAAAAGATCATCTTGCTCCATGATATTGTCCCTCCCTTGATGGACATATAAATCCCGCACCATATCATCAAACACCTCCTCCTCCACGACTTCATGAGGTAATGGCGGAGGGCTACTATCACCATCACTCCATGCATCCGTGACGGTCCCTCCTGAAGATCCCACCTCATATCGCCGACGCTTAGCCTCCTCACGACGGGCATAGGGTAACATGTGTGGGTGTGGCACTGCATCCTGTATCAAATTAAAACGGGATCATAACTCAAACATATGAACACCCATAGGTATCTCAATCAACCTTAACTTACAAACCCTTACCCTGTTTACGGTCACATCCCATTCTCCATACTTTGAGATATGATTGAGCGTAATCCTGCGTGCACGATACATGTTTCCTCGACATCGATCACACAGACATTTGATTTTTTGCTCCAACCACATTTCGCGATGGTGGATACGGAGGGATTCATCCTCACTGGAGCTACTTGTTGAAGATGGAGACATCCTACAAACAAACAACCCACCAAATTTGCTCTTCTTCAAATGCTTAATTTAAACTCTGTGTTGCATCTATCACCACGTTTATAGACGCGTCTAACATCGCGTCTATCGGCGCGTCTAAGTGCGCATCTACTCTGTGTATTTAGACGCGCCTATAGACACGCTAATAGACGCGACCATAGACGTAGCTTTTTAAACCTGCTTTTCGGAGCGCCGCTCGCTTTGCTTTTCTTTACCTTACTTAAACTTCGCGAGCGGCTTCCTTCCTTCTTTATTAGCAGTTCCATAGATTCGAAGCTTAAGAGAGAGCCTCCCATACAAGTTCCAAGCTTTCACTCAAGAGAAAGAGACCGTACCTACACTTGCTTCCAAGCCTAAAGGAGAGGAGGAGTACGAACAAGGAGAAGAAACCAGTTTGCAAAAGAAAGATCCTTCCATACCTTTTTCCAAGTAAGTCCTTTTGAAGTTGTTCTTGCTTGCTCTTTCCAGTTTTGTACTTTCTCGCATCCACGAAAGGCAGGATCTAGGTATGAGCGACACGTTCTTTTATCGGGCGCAACGTCCTTTTCGACTTTTTAGTATTCTCGTCTGTCGGAGCGCGTCTATAGGCGCATCTCAAGGTGTTCAGAGTTCACGCTCAACATCATGTGATCATGTGTGCATAGCACCATCACGTGATCATATGTGCATAGCACTAACCTTATAGAGTGCTATAAAGGAAAGGGTTAGATCCCCTAACCCTAACCCTAAAAGGGTTTGTATATATTCTATTTTTTCAACTAATTCTAGTGTACAGTTAGTCATTTGTGGTGTGCTCTCTAGCTGTGCCCTCTCTCCTCATCTCCACTCTTCTCCTCTCCCCTCTTCATATTTTGTCATGGTATCAGAGCTCCCTTGTCTTCCGCTAAGACATTGAGATTCTTGAGAGTGTGAGAGAGATTGTGAGATTGAGAGTTCTCTTGAGTGATTGTGAGATTCTTCCGTTCACTTCCATTGAGAGAATTTCCGTCGATTCATTTGATTGTGAGAGAGAGATTTCATTGAGATAGGAATCCATTGCTTGTGAGAGAGATTTTGAGAGGAAATCTATTGCTTGAGAGAGGGAGAGTTCCTGAGATTTAGTTTCAAGAGCTCTATTGTGAAAAGATTCATCTCTTGTCAGAGAGGTTCTATTCCATCTCTTGTCACAGATGGAGAGGCTCACGGTTAGCCAGCAACTCTAAGGCTTCGACAGCCACCAAGGTCCAAGGCCTCAAGGCAAGGTGGCCTACTACGACCTCTACGAGCTTGAACGACCTCCAAGCAACAACAAGCACACAGGCCGCCTCCATTGATAGCTCGTCCATACGGGGCACCTCCATTGCCATTTGCTTCCAAAGCAAACCGTCCATCTGCAGCTCAGCCTCAGTGCCAGCGACCGACTCCTTTAGCACGCTCCCTCGATGAGCCTCCCTAAGGCAGCTCCAACAATGGCGCTATCCAGTCTGCAACAACAGCTCTCATCGACTTCCAGCTGATAGATGCCCCGCTCCTTCAGCGAGCCAGTGCCCCGCATGTAATACACCTCCGGCTCCTTCTCCATCAACGACCTCAGCTGCGCCAACGCCAACTTTCCAACAACTATTGATGCTGTCCACAGCAGCTACGGCATCCAGAGCTCAAGGCTCTAGTCGCCATCGCCAAGCGAAAGCCCTTCTTCCCAGCGAGACTCCAGCAGCAGCAGCCCAGCTGCCACCACGAATGTGAAAGCCAAGCTTCTAGCAAGCTCGCAGCGCCAACGAGCCGGCCACTTCAAGTGACCTCGCCGATAGCAGCAGCACCTTCAAGCAAAGCACGGGGGCTCAAGCCTTCCGGGTTGTGCCTCGCCCTCTGTATTCTCCACTACTTGCTCAAACTCTCTATCTTTAGCGAGAGGAGAAAAAGAAATGAGAGAAGGAAGATGCTCAGAGAGACGCGCCTTCTTCGGGCTGCCCTCAGGTGTCAGCATAGGCTGTGCATTCCACCTTGCTGAAGCCACGGCCCTCCTACAAAATCGACACGAGCAAGCAGAACACCTGCGGACCGATTCCATCGACGGAATCTTCAAAGATTCCAAAGCATCTCCAAGATTCCGGTCCTCCAGAAATCGACACGTGGAGGATAGAATCTACCCATGGTAAGGCTACGATGACCCGGGGTTGTGCAGTGGGTCCCTACCTAACCACAGTAAGGCTCCAAGGGTGAGGGCCACCTGAGGTCTATCTGCCACCTCACGTAGTTGACACGTGGCAACCTTATCTTATCCATTACCACGTCATCAGCTTATCCACACTGCCAAGTCAGCATTGACACGTCAGCAATCCACATCAACACTGCCACATCATCATCGACTGCCACGTCATCACCGATTGCCACATCACCACCAACTGCCACGTCACATGACACGTCATCAGTGACACGTCATCAGCCACGTCATCTGTGCCATGTCATCAAGCCACGTCATCAGTGCCACATCATCAGTGCCACGTCATTAGGCCATGTCATCAGTGCCACGTCATTAGTGCCATGTCACCCTGCTGACATCATCTGTGCCACCTCAGCACTGCCACCTGAGCAGTCCAGTCATCACTGACCCCTGCAGGCACAGTCCCCTGCCAGGCACACTGTGCACACACTGCATGTGCACACTCCTGCCACCTCAGCACAGAGCTTCACTGGCACACCTCTTGCTAAGCACAGTGCCACATCATCACTGCATGTGACTCACAGTGACACATCATCATTGAGCACCATTTGCACTCCTTTTGCCCCTCCACCTAGATCAAGTCGTATCTCTTGATCCAGGAAGAATTTGAGGGTGCTCCAAAAAGGAAAGTCGCTCGGTTTTTCGTGCTCTACGTGCTCGTTACATCACGTGCACATTTCGGTGCAAGTTATACTCACATTTAAGCCTCGCCGACAAAACCACTTCCTTCACGCACATTTGCCTCTACATCGACGCATCTGACCTAGCACTTAAAAAGAACAAAGGAAAAGGAATTATTTGCTACTCTTTCATCGATCGACGGTTGGTTTAGATCTAGATCAGAGTAGACTAGATCGCCATAGAGGGGACGCTTTGAATTCCCCAAGTTGCCAATCTAAGCCATGCCCGAAATTCCCGACTAGTACCTACTCGGAGTCAGTCCATACGCTCACATCCGATTTCACATCATTACATTACCTGAAACCTTACGTTCATCAGTTCAGTGAGCAGACTTCAGAGTTCAGAGGCATTGCAGATTGGTTCAGTGGTCAGATAGCACTTGATTTCACACACACATGCCACCATTGTAAAGCCTATTTGGCTATCTCACGGCATCGTGCACATCATTTTTCAGCCTTGTAAAGCCTCTTGGCTATTCCCGGCATCATTGCCACAAGCCTTGTAACACAGATCAGATCTTATATACTGCAGTTCTATCTTCACCGACGGTACAGAGATTTCACTTGGCATCTTCAGTGTATTTGCAGTTGATTCATACAGAGTTTTTCAGGACACTTTTGAGTACATTGTTTGCACCATGTCGACTAGCAACCTCAATCTGGAGGCATCTGCTAAGTTAGACAACTCCAATTACGGTACATGGAAATACCGAATGGAGACCATTCTTGTGCTTCAGGACAAATGGGAGTATGTCGATGGATCTATACCTAGACCATTGGCCGATCCAGCCACCAGTAGCTCTACTCCATCTGTTGTCACAGCACCAGCAACAGGATCTACATCTACACAAACAGTTTCTGCACCAGTAGTAGATCCTGCCATTGCCCGAGCTCAAGCAGAATGGGATAAGAAAGACAAGTATGCCTATCACCTGATCAAGCAGAATGTGCAAGATGTCATGCTAGGACAGCTCAACACAGTCAAGACATCAAAAGAAGCATGGGATATGTTCGCAGCTCTCTACGAGTCCAAGAACACATCCAGGATTCTCACCCTGAGAAACCAGATCAACCAGAGTTTCCGCAACAGCAGTGAAACCGGTCATGCTTATGTACTCCGCATCAAAGACTACAACAATCAACTTGCAGCAGCAGGAGAGACTATGAATCCCACAGAAATGGTTCAAGTAATCCTGAATGGACTAGGAGAAGGATATGAGAATCTAGTCCAGAGTATTGCCATCCAACGGCAAATTCCAACACTGGAAGAACTTCAGTCAGTTCTACTTGGTGAAGAACTCAGGACTCAGGCCATTCAAGCACGTAAAGGTCATTCTAATGATCAAGCATTCACAACTTCAGACAGAAGCAGAGGCAAAGGCAGAAACAGAGGTAGATCATACCAGAAAAGTGGTCATCATCAACAAAATCAAAGTCAAAATCAGCATCAGCATCAGCATCAGCATCATCCTCAGCAACATCAAAATCAGCAAAAAGAGAAAATCATTCCAACCGAGGAAGATTTCAAGGACGAGGGAATGCATCCACCAATGTGTCAAACATTCAATGCAACTACTGTCACAAGTTTGGACACTATGAAAGAGATTGCCGCAAGAAGCAGTATGACCAAGGCGGTCAATCCAGCAATAATCGAGGGAATTCCCGAGGAAGAGGAAATCATCGTGGTGGACATTCTAGTCACAGTCATTTTGCAAATGAACATGGAAATATGTTTCTTGCAAGTGAGGAATTGCATGAGATTGATACAATGCACCTAGACACTGATTTCAATCCCAAAGAGGATTTCAGCTATCAAGTCGACCAAGTGGAACAGGATCCTTGGTACATCGACAGCGGTGCATCATCTCATATGACAAATCATCAGGAATGGTTCACAGAAATGAAGCCATTAGAAGGTCAAAATGTCATCTACACAGCAGACAATACACCGAATCCGGTTCAAGGGACAGGTGTTATCCCTATGAACAATTTCACTGGTACAAAAGGATTAGTCAAAGATGTGCTCTATGTTTCGAAGCTCAGCAAGAACCTTTTGTCAGTAGGTCAAATGACGGAACACAACTACAAAGTCATCTTCGACGGTGATGAATGCACTATCAGAGACAAATCCAAAAGAGGTCAGCTAGTACCAAAAGGTGTCAAGGAAGGATGCTTATACAGGATGCTAGCTACAGTACCAGATAAGCATGCCATGTCAGCTCAAATTCAACAGATGCCACTATCTGCAAAATGGCACAAGAGATATGGTCATGTCAACTTCAAGTACTTGTTAGATCTCAGGAATCAAAATATGGCAATTGGGATTCCGAAGCTACAATTTGTTGGAAAAGTTTGTGAAGCATGCTGCTTCGGCAAACAAAAGCGAACCAACTTTGTCAGAAGTACCTCTCGTGCACGAGGTATTCTTGATTTGATTCATACAGATGTATGGGGTTATGCCCAGACCCGCAGCATCAATGGTTCACTTTATTACTTGACCTTCATTGACGACTACAGCAGATATTGTTGGGTCTACTTTCTGAAAGAGAAATCTGAAGTGTTTGCCAGATTTCAAGAATTCAAAGCCATGGTAGAAAACCAAACAGGCAGAAAGATCAAGGTCATGAGATCAGACAGAGGAGGTGAATACATGTCTTCAGCATTCATGAATTTTTGCAAAAGTCACGGCATTCGAAGACAATTCACATGTGCAGATACTCCTCAGTAAAATGCAAGAGCTGAAAGGAAGAATGGGACTTTAGCAGACAGTGCTAGAGCAATGCTTAGTGAAAAGCATATTCCGAATCAGTATTGGGCAGAAGCAATAGCTACAGCTAACTACTTGCTTAATCGGCTTCCTACCGAACCAATACAAGGTATGACTCCTTATGAAGCATTCACTGGACACAAGCCACGCATTGGGCATCTCCGCATATTTGGTTGCATAGCATATGCCCACATACATGATGATCATCGCAGGAAATTGGATGCGAAGTCACGCAAATGCATCATGGTTGGCTACAGTGAAGAAAGCAAAGCATACAAATTGCACATCAACCGCAAAGTCATTATCTCCAGAGATGTAATCTTCGATGAGGAATCAGAATGGAAAACCTCACCTACACAGGAGATAGAAGCATCGACTTCACAGTCACCTACAGAACAGGTTCATGAAGAAGAGCAAGAATTGCCAGCAACACCCCAATCAGCGCCACAGCAGCTCAGACGGTCTACTAGGGAAAGCAGACCACCAGCCAGATTGACATATGCTCAGAAAGGCAAAGCAATTCAGGTGGAAACCACCAACTATGCTCTTATGACTACCATCATGGCTACAGAAGAGCCTGTGTACTTCGAAGACGCAGTAGATAAGCCAGAATGGCAAACTGCTATGAATGAAGAAATGGATGCTTTGTATAAAAATAACACTTGGGAATTATGCGACCTTCCACCAGGAAAGAAGGCCATAGCCAACAAATGGGTATACAAAGTGAAGTACAATCCAGATGGCAGTATTCAGAGATACAAAGCCAGATTAGTTGCAAAAGGATTTGCACAACAATATGGCCAAGATTATGATGAGACTTATGCTCCAGTAGCAAAGATGGATTCCATACGGTTCTTGATATCACTAGTGACACTCAGTAAATGGAATGTGTATCAGCTCGATGTCAAGAATGCATTTCTTAGTGGTTATCTAGACGAAGAAGTCTACATGGAACAACCAGCCGGTTATGTTGAACCAGGAAAGGAGAACCAGGTTTGCCATCTCAAGAAAAGTCTCTACGGCTTAAAACAAGCACCCAGAAGTTGGTACAGCAGAATTGACAAATATTTTGCTGATCTGGGCTACATGAAATCCAATGCAGATCATACTCTCTACTACAAAGTTCAAGGGGACGATATTACTATTGCACTTTTGTACGTAGATGATCTGATTGTAACAGGAAGCAAGGATAGCTTCATCAGAAAGCTAAAACAAGACTTATCTGTAGAGTTCGACATGAAAGATCTTGGACTTATGCACTATTGTCTTGGAATTGAGTTCTGGAGAGATTCAGATAGCACATTCATGAGTCAGCTCAAGTATGTTGACAGTCTCCTGAAGAAGTTTCATATGGTAGATTGCAAGATTGCAGCCACTCCCATGGAACAGAGTTTGAAACTTACTAAAGATTTGGAAAAGCCTACAATCAATGACAGATACTACAGGCAACTCATTGGATCTCTTATATATCTGACAATCACACGGCCAGATATTTGTTATGCAGTAAGCTCACTAGCACAGTTTATGGCAAATCCAAAACAGTCTCACTGGAATGCAGCCAAAAGAGTCTTGAGATACATCAGAGGTACAAGACAATTTGGGATAGAATACAGAGGAAGTCATCCACGGTTGCATGGATACTGTGACAGTGACTATGCTGGAGATCATGAGACCAGGAGATTGACACAGGGATATGCATTTTTCCTTGGTCAAGGTGCTATATCATGGTTGTCAAACAAACAGCCAACTGTTTCTTTGTCTTCGACTGAAGCAGAATATAGGGCACTCACTACAGGTGCATGTGAAGCTATATGGCTCAGAAGACTATTGTCAGAAACATATTACTTTGATGCGTCAAAGCCAACAACAATATACTGTGATAATCAATCGGCTCAAGCATTGGCCAAAAATCCAGTATATCACTCCAGAACAAAGCACATTGATGTCAGAGAGCACTTCATCAGAGAAAGAGTGTTACTTGGTGACATCACACTGCAGCATTGTGATAGCAAAGAAAATGTTGCAGACATCTTTACCAAACCACTCGGTAAAGAGCTATTCGAGAAACACCGACTAGCTCTTGGTTTGATGCAGAGGAAGGACATTCCCATTAAAGGGGTGTGATGGAATGTAATGCTCAGTCCTTCTTCGATTCCCCAGAATCATCATCTTGAGGGAAGGCCTACTTCATGATGTTGATCTTGAGGGAAGGTGTTGAGAGTTCACGCTCAACATCATGTGATCATGTGTGCATAGCACCATCACATGATCATATGTGCATAGCACTAACCTTATAGAGTGCTATAAAGGAAAGGGTTAGATCCCCTAACCCTAATCCTAAAAGGGTTTGTATATATTCTATTTTTTCAACTAATTCTAGTGTACAGTTAGTCATTTGTGGTGTGCTCTCTAGCTGTGCCCTCTCTCCTCATCTCCACTCTTCTCCTCTCCCCTCTTCATATTTTGTCACAAGGTGCGTCTAAAAGCGCGTCTAAAGACGCATCTATCCGCGCATCTGGCGTGTTATAGGCACACACAGACGCATTTGTAGACGCTCTGTTAAATGGACTTTTAAACCGACTGTTAGACGGAAAGTTTAGACGGACTGTTAGACGCGCTTTTAGACGAATTGTAAAACGCTCTGTTAGACGCGCAAGTTAGACGGGTCTATAGACGTGCTCTGACAAAGCCTCTTTTTTCTTCCCCTTTTTTCTCAGCTCCCAAAGTAAGAGATTTGTTTCCTTTTTTCTAGTTCAACATGTGGCCAGGAAGTGCTTCTAGCTCACCTGATCCGCGGGAATCGATTTGGAAGGACTTATATAATCTTTTAGGGCACCCTCCTAGTCCTGCAGAGTTATACGGGTATATGACGGGTACCCTTAACACTCCTCCCTAGGAGTCGGCACTATAGACTCCGAGCCACCCCACACTGCCTGAGATCACCCTAGCGGAGTCCGCACAGCCGTCTTATGCCCCTTCCCCCGTACCATCTTATGCCCCTTCCCCCGTGTCGTATTATGTCCCTTCTGCCATCCCGCCTTATGCCCCTTCCCCCATGCCGTCAGGAGGTCCTTCTGTCTCGACGAGCCGTCGACGTACTCCCCAGCCGTCGAGACTCGGTTCTCCAGCTACGAGTGGTCAGCGTAGTCTCGTGCAGTCCCCAACTACGAGTGGCCAGCGTACGAGCTCAACACGACAGGGTAGCAGGCGTAGTAGCAGGGAGAGCGGTGGCGGATGCATGGCACAGTGCTTTGCATCACTCAGACAGGAGGCATCTTGATGGATGCGTTGGGGAAGGACATCATGGCCTTCATGCGCTCTGTAATTGCTAACAATTACAGAGATTGCTTTATCCACTATAAAGACCACCCAAAGAGGTTGGCTGATGAGACCCTCGCTACTGTTCGCTCTAGGTATCCTAACCCCCCCAAACGCCAGTTCACAGATAAATGGGGGAAGTCAAAGATTGTTACGATACTTAGCAATAAAAGATCTTCCCTTAAGAGGCAGGCACTAGCGGAGCTTGCCAGGCTTGAGGCAGGTCAACCTCCAAGGGGCCCGCCCCACACCGCTCAGAAGCGTGAGTGGAAGAAGGCAATGAAGTCAGCGAGGGAGGAGCCCAGTCTGCAGCACGTGGAGGCACGGAGGATCCAGATGGAGGAATATGGAAGCGCGCATTTTGGAGCAAGGGGTGTTGAATCATGGGAGGCCCAATTTGTAAGTATCGATCTCAAATTATATTGCTTATGTAGTTTATTAGAAGGTTGGTTGTTTCTTTGTACTAATCCCTCCACAAAGTGTATCGCGGTCATGCAGCTTGAGATCGTGGGAAGATACCCTACTCCAGTGGAGACAGCCTACCACCACCACCATTGCAGAGGAGATACATGGAGGCACTTCTATGATGACGGGTTGATTACTAAGGAGCAGTATACCCGAGCTACTGGACATGCCCCTGAGGTATTTGAAAGTAATTAAATAATGCCAAAATTATAAGTAAAGATTTGATTTTTTATACATTGATATATGTTGTCCCTTGTTTACAGGCCCGTGCACAAGGCGATGAGGAAGAGGAGGAAGGAGGCGCAGAAGGGAGCGCAGAAGGGAGCGTGGAAGGGAGCCAGGACCTAGAGAACATAGATTAGTCGTATAAGTAGTGCTAGCTACTCTTTTTTGTACTTAAAGCCATTGGCTTGGCTTCGTGCCTCTTGTATATAGACTCCTCTTATTTTTTGTACTTGAAGCCACATGACATGGCTTAGCTTCCTTATTTTTTGTACTTGAAGCCACATGACGTGGCTTAGCTTCGTCCTATATGTATATATAAGCACTTTTTGAGCTTTCAATTTTATTGCGTTTTGGAGTTGTAATATTTTATTTGGAATTGTAATTAAAATGTGGTTGGCTATAAGAATTGAATTACAGAATGTGGATATGGATTCTTGTAACTATATAGCATACACAACATACACAGTATTCTGTAAAATTTTATTTAAAAAAAAAGCGCGTCTATCAGTGCGTTTAAAAACGTGTTTATATTCGCGTCTGTCTGTTCGACTTGCGTCTATATGGGCGTTTATAAACACGTTTATAAGTGCGTCTATGTATGCATCTTTGTGCGCGTCTATACACGCGTAAGTCTGATATATAGACGCACAATTAGACGCACCCGTAAGTTTTTTGTTTAGTTCATGAAACGCGTAAATAGACGCGTAAATAGATGCACCCGTAATTTTTTTGTTTAGTTCATGAAACGCATCTGTGTGCGCGTCTATGGGTGCTTTGTCTTGTTGTGCAATAGCTTGAAGACACTAGAACTGATGAGAACCAAGTAGAGGTTGATTTAGAAAAAATTAGAGAACAAATTAGAAGCTCAAAAACAAGAAAAGGAAGTTCTTTACTATGGCTCTGCAACATGCAAAATCAATTGAACTTTGAGAAAGAAGATTTTATAGCTTAGCTGAGAAGGGACAATGCATATGCTATGGTTACAGTGATGTAGATGCTACAAGAGAGCCTTCAAGCCAAGAAGGATGCAACTCGGGAAGAGATCAAGAAGGAGGCAGATCAAGCAAAAAGCATGCAAGGTTCACATCAAGAATGAGAATGTGCAATATTGAAAAGAGAAGGCTCAATATTGGGAAAATAAGCACAATGCCCTACTTGTAAATTAAAATACAACTCTAGAGGAGCATGCCATGGTTCTTGAATATTTTAAGGGTTAGTCCTCCATCCTTTTTGATACCCAAAGTCCTCTTGTGACCTTAAAAGAAGCCTATGCTAAACTACTTAAGAATTTCAAGAGTTGCAACAGTAGCTAGTAAAATTAGCTAGAGTTGTTACCATTAGTGAGGGCCAAATGGAGGAGCTAAAGGAGAACATCCACACTCTCGAGATGAGACCAGAAGGGATCAAGAAACAACTTCCTCATGTACAAGGTGATCTTCTGATATTGACAGCTAACATCTCTTCTTCTAGAACCAGTGTGCTTTTGAGGCGTTCTATTAGAGCAAGTCATGTCTCAATTATGTGTCTCTTTAAACAAGAGGAATATTCTCTTACAATGTGGTAGGGTCGTATGTGCACCTCTACATTATAGATGAGTTCTAGATCAATGGCCTAGTACGGCCACCCTATGTATGTGTTTCTTTGGGTTGTTTGTGTATGGAGCCTCTGTATGTAGAGATTATCATATGACAATGCTCAAGACATGGAGAGGCAAACTTTGACTAGCTACTCGAACTATCTATCTAGAGAGATCAGAGGCAGCATGTGCATTGACCATAAAAAAAGAAACCCTTCCTTTGATGAAGTGAAGATACAGTGAGTCTTGATGAAAGGAAGAAGAAGCCCCTATTTGATGAAGGCAAGATACAGTCCCTTGGTTAAAAGAATAAGAAGCCCACTGATTAAGGGAAGAACCCATCAGCAAAAGAGAAGCCCCTTTTCTATTAAGGGAAGATACAACCCCATGATGAAAGGAAGAAGGATCCCATTAACTAATGGAGCACCCATCAGCAAAGAAGGAGCACCTAGAAGGAAGAAGAAGTCCATTGATGAAGGGTTCTTCCCATCAGCTCACGGACCATTTTGATGGTCTTATAGCACTTTCTGAGATGTACACGTTTTATTTTCATTATTTTTTATGAAACCACTCTACCAAAGTTTGTGTATTTTTAAGATCTTCTTGGGCTACTTTTTAGCACTTTTGGGCACTTTTATGCATTTTTCTAGCACAGTTTGACCATTATTTAGCACTCATAGCTACTCAATCTCTCTCTTTCCCCTCAGAATCACCCCTATTTTGGAGTCTACTATGTTTAAAAACTTCCTTATGACAACAGGCATAATGAAGAAAATTCCTCTTTTTTAGATCTTCCACACTACATTTTAGCACTTTTGTGTAATTTTTTGGCATTTTTATCCTGGGGGGGCAGCACTCATCATGTGTAACCCTTTCATGTGAGTTCAGTAGAACGATATTTTTAATTTCTCGATTTTTTAAAAGTTAATTTACATAAGGGAGTATTTAAAATAAGTTTGGAAAAAAATATTTTAAAAAGTACAGTTTATTAGTGAAAATTTTATAGATAAGGGATTTTAGAAATAGGCCTTGAATGTACATGACATAGATGGTTTATACGTAGTTTCAACCGCTGGGCTAGTGGCATGATAATATCATAAAGTATTAAGCTATTAAAAATTTTTGCTAACAACCACTCCTTTGAAACTATTAATTACATTCTCATTTCACTAGAACAATATGTTATTCCAACCACCAAGCTCATTTAAATACTAGGCTAGCTTTAAACATGCCCGATGGCATGATAAGAACATAAATGAAACTATTCAAATACACAATTGTATCAACTAGGGGAGCTAGAACAGCAACAAAGAATGTCAATTAAAATATAACAAAGCACTATCAATGTGAAATAGATGGATTTTATTTCTTACAGACCATGAATGATACCATGAGACATATATGGCATTTGGATATGGCCCCTACCCCTAAAGGGGACCCCTCAATGGCCACATTGAGTTTGTCCCTATGCAAAACACAACGTTGATAGTGCATCATGGTCGAGCCCACCAATCAAATCCATGCAAAATATTTTTTGAAGCCCTTAAATTAAGGCCAATCCTAACAAGATGTTAAGTAAAATCCTAAAGCTTAACAAGGATTGTATCCATATAAATATCCAAATTTTCCAAATAAGATCAGTAAGTATTGATAAGACCGAAATTCATAACAAGTTGGTATATATTAACAAGATTATATTACAAAAAGATGTTCTGCCGATACAAGAATGCAGTATTTACAAGACCAAGATTCACAACAATTTTGTATGTATTAGCAAGCTTATAATACAAAAGGTTGAGTTACCAATCATACTCAAAAGATGACTATCATGAAAAATGGATTGACCAAGGATGTATTTAGCTCTCTCCAAGAGCTGATCCAAATTCTTTCAGTAAGTCTTAGTTCTATGCATTATGGACACATCTATTTTAATATGTCCTTAGACCAATACTATTGAAAGGAGATTGAGTAGCCTCACTACTGTTGTGAGGGTATATAATGGGACTCTAAGATTGTGTTAGAATGATGGGAGATGAAACCTTGAAACTATTGCACATAACTTTCCCAACGATCCTTTTTTAACCTTTTTTCATTTGCCTCTTGTTTAATTGAGTGGCTATAGCTACCCTTGGATCCTTCTTGAGCCCATTACTTATGCATTACTACTTCTAGCTATGAACCCACTACCAATGGTTATCTTGTTGTAATCCCATGCCTACATGTCTACTTCTTCTCTCCATACATACAAATTCTCAAACAAAAATTCTAGAAGAACAAACATGTGTCAATTCAATCTCCCCTGATACTACATTTGGCACCTTATATGAATATATATCATGGTGTTTGAAAGTTACACCAAGATCAGCTACAATACAAAGGTGGAGAATAACTTCTTGGGAATCTGAATACTTGATACATCTATATAAAAAGAGGGCTTTGTTTGCTCATTCCTCTCAGCCACGGTTTCCTATGATCCCTTCTTCATGAGTACTCTTTCTTTTTTAGATCACCTTGGAGATCTCTCTCTAGAAACCTCCCCCAAGCCCAATGCTTGCAAATTGGCCTCCTCTTTTGGTGCCATGTGTCCCACAAGGGACCTTACCATTCTAGCCCCCTCATGGGCTCTCCTTTGCACCTCTTAACTAATGTCTAGGCCTAGGTGTGACCCTAGACCCAAACCCTCTAGGCCTCATAGTATGCAAGCACCATCAAGCCCTCTGGTTTCCCACCTAACCACAATCACGATACATGGTTTCAGGATTATGGCTGACATCACATTCCCTTCCCCTTAAGAATGGTTTACGTCCTCAAAAACGAAATTGGGAACCTCCTCTGGAGACTACTTACCGTTTCCCATGTTGAACTCTCTTCAGATCTATCTTTACACTTAACTAGACATTCTTGCCATATAGTATATCGCATTCTTTTTTCTTGTCTATCTAAAATTCTTTCTGGTTCATGTGGTAAAGATGCGGGCTCAATGAGCTCAACTAAGACTTCATTTCGAATGAGATTAACATCATCTCCTAATTTTCTTTTTAGCATACTAACATGAAAAATTGGATGTACTCTACATCCCTTAGGTAAGGCTAATTTGTAAGTAATTTCTCCAATCCTCTTAAGTATTGTGAATGGTCCACAATACCTAGGAGACAACTTCAGAAATTTACCTGTCTTTAGAGATTCTGAAGATTCAAGTACCTTAAGGTAGACTTTCTCATTTACTTCAGACTCCAACTTTCTATGGTGGGAGTTTGCATAACTTCATGCTCTATCTTGAGCTCTTATTATGTTATCTTTAGCTAACTTAAGCATTTGATTCATATCCTCAAGAAAGTCTTTGGCTACTTGAACCTTCTCTTTTTCGAGTCCCACTGTCATTGGGGCTCTTGGTTGAAATACATACATCATCATGAATGGACTAAAACCTGTAGCTGAATCTTTGGCACTATTATAAGCAAATTCTAATATGGGTAGATAATGTTCCCAATTAGTTTGCCGTTTACTTACATATGCTCAAAGCATATCCTCAATGATCTGATTGACCCTTTCAGTTTGGCCATCACTCTGTGGATGATCCACGGTGCTCATATTCAATGAAGTTTCCAACCTCTTAAACACAGCCCTCCAAAAATGGTTGTTAAATTTGGTATCTCGATCACTAACAATACTGGCTAGTAGCCCATATAGTCTATAGATATGCTCCACAAATAGCCTAGCTAGTTCTGAAGTTTTAACATCTTCATTGATAGGAATAAAATGAGCCATCTTGGTCAAAACACTGTAACATTTAATTCGAGAACTGTAACCTCAAAAAGAGAACTCTAGGGGAATCTTTTCAAAGATTCCCTCTTTTTCATGTGAATTTTACGTTTATTTGAAAAGGATGGCTTTTTTGCACAACGGTTTTTGAAAAAATACATAAAAACCATGCTTTTATGAAATTTTGCCGACAAAGTTTTTTTGGAAAACGGGCACAAACACCTACACTTGGAATACCACAATTTCAAAAAATACATTAATTTTTTAAAACCAATTTAATAAGGGCCTATGCATCCAATGCACATAAAAGGCCATGGCATAACACATTTCAAAATCCTAAAAAGGTACAAATCACATTGTTGCCCAAACATACATGCCATCGATCCTACAAAGAATAGTACTCATCCTCTGATCCTACACCTCCAAATGCACTAGAGCCTAAGCTTTGTGTGGTAGAAGTTGAAGATCCTTCCTCCTCTAGGCTGTCCACTAGAACATTCTCCGAGTCAACCTAGGCAAGTTTAGCTACCACCCTCTTTTTTGCATGGCATGTCTTGGCTTCCATTTGTTCACTACATCCGATTAATGTCTTTGGAATTTTTTGGGATATTATGTATTGTGTCTCCTTTGGCAAATGCCCAGCTTGTGTTCATTGAAATGCATATACCAAAATATCTACCTCATCCAAAATATCCAATTGTCACCCTCTTCCCTTTTTGGCCATGCTTCCTTGTTACCACTATCTATGGATTATATCGAACCGTGAAAGAATCCATGGACTTGGTGAAAAACCAATGCACCTCTATTGACTTGTTGTTTGAACCTTCCTTTTCGACTTTCACAACTTTAGCAATCCAAAAAGGAAATCCACCAGGATCATCTATTGCTAACACAACAACCATCATACCCACTGCTAAGTCCTCGATGCTACCACTCCACATTTCTTGAACCCTCTCCCTCACTTTTTTGGACTTTCTTGCTCCAAGGTACATTTCTCTCTCCTCCCCAAGATAGTTCTTGTTTGAAGCTGCATGTAAATGCGCACTTGAAGAAGCATTCATATGCGCATTTACAAAATCTTGTTCAATGCATTGTGGCCAACTAATGAACTTACCCCACAACAATGTCGTGCCTTCTTGATCTTTCTTCATTTGAAATTGGTGTTGAAAGCTTAACTCGTTAAGCTTCTCAATACATCGATCAATTCGCTCATTGTCACCAAACACAAAGCGTCTGAAATCTGTTGTTTTTTCCATGTTTGCAATTATCGGTTTTGGCACATATGCATCCTGTAAAATGCAGATCATTGCATCCCCATCCCATGCTTCTTTCCTTCTCATCTTTACTAAGAGCCGGCTAAACATCTCATCAATATGGTCGTGTGTGTGACCCACCATAAGGAATCCTAATTTCGCATTCAGAAATATGCCTTTCTCCACAAGCATGCAAAGATATGCCAACACAACTTGATTCTTGTTCTCTCTCGATGTGTTATCAAGTTGGACATACAACACTTTTGGAAGAGGTTGTGTAAGATTCCTCATTGCATCATTAAGAATGGAAACTGTGAGTATAGAATCATTTCTTACATTTGGTGTCATCAGATAAACCTTGGGAATTAATTCACCATGGTAGATCATGCATCCAACCACATGATATGTGATGAAGTTCTCCTCTTTCAAATCCTTGGGCACTCGTTTGAAGTGTGGAAGATTGGTCTTCTTTTGATCCATCACATCAATGATGATGGTTATGTACTTATCAGGCTATTGGTAGCTCTTCTTGTGATGCTTTGCTAACTTCTTTCTTTCCAAAGCTTGCATTTCTTGATGCATTTGCAACTCTATGATTGCTTCTTCTGCAAATATAGAAAATGATTAGATGTTGCAAGCAAACAATTTTTGTCAAAATGAAGCAAAATTTCACTACATCATGACACACACCTCTCTCTTGTCCTTGACTTCTATTGCACAAGGCCTTCAAGTATGTGCATGTGGCACACACACCGAAGCGACAAGCTTTGGTATCTTCACATTGTTGAATTCATTCTTCCAAATCCTACAAAAATTCTGGTATGTTACGTACTTGTCACCTACAATAACCATGGAATCCTTCTATGTGGAATGGATCTCACGCTTGGAGAAATTATCCGATAAGTGCAACTGGTCACTATTTGGAAGAGCCTCGGCATGTTTGTTGAAATGCTTGGGATTGATAACAATAAGAAACCTATTGTTTGTATTGTTATGGAAGAGAATTTCTCTTTGAAAGCTATTACTCTGCCCGCTATAGCAGAACAATTAAAACAAATCAAAGAGGAAGGGAAGGTTAGTAACTATCCATAAGTAATTTCTAATTTTCTATGTTTATGTAATTTCTTTTGGATACTATGAGAGATTCAATTTTGTTTTGTGTGTCCACAAATCAAATTGTGGAGGTTGATGAAATAATCGAGGAGATGGAGGCATCAACTTCCAATAGTGATTCTGAGGAGCATATAAAGGAGGGTTATGAAGAAGATACCGCAACATCACCAATCAAACCAAGAGGTTCTTCAAAGTCAAAAGGAAAGGGATCTTCTCATGTTGAAGCTGAAAAATTTGGCTCTAATACACAAGGATTAAGAACTCCCATGGGTTCACATGGATTGAGAGCACCTTCTCTTTTAAGCCATCATGGATTGAGTGCACTGCCAAGTGGGCATGGTTTGAGTGCACCGCTCCCAAAAAAACAACCTCTATTGGCTGCAAGTGTATTTCCTCTTGAGTCTTATGAGGATGTTATCGAGGAGACTCCATCTATTGCACAAGAGAAAAAATGGATTAAACCAAGATCAAAGGCTCCAAGGAGAGTATAGCCATTAGATATCATTGAAATCCCAACCAGTGGTGAGCTGCAAGTACCAGGAGCTGACATTGGAGATGGCACCTTAGATACGCAACAAAATAGAGTCCGAAAAAAGGTACAACGAGGTAACCTTGTGGATCGACAGACTTTCTTCTTGCACATTGATCATGTTATCAGACCTCCTATTGATCCTAGGATTGGCCTTCGGCCATTTGAGGTGCAAAAAATACATCCTTTCCATATTGAGAATTTGAAGTCATGAATGAAGGACAATCCGCATGCACAAGTTGTGAACTACATTGTGCTCGTGGATCCAAAAGATTGTCCAGACAAGGCATCTTTTGATCGTCGAAAAGCAAATGATTATAACTACTTTGTTCTTGGAGGCTCCCATTCAGTAGAGGCAAAAAGGCAGTTGAATATTGAGTTTCCATGCAACTCTCATTACAAGACATGTCATTGTACAGTTTATGCTGGTTTGACAAACTGACTGGCTTTTGATCACAATAATGACAATGAGTATAGGAATTACGTCTTGGATAGAACGGGTTCGTTTTTATCCAATGAGTTCATTATGAAACTCGATGAGGATCGTTCTTTGATCACTCCAAAGTTTCGCTTGTCTTTGTTGAATGAGACTAGGATTTCTGCAACAATTAAAGATCCGTCAAGGCCAAGTGACAGCTTCAGATCATGGGACGGGATGTTTCAAATTGCATTTCGTAGTGGAGAAGTTTGGGATTTGATAAATGCAATTTTTTCCAAGTGAGAGAATTTTGAAATCAAAGGGCAGAAAAAACTCATACCTAAAGGAGTCAAGAAAGAAACCCAAACCTTGAAGGCATTACCTGAAGAAATTTGAGCCACAGCATGAAAGAGCATGCAAGGAATTAAAGATGAGATTCTAATTAAGTCTGTGCTTGGTAAAGTGGTGTCTGGGGATCTCTCTTTGGATGAAATGGGCAATGAATTTGATAAGTAAACTTCTCTCCTTTGCAACATGTCTCTCCTTGATTTTACATTAATCTCTTTACAAATAATGTTTCAATAGAATTTGTTTCAACTGTAAAAGTGAGAAGAATTTTACATGTGTTTTCAATGCAGGCATAAAATATACATGAGAATGTAGGAAGCAATGATCCAACAATTGTGACAAAATATGAAGAGGGGAGAGGAGAAGAGTGGAGATGAGGAGAGAGGGCACAGCTAGAGAGCACACCACAAATGACTAACTGTACACTAGATTTAGTTGAAAAACTAGAATATATACAAACCCATTTAGGCTTAAGGTTTGGGGATCTAACCCTTTCCTTTAAAGCACTCTATAAGGTTAGTGCTATGCACATATGATCATGTGATGGTGCTATGCACACATGATCACATGATGTTGAGCATGAACTCTCAACACCTTCCCTCAAGATCAACATCATGAAGTAGGACTTTCCTCAAGATGATGATTCTAGGGAATCAAAGAAGGACTGAACATTACATTCCATCACACCCTTTTAATGGGAATGTCCTTCCTCTGCATCAAACCAAGAGCTAGTCGGTGTTTTTTGAATAGCTCTTTACCGAGTGGTTTGGTAAAGATGTCTGCAACATTCTCTTTGCTATCACAATGTTGCAATGTGATGTCACCAAGTAACACTCTTTCTCTGATGAAGTGCTCTCTTACATCAATGTGCTTTGTCCTGGAGTGATATACTGGATTCTTGGCCAATGCTTCCGATTGATTATCACATTATATTTTTGTTGGCTTTGACTCATCAAAGTAATCTGTTTCTGACAATAGTCTTCTGAGCCATATAGCCTCACATGCACTTGTAGTGAGTGCTCTATATTCTTCTTGAATCAGTTGGCTGTTTGTATGACAACCATGATATAGCACCTTGACCAAGGAAAAATGCATATCCCTGTGTCGATCTCCTGGTCTCATGTTCTCCGCCATAGTCACTGTCACAGTATCCATGCAACCATGGATGACTTCCTCTGTATTCTATCCCAAACTATCTTGCACCTCTGATGTATCTCAAGACTCTTTTGGCTGCATTCCAGTGAGACTATTTTGGATTTGCCATAAACTGTGCTAGTGAGCTTACTGCATAACAAATATATGGCCGTGTGAGTCAAATATATAAGAGATCCGATGAGCTGCCTGTAGTATCTGTCATTGACTATAGGTTTTTCTGAATCTTTAATAAGTTTCAAACTTTGTTCCATGAGAGTGGCTGCAATCTTGCAATCTGCCATATGAAACTTCTTCAGGAGACTGTCAACATACTTGAGCTGACTCATGAATGTGCTATCTGAATTCTCCAGAACTCAATTCCAAGACAATAGTGCATAAGTCCAAGATCTTTCATGTCGAACTCTACAGATAAGTCTTTTTCAATTTTTTGATGAAGCTATCCTTGCTTCCTGTCACAATCAGATCATCTACGTACAAAAGTGCAATAGTAATGTTTTCCCCTTGAACTTTGTAGTAGAGATTATGATCTGCATTGGACTTCATGTATCCCAGATCAGCAAAATACTTGTTGATTCTGCTGTACCAACTTCTAGGTGCTTGTTTTAAGCCATAGAGACTTTTCTTGAGATGGCAAACCTTATTCTCCTTTCTTGGTTTAACATAACTTGCTAGTTGTTGCATGTATACTTCCTCATCTAAATAACCATTGAGAAATCGAGCTGATACACATTCCATTTGCTGAGTATCACTAGCGATATCAAGAACTGTATGGAATCCATCTTTGCTACTGGAGCACAAGTCTCATCATAGTCTTGACCATATTGTTGTGCAAATCCTTTTGCAACTAATCTAGCTTTGTATCTTTGAATACTGCCATCTGGATTGTACTTCACTTTGTATACCCATTTGTTTGCTATGGCCTTCTTTCCTGGTGGAAGGTCACATAATTCCCAAGTATTATTCTTATACAAAGCATCCATTTCTTCATTCATAGCAATTTGCCATTCTAGCTTGTCTACTGCATCTTCAAAGTACACTGGCTCTTCTGTAGCCATGATGGTGGTCATAAGAGCATAGTTGGTGGTTTCCACCTGAGTTGCTTTGCCTTTCTGAGCATATGTCAATTTGGCTGGAGGTCTACTTTCCCTAGTAGACCGTCTGAGCTAATGTGGCTCTGCTTGGGGTGTTTCTGGCAATTCTTACTCTTCTTCATCAATCGGTTTTGTCGATGACTGTGAAGTCGATGCTTCTATCTCCTGTGTAGGTGAGGTTTTCCATTCCGATTCCTCATCAAAGATTACATCTCTGGAGATAATGAACTTGCAGTTGATGGGATCTTACAATTTGTATGCTTTGCTCTCTTCATTGTAGCCAACCATGATGCATTTGTGTGACTTTGCATCCGATTTCCTGCAATGATCATCATGTATGTGGGCGGTGGGCGTTGTCCTTGCCTGCTTGGGCTTGACCTCTGTCTCTTTGGGCTCTATGTGTGCTGGCCTTGTGGTGGATTTTTTGGCCAACCCAAAGCTGACTAATGGATGCTACTAGTAGATGACCAACATATAGAGCATCGGGTTGTTGATTACTTCCCCGTGCATCTTGAGGTCGTCCCTCATCTGGGTGCAAAAATAGTCTGCCCAATTTGTAAGCTAGGGATCCACCAAGTGCAGTAGGATATTGGGTACGACGGATTGATGGTAGTCCATATGCTTGACTTTCGTGAGCCATTACAAGGCTCTTGGTGGTCTTTCAACCTCAGCCTTGTCAATGGCAGCGAACTGGAGCCGGCCCTTGCTCTTCTGTCGGTCATAGTGGTAGACCTTGCTAAGGGCATCTAGCTTCTTCTTTGTGGAGTACTTCTCGCCGATGATCGAGAGGCTGAAAGCGGCACGTACCACATCTTGATTGATCTAGTAGTGGTGGAGAGTGCCTGTTGCATCTCGCAGGATGCCAACGTTGGTGTTGCTATTTGTACGCCTCAAGGAATTCTGCCAACAGTTTCATGTCCATGTGGCATGGGAGGTGATCTACCACTCTACTTAGGCCAGCAACTCTGAGCACATCCTCCACTGTTGGCTCCTTTAGTGCTGTATAGGCTACCACTGTATGGTAGTGGAGGGTGTAGTCGTGACCCTTGTAACCAAAGTGCAAGTGCACGACACACATGTCGAATGCCTGAGCCATGCTTCTCCAAGCAGTGAGTGTGATTGGGAGCACACAACCTTGTATGAGCCTATTGTTGGAGTTGGGGTGCGCTTTATTGATCTTGAGGGGGGTGTACCAACTGCTATTGTACCCTCCTAGGTGGCCTGCCTGTTGGACACTTCTTCTTCCCCTTGCAAATCTTCTATGGGGAACTCGAAAAGCATACAGATTGTCGCAGAAGGAGTGCTTTGGGAATCTGAGGAGCCAATGGTGGCCCATGGGATAGGGTAGGGGCGGAGTCCTAAATCTATTTTGAATTCAAAGAATTCATGTTCGGGATCCATCAGAAAGAGTGATGGTAGTTGAGTGATGAGGGAGTCGGTGGACAAGAAATTCTAGATGGTAGTGGAAGAGGGCAGGAAGCTATGAGAATTCTGGGCAAATTTTGCAAGAGTCTAGGGGAAACTTCTATGGTGATGACCCGGCGGGATAAGGCCTCTTTATATAGATTTTGCATCCCCACGGCCGGTGGGATCTTTCAGTGGCAATGATCGGCAGAGTAAGATGATGGCGGCGGTTGGTGTGATAGGAAAAAGACCGCGACTGACGTGATGTGGAATGGCGACGGCCAGTGTGATCTGATGATGGCGATGGTCATTGGGATCCGAGATCGTGACAGTCGGTGAGATCCTAGATCGTGATGGTTGATGGGATCCTTCTCTGGCAACAACCGACGGGATACTTGATGGCACCGCCTGATGAGATCCGAAAGGTGATGGTTGGTGGGATACTACTATAGCAACAACCGGTAGGATATTGACTTTGTAGAGAAGTAAAAGAGGGGGGATGTGAGGGTGAGTGGGAGAGGGAGTGAGTGTCGTCCATTTGTGCAGTGTGGGACTAATTGTGGGGCCAATGTGCAAGATGGTGAACAAATGCAAAAATGGACTTACTGACCCTAATCACCTAGTGCTGATCATGGATGTGTGTGTGTGTGTTCCGTAGTGACTTGTGGGCTGTAGGTGTGTTGGGTGAGATGCCTACCGTACTAACTCACCTATACCTGGATTGATGCTTATGAGGAATGCGATGTGGGGGGATGCCATGTTGCCACATAGCGTGTTAAAAACCACATAGAGTAAGTGTCGAGCTTGTTTTTTACCTTGGATGCCAGAGGCACATTGGCGTTGGGCTTAGTTGTTGCAACGTGGTCCTTTTTCTTGGGAGAAGTGGGTTCTTGTGAGACCGCCCTCAGTGCAGACCCTTGCTTTTGTGAGTAGGTCGGTACCATTGGAGATGGTACGATCGCAATTACTTTCAAGGGTTTGCCCTCGGAATCAAAAGGAGTTCTTGTGTCACACCTCACAAGGGACAGATCGGTCCTTGCACTACTCCCTGGTTGCCCTTGGCGATATTTGTGTTGAGTCAGACTATTCATGGTAATAGTGCATACTCGGTACTTTGGAGCTGGCCTGCTGCATTCGATTTGTCGGTAGGTTCTTGAATCTTGTGGTGCTGCATCTTGGGACAACATAGGTTCTTGTGTTGTTGCCTTTGAAACCTTCACAGCTTGTACCCTTGTCTTCAGGACCCAAGCGACCTTCTTTCCTCGGCCGCCCAAGTGTTTGGTGCTGACAGAGCTATTGGGGGGATGTGGCGGTGGATGAGGTGGATTGGAGTTTGAGGCTCGAAGCACAAGCTAGCGGTGTGGTCTTCTTTTTGTAACGGATGGTTTTCGAAGACGTTCCTGGGGTAGCTGGGTCTTCTGTGTTGCTTGGCCTTCCTCTGGGCATCGGGTCCAATTGAAGTGACATTGGGCATAGAGGATAGCCTCTTGTTCATGAATTTCCTGAGTTGTGGGCGGTGGAGTGGGCTTAAATTCACAAAACCCAAGGTTTGTAGGAGTTGGTCATTTATAGCTCTTACTGAAGTGACAGTGAGGGTTAGGGGTACCTATAGATTTTCCATACCTTGCGGGAGATGAAGTTGTGGCTGCTTTGATGTGCATGCACGGAACCTATAGTTGGACAAGCAACCTAGCTGGCTCCACTGTTAGCTCATCTTTTAGTTGCATCTGTTCAATTGTTGCCTTAAGTAGTGTTATATGCTTACGCTATTGGAGCTTAGCGTTATGGGCTCTGGCTTCCTCGATGGCTTGGCATTTCATCCTGGCCATCTCCACCTTGAGTTCTATTTCTCTATGCATAGCTTGAAGGGTGGAGAGAGTGAGTGGCCCGTAGTATCTTTTTAATTTTCTCCTGTTAAGGTAGCCATCCATTTCTATCCCATCAAGGGTGGCTATTTGGCATGACCCTTGGGGAGTGATCTCAACCATGCAATAGGGACCCATACCTCGGTACTTTAGCTTGCGCCTGGTATTACGAACGCTGTATAGGAGTGTCAAATCTCCCTCTGCCAAGTCCTTGTTCTTGAGGTTGCAATTGAACCACTTTTTACACCGGGCCTTTTCTACCCAGAGAGAGTAGGCTGCACGCAACCTTGTCTCTTCTGGCCTTTCGAGGTCAACTAGCTGTTCTGCTAACGCATTCTCTGTCAGTATTTCCTTAATGGTAAGACAAAAGCTAGACACTACATACTCCATTGGCATCATCACCTCCATCCCAAAGGCTAGGCTAAAGGGGGTATAGTGCATGGCCACTTTGTAGGAGGTTCTATAGGCTTATGCTCCCAACCGGTACGATTGGCTTCTACTGTACAGGTGATGATCTTCCAGCATGTTTTATTGGAGCTCTCAGCCAAGCCATTGGTCCTAGGGTAGTATGGCATTGACTTCCTATGTATGATCATAAACTCACTAGTTAGGATTGCTATCGTTTCATTGAGGAAGTGAGTTCCTCAATCGTTGACTAACACCAAGGGACATCCAAACCGCATGATGACTTGTTCATATAAGAATTTGGTAGTGGATCTTGCATCGGCCTTCATCGTGGCTCTCCCTTCTACCCACTTGGTGAAGTACTCGGTGGCCATGATGATGTATTTGGCCCTGGTTCCCTTAGCTGTTGGGATTATGGGTCCAATGAAATCGATGCCCCACTTCTGAAAGGGTTAATTGGTTAGGATTCTGGTCAAGGGCATCATGTCCGCTTTGTGTGGGATTTGGATATGCTAGCAGGGGTCGCATCGTTTGATGAATTTAGCTACATCTCCAAAGAGTGTCAGCCACCAAAGACCAACTTGCAACACTTTACGTGCTATAACATCAGTGGCAAAATGACCTCCTACGATGCCTGAGTGGGCTTCTTCAAGCACATTGATGTATTCGTGCTCGCACACACATCTTCCCAAGATGCCATCGTTGCCCTTACGGTATAGTTGGCCTTCTATCAGTTGGTATGGCGTTGCATCCTTAATTAGTTTACGAGCTTGACCCTTTTTAAGGGCCTGGCCCAGGGGTAATCCATTTGTCAAGTAGTGGCCAATTTTGGCGGCCCATTCAGGGATGATGTCGAGGAAGAAGAAAGAAGCCTCGGGGAGATCATCTTCTACTCCCATTGGGGCTTTGCCATTTGGGATTCTCAACAGGTGGTCGACCAGGATGTGGGTTTTCCTTTTATGTACAGCGACTGTGAAGTTGAACTCTAAAAGGATTAGTGATGTGTCCAGTCATGCAGGGGTTGTAGACCCAGTATAACAATGCTTGGTGGTCCACAAAGAAGACAAACTTGTTAGCCAACAAGTAGTGCATGAACTTCTTGACCACATAGACCGTGGCTAGGACCTTCCCTCTTGGTTGTGGTGTAGTTAACCTCGGCCTCGTTTAGTTGGTGGCTTGCAAAGTATACCAGGTAATCCAAATTATGCTCCCCAGGTTGGGCTAAAACACACCCGATGGCAAAGTTGGAGGCATCAATATGGATGTGGAATATTAAATTCCAATCGGGTGACCTCAACATTGGTGCAGTGGCTAGAGATAGCTTGAGGGTTTCAAAGGATTTTTGGCATTCCTCACTCCACTCAAAGAATACTAGCAGTTTGTATAATGGGCGGGCTATGTTCACGTAGAACAAGATGAACCTACTGTAATAGCCCGTGCGGCCAGCAAATAATTGGAATCCCTTGGCATTGGTGGGCGTGGTAACTCCAAGATGAGTTTGATTTTATTGTGGTCCGTAGAGATTCCATTTTGGGACATTATGTGGCCAAGAATGACACAATGTTTGACCCAAAACTGACACTTAAGAGGATTCAGGGATATGCGGTATAAGCGACACTTATTGAGGATGAGTCTCAGGTACTTTAGGTGGTCATCCCACCTCAAGTTCACACACATGTCATCCAGGGGTGCAACATTAACCTTTCTCAAATCCACGCATACTCTAATTTTTTCACTTTTCTTTACGACTATTATGATGGGTGATACCCAGCCCGTATGCTCAATCTCATAGATGAATTCCGCATCTATGAGTTTTTTGGATTTCTTCCCTCACTATTAGTGCATACTTGGGATACATAGGGTAGGGGTGTTTACGTATCGGCCTGGCATCGTCTAGCATGGGGATTGTGTGTTGCACTACTTCGACAGGCACCCCCTTCATGTCGGTGTATTTCCAGGCCATCCAGTCCTTGTACTCTTGTAGGAGAGCTATTAAGGAATTCTCCTCGTTGGGGGTGAGATCATCGGCGACAAATATGGGTTGGCGGTCTTGCCCTTCTGAGGCTAGGTTTACCTCCTTGATCGAGGCTGGCCTATCATACCCTTGGGAGCATCCATCTTCCTGAGACCTTTTGGCCTGTTGATATAAGATCTTGCGATCCTCAATCGTGTAGTCCTTGTAAAATGGGCTGGTACCTACTATAGGTCCTCTTTTTCTTCAGTTTCCTCCTTTATTTCTGTCAGAGCCATGGCCCTTTTGGCCTTAGCCACGCTTTTGGATATAGGAGGTTTTAGACTTGAAGGGGGCTCTTCCATTGCACTTATAGAGCCGACAGGAGAGGTTACCTTACTCGCCCTCATCCCCCAGTTGGAGGAGAACTCATGGTGAGCAGTCGTGGCCCACACGTATGAGAGCCAGTGGAGATCTAATTTTACCTTGCCAGTTTCCTTGCTTACCTCTCAAGATTTGAGCATGTTAAACATACGTAGGGGAACCACCGGGGTCAACCCCTCGAGCTCTAGAGTGGTGATCTAAAACCCTACTCTTTCTAGGACATCTATATTGGCTAAGATGTACATCCAAATCTGCAAGAATTCAGGCTCGGGGAGAGGTGCATACCCGAAGTCGTTAGACTCCTTATCATCCTCTTCGTTGTCACAGGAGGGTTGGAATATCTTTACGGAGGTGGTTTGGGCAGTCGTGTCGGACTCTATGGCAAAGAGGTGTCCTGAAAATGGGTGGGCCTTGTAGGTATGCAAGTCCACTCTCATGGTTTGCTCCTCGTGCCACAAGTAGATGTTATCATTACGCCAGTCGTGCATGAGTCTGAACATTCACAAGAAGGACCTCGGGGGGGTCACTCATCATATGTAACCCTATCACGTGAGTTCAACAGAAGGATATTTTTTATTTCTAAAATTTACAAAAATAAATATACATAAGGGACTATTTAAAATAGTTTTGGAAAAAATTTACAGATTTGTATAGAAAAGGGGTACATTTTATTAATGAAAATTTTACAGATAAGGGATTTTAGAAATATGCCTTGAACGCACGTGGTATAGAGGATTTATACATAGTGACCCCCCCGAGAGAAGGACCTACCTAATAGTATATGACCCTCTACTTTCGAACTTCTCATGGTAGTCATGTACCAAGTTCTGGGCATCTTTTACGTATTGCTTTTCTAAGATAGGTCTCCTCAGAGAAGGGCGAGCATGCAAGGCCTTGGGCCTACACTAGATTGTTTACCTCTAGGCTTGCAGGCACTTCAGGGTCGCCCTGGGTGGAAGCATGTTTGGAAGCAAAGGAGGTGGTGAGAGTGGTTGTCTCCTCATCAAAACTGTCCTGGATAAGCACCTAGTCCGAGCCGTCACTTACCCAAATGGCCTTCTTAGATCGAGTTAGGGAATGTTGGGGGATCTTGGGATCTGGTGACATGGACCCTTTATCCTTCCTTGCCAACTTCCTCATTGCCTTGCCTAATGCCTTAGCTTGCATCCTTGTGATGACTTGTAGGGGCACTGCGGTCACCTGGCCTTGTTCGATGCTCAGCAGGTTAAGGCTAGTGCTCCCTGGCGAGATGATTGGGGTTATTGGTCTCCTCATGGGACAAATCTTGGAGTAGATGCTTGGTTCCACACCCTGCACACAAGGGTGTGGGGTTTGTCATGGGTGGAGCGACATGGGTATGATCCTTGTATGGACAATCCTTCAAGAAATGTGGCTTCTGGCATTTGAAGCACGACACCGGTATGAAGAGAGTCGGAGAGAAGGAAGGAGTCTCACTTGTAGCTTTCTCACATACACAATGGGGGAATATACACAAAGGTGGAGGCTGAAAATAGTTTTCCTCCTCTTAGTTATGAAAGCCAAATGAACTCTCTTAGTACAAAAGAATAGGTGAACCCTATATGTGGGTCTCAAACCAAACTCTACTAACTAAGGTGGCATACTAACTGAGCCACTAACTAGAGTACATAAAGATAGCTGTCATCCAGCTATTATTCATGGGCGGTGTACCAACTGCATCTGCAGCTAACAAGTCGGTGACATAAATGCACAACAGTCCCCTGGCATATCACGAGTGGAGCTCGATATCTCAACACTCCCCCTCGAGCTCAATCCCAATTCCTACACACCGAGCAGGTCTCTGAACTTGTGCAACTTCTCTGCGCCCAATGCCTTCGTGAATATGTCAGCTACTTGATCCTCTGCGCTGACATAAATGACATAAACTAGACCAATAAAACCTGCTAGAACCTTCTCCTGCACATAGTGATGATGCACCTCAATGTGCTTTGTTGTAGCATGATAGACTGGGTTATTTGCCAAGTGTATAATGCTCATGTTGTCACAATAAATGACAACTGGCCCATCTATAGACTGATGCATATCATAAAGTAGCTTATGCAACTAAGCTATCTCACATGCAGCCATTGTTGGAGCATTGTTGCACCCTTGTACTCAGCCTCTGTGCTCGACAAGGCAACTGTAGGCTATTTCTTGCTGCTCCAAGTGACTGCAACACTCCCAAAAGAGAACACATATCCACTAATAGATCATCTATCAGAAATACTACCACCCAATTAGCATCAGTGTATCATGCAATTGTATCTGAACCCCGGTCTAATAAAATAGTGCATACTGCAATGTGGACTTCACATACCTCAGTATGCATCTAGCCACATCCAAATGCGGTTTCCTTGGAGCCTGCATAAACTGACTTACCAAACCAACAGTATAGCTCAAATCTGGCGTGGTAATAGTCATATAAATCAAACTTCCTACTATGCATCTAGACACAGTAGGGTCTTCCAGAAGCTCACTTGCATCTGCACTCAACTTCACATTCTGCTCCAAAGGAACTGAAATAGGCTTACAGCCTGTCATCCCATATTTGGACAGCATGTCCAATCCATACTACCTCTGCAAGAGCCATATCCCACCTCTATCCCACTTGTGGACCTAATCACCTCAATTCCCAAGATTTGCACAACTCTCCCAAATCCTTCATCTCAAACTTGTGCTTCAATAGCATTTTCACATGAAGGATATCTTCATCACTATCACCTGTGATGATCAAATCATCAACATAAATGACAAGCAACATAATGGCTTTCTCTGTTTTTCTCACATAAAGTGAGAAATCTGCCTTGGAAATCTAAAAGCCAATATGACAAGATACTGTCCTATCTTGTTAGACCATGCTCTGGGTGCTTGCTTCAAGCCATACAAGGCTTTCTTCAACTTGCAAACAAACTTAGGATGAACAGCATGAACATGACCTAGTGGCTACTCATATAGACCTCTTCTTGCAAATCACCATGCAAGAAGGCATTCTTTACATCCATCTGATGTAAAGACCATCCCTTTGATGCAGCCACAGCAATGACTGCTCTTACAATTGCCATCCTTGCAACCAAACTGAATGTTTCTTCATAATCAATGCCATATGTCTGTGCATACCCCTTGACAACTAATCTTGCCTTGTATGTGTTCATAGAAGCATTTGCATTGTGCTTCACCTTATAAACCCACTTGCAGCCAATTGCATTTATGTCTTTAGGCAAAGGCACCAATACCCATGTAGCATTTGCTTCCAAGGCATCCATTTCTTCATCCATGCCTTTCTCCCATTTTTCTTTTCCCATGGCTTGCTCAAAAGAAGTGGGTTCTGGTTCATGTATCACTTTGACCATATAGGCATAGTGAATGGCTGTAAATCCATCATATTTCAGCCTATCCCCAGGATACCTAGCTCTGGTAGACCTGTGAAATTAGGCTCACTACCAGGTGCTCTCAAAACATCCCTTGCCTTCCTTACTCTAGGTGTAACAACAGAAGGAATACCCAACTCATCATCAAGGCTCTGTTCTGAGAAACTGGATTCACCATCCACATAAGAGTGACTTGCATTCACATCAACCATGGGCTGACCTACTTTCTCTTTTCCTTTTCATGATACTTGAATACCACTATTTGCATTGCTTTGAGGAGATCCTCTTGATCTCAATCTGCCATGGTGAAGTATGTGAACCACTACTAGAGGACACTACAGGTCCACTAATATTTTGTGATTGCTACTCTGAATTCTATGCAGCATTACCATTTTGTGCATCTACATCATCAATCACATTTATTGGTTTATACCAGCTACTCATCTCATCAAAAACAACATCTCTACTCATTGTATACTTACGAGTAGAAGGGTTATACCATCTATACCCTTTCTACTACAGAGCATAACCAATAAAGATGCACTTCTCAGCTTTTGGATCCAACTTGGATCTCAACTCATCTGGCACATGAACATAGGCAATGCAACCAAAAAATTTCAAATGAGAAATATCTGGTTTCCTACCAGTATACCTCTCCTCTGGCATCATGCCATGTATTGCTATAGTGGGAGTCCTGTTCATTATGTAGACTGCTGTAGCAACTAATTTAGCCCAATAATAATCTGGCAGGTCTTTTTCATTGATCATGGCATGGGATACCTCTCCAATATGCCTATTTTTCCTTTCTACAAGTCCATTTTGCTGTGCGGTATGACTGCATGAATATTGCTGCTTTATGCCATGCTCCTACAGCAACCTTGCAAACTCATTTGAGAGCTACTTTCCTCCTCCATCTGACCTTAGGCATTTTATTTGCAAGCATGTTTCTTTTTCAACCATAGCTTTAAAAGCTTTGAAATTCCCAAACAATTCACTTTTCTTTTTCATAAAATACACCCAAAATTTTCTACTGTAGTCATCAATAAAAGTGACAAAATAATGACAGCCTCCAATAGATGTAGCTTTAGTAGTCCACACATCAGAGTGAATTAATTCCAATGTCCTCTTACTCTCTTGAACATGTCTAGGAATGGGTCTCCTTGCCTTTTTTCCAAATTGATAGGCTTCACATACCTTATGCATTTCTACAACCTTGAACTTAGGCAATCCTACAACAATATTTTGGGCCTGCATTAATTTAAGTCACTGTACATTAACATGACCAATGCATTTATGCTAGATATCAATATCTGCAACTACACTGGTCCCATGTGCAAACATTGCTGCACTCAATTCAGGCATGTCCGCATCCAACATAAACATCCTGCCCTTCTTCTTCCCTTTTGCTATCAAGCGACCTTTATTTTTCATATCCTCAACAAAGCATCCATGAGGATTAAATCTGACCTGCAAGCCCTGCTCAACCATTTGACCAACAAAAACCAAGTTCTTGGTAATATTCGGGACGTGAAATACTCAGAGAGGTATTTCTTTTTCCCATCTTGCATAGACAAAGGAATTTTACCAATCTGCACAATAGGATTTGCAGTATCATCATCAGTCTCCACAAATCCTGGTCTTTCCATTTTCCTTGCATCCTGCATCCATTCTGCATAACTTATCATGTGGTTTGATGCACCTGAGTCAACATACCACACATCATTGCTTTCTTCTACACTTCTCACAGAATTGGTCATCTGCTGCACCATAAACAGATGCTCATTTCTATCATCACCCTATCTACTAGAGGATTCATAATTTCCTTGTTGCAATTTTCCAATCATGATGTCATTCTACTTTTTATAGCAGTCTTTAACCATATGACCCATTTTACCACAGTAGTAGCATTCAACATTGATGTTTGCATTTTGGCCTCTCTGCCATCCACCACAACCTCTTTGGCTCCCCCTGCCTCTAAAGTTACCACGTCCTCCTCCATAGGACTAGATTTCTTGAACTTGTTGCATATTCTAATTTTTGCCACGGCCTCCAAATCCGCCTGCTCTACCTCTGCCTCTACCTCTTCCAGCATTTGAGTAGAAGATATCTTCTTTTGAAGTTCCTCCTGAAGAAGATGCACCACCATTTCTCTACTCTTCAGAAATTAGAAGAGCAATCAACTCCTCAAAATCAGGAAAATTCTCACAGATGGCAATGGATGTCCGGAATTGTGCATAATCCTTTCCTAGACCATTCAAGGTCACAAAAACTAAATCATCATCTTCCACTAGCGACCCAATAGAAGCAAGTGCATCTACAATCTTCTTCACCTTCATGTGGTAGTCATTGATGCTCATATTTTCTCTTTGCACATTATGCAACTCCTGGTTGAGCTAAATTTTCCTAGCTTGCATATTTGTGCTATACATTTTTGTCAAAGTATCCCATGCCTCCTTTGGCGTGCTTGCATCCTGAATATGCACAATCATAGAATCTAAAATACTGATAAACAGCCAGACATAACTTTTCTGGCTCTCTCATGCTAGCCTTTAAATGCCTGCAACTCCTGTTGATTGGGAACATTAGGAATAACTGGTTCTTGTTTAGCTCTAGTAATGAACTCCCAATAGCCTTTTCCGTTAAGGAAATTCGTCATTCTAAACTTCCATGCTTGGAAGTTATTCTTCTCAAGCTTTTCAGTGACAATCTATGAAAGAGCATCAGACACCATTACAAAACACTGCAAAAAATATTTTGTCACTGCAAAAAACACAACTTCTGCCTCACAAGGGCAAATCTGCAAAACTGACGAAAGTGGTATTTGACCACACAGTCACTTCCTAGTGATGCAATTTCTGCAGTAACTTTTCACCGACCTGCGGAAGAGTGGTCGTACAACAAAAACAGGGCACTTTTCTAAGTGCCTATGGAAAACTTTCGCCACCAAAACGAGCCCAAAAAAGGCACCAAATCAAGAAAATACTGCCCTCTCACCACACCGCGACGGGCGTCCCAATCTGAGACAGTGCACTCTTGCACTTTTTGGCTGTGCTACCTATAGAGATTTGCTCCCAAACTCAAAAAAGGAAAGCAACACTGATCCTCTTACCAAGACACTACAAACTTGGTTTGCTTTCTTGAGCTCCTTACCATGAACTGAGATCTAATACCATGTAAAGAGAGTGGAAAAGAAGTAAGGAGTCTCACTTGCAGCTTTCTCACATACACAATGGGGGAATACACACAAAGGTGGAGGCTAAAAACAGTTTTCCTCTTCTTAGTTGTGAAAGCCAAAATAACTCTCTCTTAGTACAGAAGGAATTGATGAACCCTATATGTGGGTCTCAAAACCAAACTCAGCTAACCTAGGTGGCATACTAACTAAGCCACTAACTAGAATACATAAAGATAGCTTTCATCCAGCTATTATTCATGGATGGTGTACCAACCGCATCTGTAGCTAACAAGTCAGTGACATAAATGCACAAAAGTCACCCTGGCATATCACGAGTGGAGCTCAATATCTCAACACCACTTCGAGCCACTTCCCTCCTTGTAGGGGTAGTAATCATGAGGCTCGTGATTTGGATCTGTCTCCTCCCAATCATTGGACACTTCCTCTACCAACACTTGATTGACTGGGTTATATGAGGTAGTAGGGATTGTGGGCCTAATATGGGTGGTGGTAATGGAGCTGGTTGAGCTATGTACTAGCTTGAACTAGCTATAGGACCACCTTGTGTGCTCAGGGGGTTAGGCGGGGCCGTTAGGGCTAATGGGGGTCTCAAGGGAGTCTCACTTGATACATGGGTTGGGGAAGGGACCTCGAAAATCGACATTGGGAGGTATCATGGTTTTTCCACCTATGGTAATGTTCACAGTAGAGTGACGGCCTTGCCTTAGGAATGGGCACTCATTGGAGGGGTGGTTGCCATTGCATACCCCACACCAGACGTTGTCTCTCCATGGAAACAAGTGGGGGTTGCTCAGTGTCTCCTTGGAGGTTCTTGTCCTCCACTACTGGCCTAGTTGATCTAGTAGATTGGAGGCTAGCTCACTCATATCCAAACCCTTGGGCTCGTTGGTCTCCTTCTTGATCGTTTCTACACTTGAAGACCTAGCTGATGGAGCTAATTCTGAGGGATCTGGGGTCTTATCCCAATTCGCCTTGTCCATCATGTTCTCACACCTTGCTGCATAGATCGAAGGAGGTAGGATTCATCACCATGAGGTGGTTGTGCAACTTCAGGTCTGCCAATCTGATGAGGAATCGGGGCAACAATCGTTCATCGCTCAGCCACTCATAGGGTTCATAGCAACGAGCATTGAGGTGCTTGATCCTAGCAATGTAATCCCTTAGGGATTCCTTATCATTCTGCTTAATTGATTAATTGGGCTCCCTTTATGGCTGTTGGGGGTGAACCCCACAATGAAGGCCTTTCCCAATTGCTTCTCTTCTGGGTTGAGAGCCCTATACCCTCGGGGGAGTCACTATGTATAAACCCTCTATATCATGTGCATTCAAAGTCTATTTGTAAAATCCCTTATCTATAGGTTTTTTCTTAATAAAATGTACCCTTTTCCTATACAAATCTGTAATTTTTGTCTAAAATTACTTTAAATACTCCCTTGTGTAAATTATTTTTTGTAAAATTTAGGAATTAAAAATAGCCTTCTGTTGAACTCACGTGATAGGGTTACATATGATGAGTGATCCCCCTGAGCCTATACCATTGGCCTGCTTTTCCATCCAAGCTAAGCCCAAACGCATTGGCCATTTCTAGGTCTCCGGGAGCACCAAAAGCTTTGCAAATCTGCTCAAACTGCTCCACATTGGAGACTAGGTCTCCTTCTCCAAGGAACTAGGTCATTAACTTGGAGATTGCTATGGGTTGGCTCCTCGAGGGATTCGCAATCCCTACGGGAAACACTGGGGCGGGTGGAGGTGGTGTGGACCCCTTCCTAGGGCATTCACCAAGATGCACATTGCCTCATCAATTAACACTGTTTGAGTAGCTAGCGAGGGTGGTGTTGCTGTGGGCCTGACGGGACGCGGGGCTGGCCTAGCCCTAGTGGTGGTATCCACGTAGTTGCTGGTACCGGCATTAGAACGGATGTGCCAAGGCCTGCATTCATCCGTGCAATAGGTATGGATGGAAAGGGATGTACTCTCGGAGGAGGTGGGTCTTGGGGCATAGGAATGTTAGTTCCATGTAATGGGCAATAAGGTGGGAGCTTTGGTACCCCTAGTTGATGAAGGTTGGTGGCACGTGGGCTATGGGCACTCATAAGGGGCCCCTCCTTGGAAGTTCCTCGCATCCCCTTCGCTGGGATCTTGCCTTCTAAATTCCCTCATCCATGGATCTTCATCATCCATGTGTTCTGATTGGGTCTGCGAATGTGGTTTCCATCCCGGTCTATGGTTCGGGAGCTAGATGTTGTGGACCTTCCCTTCCTGTCGACATGCTAGTAAATGGGTTCTCCATGTCTACCGTGTTTGGCCTAAACGTCCGAACATTTTGGAGAATGTACCTCTCAGCCTAGATGCAACTAAAAGTAGAGGAGAGTTGGGAGAAGCAGCACTAGTGAATGGGGCTTCAGAAGCCCGTGGACCCGATGGGTTTTACATTACTTCGTCCAAGCTCTCCGTCTCATTGGAGCTAGACAGATCTTCATGTCAGGGGCCTATTAACGTGTGGGGGCTAGGAATCGAGCTTTCAGATTCCAGCTAGGGTGCAGGGTATGCAAAGCATAGCTCTAAGCACTACCTTCTGGCACGGGATCCTTGGGCAAAATTCTCATGGACCTTAGGTGTATATGGGAGACCTCTAACTAGGCACACTCAAGCTGAACTGAGGTTCTTGAATTTTTTAATTCCTAGACTCTACCCCAGAGGTATCCCAACGATCGTGGGGATAGCTCTATGGCAATGGTCGTAGGGATAAGGTATCACACCGAATGGCGGGATACTCATATAGCGACGAGCGGTGGGATAATTATAGTGATAGGTGGCAGGATAGGCACATCGCGATGATCAGTGGGATAGGTATCCCTACGGGCATAGGGATAAGGTTAAGACAACAGGTGGTGGGACCAAGAGGTCGATGGGATAATGATCAACGCGCCAGTCACTGGTATAGTTATGGCGACGGGCATGGTGATCGAAAATAGCATCGGGTGGCGTAGTAGGCGTATCGCGATGGTTGACGAAATAAAAATAGCAACGGGCGATGTGATAGGTGTAACGCAATGGTCGACGGGATACGAATATGACCACGGGCATGGGGGTAAGGGATCACACCAGACGATGAGATACTAGCAGAGCAGCAATCAATGAATTAACAAGATAGCAACGATCGGTAGGATCACTCTACGACCACGGGCCAATGGCTGTTAGGTCGGTGGGATAGTTAACTCTAGCACGCATTTAATCAAGGTGGTGGGTTAGGCCATGGTCAGAGGTTAGGTCGACTAAATACGGTTATCGTGCCGGGTCAACATGTTCTCATCAGCGGGATACTGCTAATGCACCGGTCAGCAGGATAGCTCTATGGCGCTGACTCGTGGGGATAGTGGAACACTATGTTGTCAACTGGTTTTTTGGGATTTTTGGGGGATTTTGAGTTTCTATTCTAGTTTTGTAATGCTAGCGGGGTGCTACACTACTTAGTCTACCTACACAATCAAAAAAACTTGAAGGAAAAACAAATTTTGCAAGCCAAAATGCAAGATTTCCTGAGGGGTGGGTTCTAGCACAGAAAAGAACCTCAACATTCAGCAAGAATCATCATTTTGGTTTTTTTTTATGTGTTTAGACATAACATACTCCTTAGTAATCTCACAAACTAAGTTCCTATCAACTCCAAACACTAAAAAGCATAAAAAACAAGCTTTAAATGCTCCAAAATGACTTTCCAACAAAAAATGACAGCTTTTCTACTTTTTCATCCACAACTCTCACTTCTTGACTCTTTCTTACCCTACAACTCCACTAACAAGGCTCCAAGTTAAGCTTGAAGCCTTGTGCAATGGGTAGATAACAAAGGAAGACAAGTGCAATGCAAAAGCATACCTTTTCTCCCCGGCAACAGCGCCAAAAATGTGTGGGACTCGGCAGTGACTCACGTGTTGTGGGGATGCTAAAGAGATGCCGTTGGAGCCTCCACTCCAAGCTACTCCTTGTGAGAGCAATGCAAGGCACGAGCTGTCCACAAGTGTCACTCAAGCGGTCTCCAAATTGTTGCAATGTGTTTCCATGAGAGAAAGAGGGAAGGGGGAGAGGGGAGAAGAGAGGGGAGAAGGGAGGGAGAAGGAGAAGGAAAAGGGAAGAGGAGAGTGAAGAGGGATGGAGTGGCAAACACAAGGGCACTACAATGGAAACAAGGGAACGCCCAAAACACTCTCTTAGAAGAGAAGAGGGAGCTTGTATTCAAACTTGAGTAAACAACAATGAAGACCAAAGTCAACCATTTGGCCTTTTATACAAGTCACCTTTTGAAGGCCCAGGCCAACCCTTTTCCTTTTAGCACTCTCCTTCTCTTTTACAACCAAAGGCTCTTGGGCCCGTAGGGTGCCAAGGCATATTGCTATTCTTTCCACCTCTCCCTACTAGCAGAAATAGCGCTTGTGTTAACCATATTAGAGCACTTGGGACAAATCTAGAATTAGGAGGTGTTTCTAACCGATTCCCAAATAGCACTTGTGTTAGCCTCGCACCTCCAAGTCTAGTAGGCGATTTGGGGCTCAAACTTCTTGAGTGCCCTCATGCCTTAAGTCATTTGGGATTCGAACCACGTGCATGAGGCTCAAAACCTAGAGTGGTGAGGCTTAATTTCCACGAGACACTTAAAAGCAACTTGTAGCTAGAACATATAACTTGTACACATTTCCTGGATGCTTTGGCCTCGGGATATTTGGGGATCAAACTCCCTCAATTTGAGTTGTACTCCTTCCATGGCTTTTTTTGTTGACGTAGATCAGAATGTTCATGTTGCCTACACTTTTTTGCCTTGGGGTGTTAGCTGGAACCTACAATCTATGCACGTTGCTTGGAATCTTTAGCCTTGGGAGATTTTGGGATCAAACTCTCTGAGTTGTGCTGTAATCCTTCCTTGTGCACATTGCCTGCAATCATTGGCCTTGGGGTATTTGGGGATCAAAGTCCCTGAGCTTGTCGTTGAAGTAAATCATGAAGCCTAATCACCTCTAATCACTGATTACCCTGCATTCGATAGCTGTACTCTGTGGATGTTAACACATTTTAAGAAAACTAATTAGTGAAAGGAGGAGTTTAGAGAAGCAACATTCCAAAGGAATGGCTTGAGGAGACAAACAGAAGCCTACAAACAAGGAGAAAGCACTCTTCTCTTTCATGATTTTTTTTCATGTTACATTGTTTCTTAATTGAGACAAAGAAAAGGAAAGGAGGAGAGAAACTTTAGAGAAAAGAAGGGTTTAAATAATCCCTTATGTAAGTTAAATTTTGTAAATTTTAGAAATTAAAAATATCCTTCTATTGAACTCACGTGATAGGGTTACATAACATGGGAGACCCCCCCGAGGTTGCAATCTTATGTCTTGTATCTCTTACTATCTCTCTCAACCTCGACGTCAATCTTCTACACACTTCTTCTCCACACATCCTCCTCTCTATCCAAGCACAATATGGAACCACCCGTCAATCTTGCCTACAACCATGGCCCCACTAATGAGGTATGCATAGTTTCTAATATGTAATGTGGAAGATTTTACAATTTCTTCCCCTCTGTCCTAGTCTTCTACATCTATTCTTTCCTGTGCATCTATAACTCACACAGTTTCTGGAACCTGGCAACGTTCTAATGTATACTACTCATTACAATTAGAGCCTTGTCGAATATATCTTGCTAGAATTACACATTATACAAAAATATGAAGCTGACAGGAGACAGGAGCGAAGGAAAAGAAAACTAGCATCACAAACCAATGACCTTCAATGGATATTGAAGCAAAGAAGAAAGATACTACATGCAAATAGTCAATAGTATTTTGCAGTTGTCACTTGCTTTTGGTAGGAGTGACAATTCAGAAATCATTCAATCAATGATGAATGACGAATGCATTCTGAAATGTCTTGGTGACCAACATGTCGATAATTTCACAGTTTTATTAGCATTAAAGAGGTCCTTACAATAACTAAAGAGTCTCAAACAAAACTCTTTGTGAAGCAAAGCATACAAACCATGGTAGTGGCATCATTAAATAAGGATGAAATTTCTATTCCAAGAGCTTCAAGAGTGCTAAACATACACCCTAGGAATTTATACTCACCACTTAACACATTTTCAAATGATGAGGATGGAAGAAAGTTGTCTTTCAAATCTTTGTAAATGAAAATCCCATAGAGATGTATTGAGCTCTAAAGTAATGTCATCAAATTTTAGACAAAACAAACAAGGGTGACACAAAACAAGAAGGACATTTGTCATCATCGAATCGCAAAATTTGATTATGAGAAGAACCCAATACATTTCCTTGATGATTCCTAGCTAAGTTCAATTTCTATATGTATTGTTTGCTATGAGTTGTGACTATGTGCTCTATAGTAGTTTTTAATATGCTACATGAGAAGAAATGAGGAAGAAATGATGCGTTAATGAGTTATATGGACAGCATGTATATAGATCTGCTACATAGCAATAAAATGTGCTGTAAAAAAATACTTCATAGCATGCACAATCTACCACATAGCATACATAGTGTGTTCTTTGGCATACTAGGGCACTATACAATCAGTGTACTATTCCTAGCATAGACAACATGAGGCACATAGCATACATGGTGTGCTATATGCCAAACATTATCCTGTATGGTATACTTGGTGAGATGAATAGCATAAACCATGTCCTATGTAGCATATAAAGTGTGCCCCACCTACGTATACTCAAAGAGAGTCAAAGAGTATGCTATATAGAAGACTCAGTGGGCTAAAGAGCACAAATAGTGTGCTGGATAGCATATTCAACAGCTTGAATAGCACAAACAGAGTGCTATATAGCATACACATTATGCCATGTCTATGCGTAATGAGATTGTCTACTTTAGCTAATTTCATGGTCTAAATAGCACAAACTGCAATGTGGTATATAGCATACATAGTTCCGCATCTATGTGTACACTCAAACTATGTGCTACATAGCATATTTTGTGGGGTGTATAGCACAAACAATGTGCTATATAGCAAACCTGGTGTGCCATGACTATGTATAGTAAAACTATGTGCTATATAACTGATTCCCTAGTTTGAATAGCTCATTTTTTGAGCTATCTAGCATGCAAAGTTCCACATCTTTGTCTATGTACTACATAGCATATTCTGTGGGTTGTATAACACACACAATTTGCTATATAGCATACCTAGTGTGCCATGACTATGTATACTCAAACTGTGTGCTATATAGTTGATTTTGTGGTTTGAATAGCACAAATAGTGAGGTATATAGCATGCAAAGTTCCACATATTTGTCTATGGGCTACATATCATATTCTATTGCCTATATATAGCACACACAATCTACTATATAATATACCTCATGTGCCATGACTATGTAGACTCAAACTATGTGCTATACAGTGGATTTTGTGTTTTGAATAGAAGAAACAGTGAGCTATACATCATGCAAATTTCCACATCTTTTTCTATGTGCTACATAGCATATTTTGTGGGTTGTATAGCACACACAATGTGCTTTAGTGTGCCATGACTATGTATACTCAAAATATGTGCTATATACTTGATTCTATGGTTTGAATAATAGAAACAGTGAGGTATATAGCATGCAAAGTTCCATATATTTTTATGTGTGCTACATAGCATATTTTGTGGGTTGTATAGCACACAAAATGTGCTATATAGCATACCTGGTATGCCACAACTATGTATACTCATACTATGTGCTATATAGTTAAATCTATGGTTTCAATAGCACAAACAGTGAGCTATATAGCATGCATAGTTCCACATGTATGTCTGTGTGTTACATAGCATGCTCTATGGGGTGTATAGCACATGTACAATGTGCTATATATTATTCATGGTGTGCTACGACTATGTATACTAAAAGTGTGTGCTATATAGTTGATCCCATGCTTGGAATAGCACAAATAGTGAGCTATATAGCATGCATAGTTCCACATATATGTCTGTGTGCTACATAGCATATTCTATTGGTTGTATAGCACACACAATGTGCTATATAGCATTCATGGTGTGCCATGACTATATATACTGAAACTGTGTGCTATATAGTTGATTTCGTGTTTGGAATAGCACAAACAGTGAGCTACATAGCATGCATAGTTCCACATTTTTGTTTGTGTGCTACATAGCATATTCCATTACCCGCTGTCTTGAAGTCTATGTCTCCTCTTCACTATATTGGGCATCTTCATCTTTGTCTCCTCATTTTCCCTATTGTTTAGAGTCCTTATCCTCATGGCACATGAAAAGAAACCCCCAATCTAGCCACAATGGCAAAATTTTGCCTGTATTGTGTGCTAGCTTTTAATGAAATTATAGATTTTTCCCAGTACACCTCGGGAGCCAGTGGAACAATATCAAGAGGAAGAGCGGATTACAAAGGGTATTACTATCTCCTAAGTGTTCCAGAGATCTATAATTTCATGGAAGCATGTGTTGTGTACTAGCCTTTGATGAAATAATTATAGATCTTTCCAAGTACACTTTGGCAGCCAGTGGAATAAGATCAAGAGGAAGAGAGGATTACAAAGAATATTACTATCTCCTAATTGTATGGGAGATCTATAATTTCATGGAATCTTGTGTTGTGTGCTAGCCTTGGATGAAATAATAAATCTTTCCAAGTACACTCTGGTAGCCAGTGGAACAAAATCAAGAGGAAGAGAGGATTACAAAGAATATTACTATCTCCTAAGCATACTGGAGATCTATAATTTCATGGAACCTGTTTTGTGTGCTAGCCTTTGATGAAATGATAGATCTTTCCAAGTACACTTTGGCAGCCAATGGAACAAGATCAAGAGGAAGAAAGGATTACAAAGAATATCACTATCTCCTAAGTGTATGGGAGATATCCATAATCTCATGGAAGGCTAAATAGTGGGTTTCTTTTCATGCATTGAAGATGTGGACTGTCATATGCTAGTTAATGCTAGTAGTTAGGACTTGAAGTATGATGCTAGGGATGACAAAATATGAAGAGGGGAGAGGAGAAGAGTGGAGATGAGGAGAGAGGGCACAGCTAGAGAGCACACCACAAATGACTAACTGTACACTAGAATTAGTTGAAAAAATAGAATATATACAAACCCTTTTAGGGTTAGGGTTAGGGGATCTAACCCTTTCCTTTATAGCACTCTATAAGGTTAGTGCTATGCACATATGATCACGTGATGGTGCTATGCACACATGATCACATGATGTTGAGCGTGAACTCTCAACACCTTCCCTCAAGATCAACATCATGAAGTAGGCCCTCCCTCAAGATGATGATTCTGGGGAATCGAAGAAGGACTGAGCATTACATTCCATCACACCCCTTTAATGGGAATGTCCTTCCTCTGCATCAAACCAAGAGCTAGTCGGTGTTTCTCGAATAGCTCTTTACCGAGTGGTTTGGTAAAGATGTCTGCAACGTTTTCTTTGCTATCACAATGCTGCAGTGTGATGTCACCAAGTAACAGTCTTTCTCTGATGAAGTGCTCTCTGACATCAATGTGCTTTGTCCTGGAGTGATATACTGGATTTTTGGCCAATGCTTGAGCCGATTGATTATCACAGTATATTGTTGTTGGCTTTGACTCATCAAAGTAATCTGTTTCTGACAATAGTCTCCTGAGCCATATAGCCTCACATGCACCTGTAGTGAGTGCCCTATATTCTGCTTCAGTCGAAGACAAAGAAACAGTTGGCTGTTTGTTTGACAACCATGATATAGCACCTTGACCAAGGAAAAATGCATATCCCTGTGTCGATCTCCTGGTCTCATGATCTCCAGCATAGTCACTGTCACAGTATCCATGCAACCATGGATGACTTCCTCTGTATTCTATCCCAAACTGTCTTGTACCTCTGATGTATCTGAAGACTCTTTTGGCTACATTCCAGTGAGACTGTTTTGGATTTGCCATAAACTGTGCTAGTGAGCTTACTGCATAACAAATATCTAGCCGTGTGATTGTCAGATATATAAGAGATCCAATGAGTTGCCTATAGTATCTGTCATTGATTGTAGGCTTTTCTGAATCTTCACATCCAATTTCCTGTGATGATCATCATGTATGTGGGCATATGCTATGCAACCAAATATGCGGAGATGCCCAATGCGTGGCTTGTGTCCAGTGAATGCTTCATAAGGAGTCATACCTTGTATCGGTTCGGTAGGAAGCCGATTAAGCAAATAGTTAGCTGTAGCTATTGCTTCTGCCCAATACTGATTCAGAAGATGCTTTTCACTAATCATTGCTCTAGCACTGTCTGCTAAAGTCCCATTCTTCCTTTCAGCTCTTGCATTTTGCTGAGGAGTATCTGCACATGTGAATTGTCTTCGAATGCCGTGATTTTTGCAAAAGTTCATGAATGCTGAAGACATGTATTCACCTCCTCTGTCTGATCTCATGACCTTGATCTTTCTGCCTGTTTGGTTTTCTACCATGGCTTTGAATTCTTGAAATCTGGCAAACACTTCATATTTCTCTTTCAGAAAGTAGACCCAACAATATTTGCTGTAGTCATCGATGAAGGTCAAGTAATAAAGTGAACCATTGATGCTGCGGGTCTGGGCATAACCCCATACATCTGTATGAATCAAATCAAGAATACCTCGTGCACGAGAGGTACTTCTGACAAAGTTGGTTCGCTTTTGTTTGCCGAAGCAGCATGCTTCACAAACCTTTCCAAGAAACTGTAGCTTCGAAATCCCAATTGCCATATTTTGATTCCTGAGATCTAACAAGTACTTGAAGTTGACATGACCATATCTCTTGTGCCATTTTGCAGATAGTGGCATCTGTTGCATTTGAGCTGACATGGCATGCTTATCTGGTACTGTAGCTAGCATCCTGTATAAGCGTCCTTCCTTGACACCTTTTGCTACTAGTTGACCTCTTTTGGATTTGTCTCTGATAGTGCATTCATCACCGTCGAAGATGACTTTGTAGTTGTGTTCTGTCATTTGACCTACTGACAAAAGGTTCTTGCTGAGCTTCGGAACATAGAGCACATCTTTGACTAATCCTTTTGTACCAGTGAAATTGTTCATAGGGATAACACCTGTCCCTTGAACCGGATTCGGTGTATTGTCTACTGTGTAGATGACATTCTTTTGTCCTTCTAATGGCTTCATTTCTGTGAACCATTCCTGATGATTTGTCATATGAGATGATGCACCGCTGTCGATGTACCAAGGATCCTGTTCCACTTGGTCGACTTGATAGCTGAAATCCTCTTTGGGATTGAAATCAGTGTCTAGGTGCATTGTATCAGTCTGATGCAATTCCTCACTTGCAAGAAACATATTGCCATGTTCATTTGCAAAATGACTATGACTAGAATGTCCACCACGATGATTTCCTCTTCCTCGGGAATTCCCTCGATTACTGCTGGATTGACCGCCTTGGTCATACTGCTTCTTGTGGCAATCTCTTTCATAGTGTCCAAACTTGTGACAGTAGTTGCACTGGATGTTTGACACATTGGTGGATGCATTCCCTCGTCCTTGGAATCTTCCTCGGTTGTAATGATTTCCTCTTTGCTGATTTTGATGTTGCTGAGGATGATGCTGATTCTGACTTTGATTTTGTTGATGATGACCACTTTTCTGATATGATCTACCTCTGTTTCTGCCTTTGCCTCTGCTTCTGTCTGAAGCTGTGAATGCCTGATCATTAGCATGACCTTTACGTGCTTGAATGGCCTGAGTCCTGAGTTCTTCACCAAGTAGAACTGACTGAAGTTCTTCCAGTGTTGGAATTTGCCGTTGGATGTCAATACTCTGGACTAGATTCTCATATCCTTCTCCTAGTCCATTCAGGATTACTTGAACCATTTCTGCGGGATTCATAGTCTCTCCTGCTGCTGCAAGTTGATTGTTGTAGTCTTTGATGCGGAGTACATAAGCATGACCGGTTTCACTGCTGTTGCGGAAACTCTGGTTGATCTGGTTTCTCAGGGTGAGAATCCTGGATGTGTTCTTGGACTCGTAGAGAGCTGCGAACATATCCCATGCTTCTTTTGATGTCTTAACTGTGTTGAGTTGTCCTAGCATGACATCTTGCACATTCTGCTTGATCAGGTGATAGGCATACTTGTCTTTCTTATCCCATTCTGCTTGAGCTCGGGCAATGGCAGGATCTGCTACTGGTGCGAAAACTGTTTGTGTAGATGTAGATCCTGATGTAGATCCCGTTGCTGATACTGTGACAACAGATGGAGTAGAGCTACTAGTGGCTGGATTGGCCAATGGTCTAGGTATAGATCCATCGACATACTCCCATTTGTCCTGAAGCACAAGAATGGTCTCCATTCGGTATTTCCATGTACCGTAATTGGAGTTGTCTAACTTAGCAGATGCCTCCAGATTGAGGTTGCTAGTCGACATGGTGCAAACAATGTACTTAAAAAGTGTCCTGAAAAACTCTGTATGAATCAACTGCAAATACACTGAAGATGCCAAGTGAAATCTCTGGACCGTCGGTGAAGATAGAACTGCAGTATATAAGATCTGATCTGTGTTACAAGGCTTGTGGCAATGATGCCGGGAATAGCCAAGAGGCTTTACAAGGCTAAAAATGATGTGCACGATGCCGTGAGATAGCCAAATAGGCTTTACAATGGTGGCATGTGTGTGAAATCAAGTGCTATCTGCCCACTGAATCAAGCTGCAATGCCTCTGAACTCTGAAGTCTGCTCACTGAACTGATGAACGTAAGGTTTCAGGTAATGTAATGATGCAAAATCGGATGTGAGCATATGGACTGACTCCGAGTAGGTACTAGTCGGGAATTTCGGGCATGGCTTAGATTGGCAACTTGGGGAATTCAAAGCGTCCCCTCTATGGCGATCTAGTCTACTCTGATCTAGATCTAAACCAACCATCGATCGATGAAAGAGTAGCAAATAATTCCTTTTCTTTTGTTCTTTTAAGGTGCTGGGTCAGATGTGTCGATGTAGAGGCAAATGTGCATGAAGGAAGTGGTTTTGTCGGCGAGGCTCAAATGTGAGTGTAACTTACGCCAAAATGTGCGCGCGATGTAACGAGCGCGTAGAGCACAAAAAAACGAGCGACTTTCCTTTTTGGAGCACCCTCAAATTCTTCCTGGATCAAGAGATACGACTTGATCTAGGTGAAGGGGCAAAAGAAGTGCAAATGGTGCTCAATGATGATGTGTCACTGTGAGTCACATGCAGTGATGATGTGGCACTGTGCTTAGAAAGAGGTGTGCCAGTGAAGCTCTGTGCTGAGGTGGCAGGAGTGTGCACATGCAGTGTGTGCACAGTGTGCCTGGCAAGGGACTGTGCTTGCAGGGGTCAGTGCTGACTGGACTGCTGAGGTGGCAGTGCTGAGTTGGCACAGATGATGTCAGCAGGGTGACGTGGCAATGCTGACGTGTCCCTGATGACATGGCACAGGTGACGTGGCTGATGACATGTCACTGATGATGTGGCAAGTGATGTGGCAGGTGATGTGGCTGATGACATGTCACTGATGATGTGGCAGGTGATGTGGCAGTCGGTGGTGATGTGGCAGTCGATGATGATGTGGCAGTTAGTGATGATGTGGCAGTGCTGACGTGGATTGCTGATGTGTCAGATAAGATGCCACGTGGAGGATAGAGTTCCACGTGTCAATTTCTGGAGGACCGGAATCTTGGAGATGCCGACGGAATCTCGGGATTCTGTCGTCTTCTACGATGGTTTGTTGAGAAGGCCGTTCGTTGGAGGAGCCGCCGCTGGGTACTCGATGGATCCTTTTGATGGCCGTAGAGGTCGTTGGACCCTATTGGAGCGGAGCGGCAGTCGGTTGCCTTGTAGGAAGCCGTTGTCGTTCAGTTGGCTGTGAGGAGGCCGTTGATGGAGCTTGTGGGTTTGGAGAAGTCACGCTCACTGCTGGTTTGGTCATTGGAGAGGCGTAGACTTATTGCAGGGCATTGAGTCGGACGTAGATGGCTCCTTAGCATCTTGTAGAGGCAGCTTATGGAGGACCTTTGGGAGTCCCGTTTGGGAGGCCGGTCAGTAGCGCACAGCCAGCCCTCTGGCTGTAGAGAAGCGGGCTGTCTGCGGTGGTTGAGCATAGATTGCTGGGCTACCTTTGCAATCAGGAGACGATGCAGACGAGACACTAATGGAGCTGAATATGGAGCGAAAGGCCTGTCGTTGGTGATGTCATGAGCCGGTAAAGTGTTGTTGCTTCGGGACTGCCCACAGCTCTGTTGCAGAAAAGAGTGTGGTAGGACGGCCTGTTGTCAGAGGGTCGCCCGTGAAGCTATTGTCGGGGGGTCATCCATGGAGCCATTGACGCTGAGAAGCCGCCTTTGCTGGGGAGCCATCATTTTGCGAGTCGAGAGCGCGGAGTAGAGGCCTTGCGGACAGTCGTTGAGGCGGTTAAGGAGCTAGCTACCCGTCTGGCTTTCCAAACTACGAGAACTGCGAGTGCTGCTTGCCTTGTAGTAGGCCGTGCTTGGTGTTGTAGCAAGAGTTGGAGAGTTGCTCATGCATTTCTAGCTCTCTCAATGAAGCATATCTCTCAATATGTCTCCCTCTCACAGCAGAAATCTCTATACCTATTTTTCTCACATACACTTGAAGAAGATCACTCTCTCTCACTTTCAATCAAAGAACTCTCGTAGTGGAGTTGAATGGATGGAAATCTTTCCAATGAACGGAAATTCTCTACGGAAGTGAACTCTCACAAGAACACTCGAGAACTCTCAATTTCATATTCTCTCTCATACTCTCAAGAATCTCAATGTCTCAGTAGAAGACAAGGAAGCTCTGATACCATGACAAAATATGAAGAGGGGAGAGGAGAAGAGTGGAGATGAGGAGAGAGGGCACAGCTAGAGAGCACACCACAAATGAATAACTGTACACTAGAATTAGTTGAAAAAATAGAATATATACAAACCCTTTTAGGGTTAGGGTTAGGGGATCTAACCCTTTCCTTTATAGCACTCTATAAGGTTAGTGCTATGCACATATGATCACGTGATGGTGCTATGCACACATGATCACATGATGTTGAGCGTGAACTCTCAACAAGGGACTTGCTTTTGAAGTCCTTGAAAACAATCATCATATCAAAAGCTTTTTGCCCAAGTCCTACACTCTCCAAGTTAATGATCTCTACACCATTAAAAGTCACAACTAGGAAAGGCTGTTCTATTAGCTTGACTAAGCAATTGACAGTGGGAACAATGAAAGATAAAGACATGTGAGGTAGGACTTGCAGGTCGGATAGCACAAATAGTGAGCTATATAGCATACATGGTGTGTCATGTCTATGTATATTGAAATTGTCTGCTATCTAGGTTTGAGTAGCACAAATAGTGAGCTATATAGTATACATAGCTCCACATCTATGTGTGCACTCAAACCCTATGCTATGTAGCAAATGTTGTGGGGTGTATAGCCTTGTATATCACAGATAATGTTGTATAGTGCATACATGTTGTGCCCCATCTCTGTGTATTGAAATTGTATGCTATGTTGATGTAGTGTGCCACATAACATATGCAGTTTTCTCTCTTCTTGTCCATGCGTACACACTTCTTCAGGGATTCAAAGTTGCATATCCAAGTATTTGTATAGGGCTGAGATCCTTTGAGAAGCTAAAACCTTACTTTGTACGCAAGCTTAAGGATAGAAACACATGTTGCTGCATATATCACATACAAGTGATATACTTGAAGGAAGCTCTTAACCGCGTTTGCACGGCTGCATATGGTTTACATGGAGTGTCAGGCTCTTGTCTTTGTAGTATATGCCTTTCAACAGTAAGAATAGGCAAATGTGGTGCAAAGCAGCATGCCTTTAGTGGCGTGTTGAGATATCGAGCTCCACTCGTGATATGCCAGGGTGACCGTTGTGCATATATGTCACCGACTTGTTAGCTACAGATGCGGTTGGTACATCACCCATGAATAATAGCTGGATGACAGCTATCTTTATGTACTCTAGTTCGTGGCTCAGTTAGTATGCCACCTTAGCTAGCTGAGTTTGGTTTGAGACCCACATATAGGGTTCTTCTATTTCATGTCATTATCACATCATACCCCCCAAAAGAGGCACAATTAGGTGTGCTAGAGGCACAGTTAGCTGTCCAAACCTAAATTCAAGATTGCAAAAATGCATAAGGTATGTGAAGCCTGTCAATTTGGAAAACAAGAAAGGAAACCATTTCCTAGACATGTTCAAGAGAGTAAGAAGCCATTGGAATTAATCCACTCTGATGTGTGGACTACTAAATCTGCATCTATTGGAGGTTGTCATTATTTTGTCACTTTTATTGATGACTACAGCAGAAAAGTTTGGGTGTAATTTATGAAAAAGAAAAGTGAAGTGTTTGGGCATTTCAAAGCTTTTAAAGCTATGGTTGAAAAAGAAACAGGCCTGCAAATAAAATGCCTAATGTTAGATGGAGGGGGAGAGTACCTCTCAAGTAAGTTTGCAAGGTTCCTACAAGAGCATGGCATAAAGCAACAATATTCATGCAGTCATACCCCACAGCAAAATGGACTTGTAGAAAGAAAAAACAGGCATATTGGAGAGGTATCTCGAGCCGTGCTAAATGAAAAAGACCTACCAGATTATTATTGGGCTGAATCAATTGCTACAGTAGTTTACATAATGAACAGGACTCCCACTGCAACAATACATGGCATGATGCCAGAGGAGATGTATACTGGTAGGAAACCAGATATTTCTCATTTGAAGATTTTTGGTTGCATTGCCTATGTTCATGTGCCAGATGAGTTGAGGTCCAAGTTGGATCCAAAAGCTGAGAAGTGCATCTTTATTGGTTATTCTCTGCAGCAAAAAGGGTATAGATGCTATAACCCTTCTACTCGTAAGTTTACAGTAGCAGAGATGTTGTTTTTGATGAGATGAGTAGGTGGTATAAACCAATAAATGTGATTGATGATGTAGATGCACAAAATGGTAATGCTGCACAGAATTCACAGCAGCAATCACAAAATATTAGTGGACCTGGAGTGTCCTCTAGCAGTGGTTCACATACTTTGCCATGGACAAGCAAATTGAGATCAGGAGAATCTCCTCAAAGCAATGCAGATAGTGGTATGTAGGTATCACGAAAAGGAAAAGAGAAGGTAGATCATGTTTGATGTGAATGCAAGTCACTCTTATGTGGATGGTGAATCCAGTGGCTCGGAACAGAGCATTGATGATGAGTTGGGTATTCTTTCTGTTGTTGCACCTGGAGTAAGGAAGACTAGGGATGTTTTGAGAGCACCTGGAAGTGAGCCTATTTTGCGCAGGTCTACCAGAGGTAGGTATCCTATGGATAGGCTAAAATATGATGGATTTATAGCCATTCACTATGCCTATATGGTCAAAGTGATACAGGAACCAGAACCCACTTCTTTTGAGCAAGCCATGGGAAAAGAAAAATGGGAGAAAGCCATGGATGAAGAAATGGATGCCTTGGAAGCAAATGCTACATGGGAATTAGTTGTTGGGATATCTCAAGGTGTATGCCTCAGGCACACCTTGGTTTCTATGTGTGTGTGCTAAAGGCACGATGAATAGGCAAATGTGGTGCAAAGGAGCATGCCTTTAGTGGGGTGTTGAGATATCGAGCTCCACTCGTGATATGCCAGGGTGACCATTGTGCATATATGTCACCGACTTGTTAGCTACAGATGCGGTTGGTACACCGCCCATGAATAATAGCTGGATGACAGCTATCTTTATGTACTCTAGTTCGTGGCTCAATTGGTATGCCACCTTAGCTAGCTGAGTTTGGTTTGAGACCCACATATAGGGTTCTTCTATTTCTTTGTACTAGAGTTCTTTTGGCTTTCACAACTAAGAAGAGGAAAATTGTTTTCAACCTCCACCCTTTGTGTGTATTCCCCCATTGTGTATGTGAGAAAGCTGCAAGTGAGACTCGTTCCTTCTCTCCCACTATCTTCACATGGTATCAGAGCCTCGTTCGTGGTAAGGAGCTCAAGAAAGCAAACCAAGTTCGCGGTGTCCTTGTAAGAGGACCAGTGTTGCTTTCCTTTTTCGAGTTTGGGAGCAAATCTCTGCAGGTAGCAGAGCCGAAAAGTGCAAGAGTGCATTGTCTCAGATTGAGACGCCATTCACGGTGTGGCAAGAGGGAAGTATATGCTGCGAGAAAGGATGAGGCCCTTAGCAACTTTATTTTTCTGATTCGAGGCCATTTCAGGGCCCGTTTTGGAGGTGGAAGTTCTCCGCAAGCACTGAGAAAAAGGCCCTATTTTTGCTATGCGACCACTGCTCTACAGATTGGTGAAAAGTTGCCACAGAAGTTACATCGTATGCCTGTGCACAGAGATATTGGGAGTTACAGAATCATCCTTATTGCCTGTTGATGCAAAATCATCACTAGGAAGTGACTGTGTGGTCAAATACCACTTTCGCCAATTTTGTAGATTTGCCCTTGTGAGGCAGAAGCTGTGTTTCTTGCAGTGACAGAATATTTTGCAGTGTTCTATAATGGCGTCTGATTCTCTTTCACAGATTGTCACTGAAAAGCTTGACAAGAACAACTTCCAAGCATGGAAGGTTAGAATGACGAATTTCCTTATGGGAAAAGGTTATTGGGAGTTCATTACAGGAAATGAAGAAGAACCAGTTCTTTCCAATGTTCCCAATCAACAAGAAATGCAAGCATTTAAAGGATGGCATGAGAGAGCCAGAAAAGTTATGTACTGGCTGTCTATCAGCATTTCAGATTCTATGATTGTGCATATTTAGGATGCAAGTACGCCAAAGGAGGCATGGGATACTTTGGCAAAAATGTATAGCACAAATACGCAAGCCAAGAAAATGCAACTCAAGCAGGAGTTGCACAATGTGCAGAGAGTAAATATGAGCATTAATGACTACCACATGAAGGTGAAGAAAATTGCAGATGCACTTGCTTCTATTGGGTCGCCAGTGGAAGATGATGATTTAGTTTCTATGACCTTGAATGGTCTAGGAAAGGATTATGCATAGTTTCGGACATCCATTGCCGTTCGTGAAAATTTTCCTGATTTTGAGGAGTTGTTTGCTCTTCTAATTTCTAAAGAGCAGAGAAATGGTGGTGCATCTTCTTCAGGAGGAACTTCAAAAGAAACTGTCTTCTACTCAAATGCTGGAAGAGGTAGAGGCAGAGGTAGAGCAGGCCAATCTGGAGCCGTGGTAGAAATCAAAATATGGAGCAAACTCAAGAAAACCAGTCCTATGGAGGAGGACGTGGTAACTCTAGAGGCAGGGGGAGCCAAAGAGGTCATGGTGGATGGCAGAGAGGCCAAAATGCAAACAGCAATGTTGAATGCTACTACTGTGGTAAAATGGGTCATATGGCTAAAGACTACTATAAAAAGCAGAATGACATCATGAATGGAAAATTGCAGCAAGGGAATTATGCATCTTCTAGTAGATAGGGTGATAATAGAAATGAGCATCTCTTTATGGTCCAACACATGACCAATTCTGTGACAAGTGCCAAAGAAAGCAATGATGTGTGGTATGTTGACTCACGTGTGTCAAACCACATGACAGGTCATGCAGAATGGATGCAAGATGTAAGGAAAATGGAAAGACCAAGATTTGTGGAGACCGGTGATGATACTACACATCCTATTGTGCAGATTGGTAAAATTCCTTTGTCTATGCAGGATGGGAAAAAGAAATACCTGTCTGATGTATATCATGTCCTGAATATCACCAAGAACCTAGTTTTTGTTGGTCAAATGGTTGAGCAGGGCTTGCAGGTCAGATTTAATCCTCATGGATGCTTTGTTGAGGATATGAAAAATAATGGTCGCTTGATAGCAAAAGGAAAGAAGAAGGGCAGGATGTTTACGTTGGATGCGGACATGCCTAAATTGAGTGCAGCAATATTTGCACATGGGACTGGTGTAGTTGGAGATATTGATATCTGGCATAAATGCATTGGTCATGTTAATGTACAATGACTTAAATCAATGCAGGCCCAAAATATTATTGCAAGATTGCCTAAATTCAAGGTTGCAAAAATGCATAAGGTATGTGAAGCCTGTCAATTTGGAAAACAGGAAAGGAAACCATTTCCTAGACATGTTCAAGAGAGTAAGAAGCCATTGGAATTAATCCACTCTGATGTGTGGACTACTAAATCTGCATCTATTGGAGGTTGTCATTATTTTGTCACTTTTATTGATGACTACAGCAGAAAAGTTTGGGTGTAATTTATGAAAAAGAAAAGTGAAGTGTTTGGGCATTTCAAAGCTTTTAAAGCTATGGTTGAAAAAGAAACAGGCCTGCAAATAAAATGCCTAATGTTAGATGGAGGGGGAGAGTACCTCTCAAATGAGTTTGCAAGGTTCCTACAAGAGCATGGCATAAAGCAGCAATATTCATGCAGTCATACCCCATAGCAAAATGGACTTGCAGAAAGAAAAAGCAGGCATATTGGAGAGGTATCTCGAGCATGCTAAATGAAAAAGACCTACCAGATTATTATTGGGCTGAAGCAGTTGCTACAGCAGTTTACATAATGAACAGGACTCCCACTACAACAATACATGGCATGACACCAGAGGAGATGTATACTGGTAGGAAACCAGATATTTCTCATTTGAAGATTCTTGGTTACATTGCCTATGTTCATGTGCCAGATGAGTTGAGGTCCAAGTTGGATCCAAAAGCTGAGAAGTGCATCTTTATTGGTTATTCTCTGCAGCAAAAAGGGTATAGATGCTATAACCCTTCTACTCGTAAGTTTACAGTGAGCAGAGATGTTGTTTTTTATGAGATGAGTAGGTGGTATAAACCAATAAATGTGATTGATGATGTAGATGCACAAAATGGTAATGCTGCACAGAATTCACAGCAGCAATCACAAAATATTAGTGGACCTAGAGTGTCCTCTAGCAGTGGTTCACATACTTTGCCATGGACAGGCAAATTGAGATCAGGAGAATCTCCTCAAAGCAATGCAGATAGTGGTATGTAGGTATCATGAAAAGGAAAAGAGAAGGTAGATCATCCCATGTTTGATGTGAATGCAGGTCACTCTTATGTGGATGGTGAATCCAGTGGCTCGAAAGCATTGATGGTGAGTTGGGTATTCTTTCTGTTGTTGCACCTGGAGTAAGGAAGACTAGGGATGTTTTGAGAGCACCTGGAAGTGAGCCTATTTTGCGTAGGCCTACCAGAGTTAGGTATCCTGTGGATAGGCTAAAATATGATGGATTTACAGCCATTCACTATGCCTATATGGTCAAAGTGATACAGGAACCAGAACCCACTTCTTTTGAGCAAGCCATGGGAAAAGAAAAATGGGAGAAAGCCATGGATGAAGAAATGGATGCCTTGGAAGCAAATGCTACATGGGAATTAGTTGTTGGGATATCTCAAGGTGTATGCCTCAGGCACACCTTGGTTTCTATGTGTGTGTGCTAGAGGCACAGTTAGGTGTCCATAAGCACAGTTAGGTGGTGATAGAAGCCACATAGGATGATTGAGAGAATCTAGGAGCAGATTGAGGAGATGATTGTGGAGCTCAGAGGTCATCAGTGATGTCAGTGATCATGTAAGAGGTGCCTACTTAAGGATCTTATCTTTCTTCATTCTATAAGCAAGAATTCTGAGTTTGTGTTCACACTCCATACTTTCTTTTTAGTTTATCAACATGGTATCAGAGCCCTTTGATCCCCCTTGAACCCATTTGTGCCACATCATGTTCTTCTTCTCCATTTTCCTCCTTCTTCCCCAAATCTTTGAGAGCTTTGTTCTCTGCCTACAAATGACCTTTGCCCGAACCCTCTGAGCGCTGCAAACTCCTCTTATATGGGCAAACTTCCAGTTGCAAGCTTTATCTGAAATTTCAACTGTACGTGGAATGCCAACACTCACACTGATCAACAAAAATTTGTAAAATTTTGCCTGTGTACCTATCTATCTGCAAATTCCTCTCAGCCCATGCTGGATGACACTGAGGGAGAGCTGCTGTTGAAATTTGAGTAGTAATGGCTACAAATTCAAGGAGAAAATAGAAAAAAACTAGTCAACTTTGAAGAAGCTAGCTATGGAAACCTGACGCGGAATTGCACCTCTCCTCCTCAGTAAATCTTCTGTGGTATAAGAGCTTTCTTTTGCTTCAAAAAGCCCCTTTTTCTTTGCTTTGGAAAGTAAGATACAAGCCCTCCAAGTTTAGGAATCTGTTTTTGACAGTTTTGACAAGGTTGTGAAAGTGATGCTAGATTAGATGCTACTTTAGCATTTCTGAGGTTTTGAAGTTTTGAAAAGCATTAGTACAACTGTGGCTACAACTTTCTTTTAAGTTGCTATACCTGGATTTGATTGGAAAGCTTTCATTTAGCCACCTCTGTGAAGCATGTAAGTGAAAGCATCATTGATTGAAATTTGGTCACAAGTCTTTGCTACATTAAATGCTTATATTTTGAAGTTTTTCGGTTGTTATTCTAGCCTTGTAAGAGAGAATACACTGCCCAATTCCTGGGTTAGACCCTCTCATGGCTACCATATTGAATATAGATAAGTTCAATGGGAAGGGCTTCCACACATGGCAGATGAAGGTCAAGTTTGCATTAATGAGGGAAAACCTCTGGGGACTTGTCAAACCGGCTTCAACTTCTTCTTCAATAGCCTCTAATGCTGGAGAATCCTCAGCTCTGACACGCCGACAAGGGATCCCGCTAAAGAGGAAAAAGCATATGGCATCATTGCTCTTGCTTTAGGAGATGACTATATTCATCACATCTCTGACTTAGAGTCTTCTTCAGAAGCTTGGCAGAAGCTTGACATTATTTTTGGTGCTAGCTCTCACATCTCAAAATTATCACTTAAGATTTCTTTCTTTGAATTGAAGATGGTTAGTGGCACTCCTTTGGCTACCCACGTCAATTACATGTGGAGTCTCATGACTCAACTGGGTGTGATTTTTTGGTGAGCTTTTTGTCATGAGCTTTTTTTCAATTTTCATGAATATTGTGAGCTTTTCATTCACCTGAGAGAGAGAGAGGGGGGGGGGGTTCATGGAGTGGGGTGGGTGGAAGGTTTGGGTTGTGGTTGCAGTTAAGAGGAGAGAGGGGGGGGAGGGGAGATAAAGGAAAAGGGGAGGGATGGGCACATGGGTAAAGTGGCATGGAGAAGGGAGGGGAGGGGAGTTGGAACATATATTCGTTATCATAGTTAGAGGGGGAACTTATAAGGTATGCAAAGAGAAGTGCAAGGAGGAGAGAGAGGATGAGGAATGTGAAAGTTATGTTCATCTACTAAATGTAAAGGGGAAGGGAGAGCATATGGGAGATATGTTCATTTTAAAAGTGTATAATTTGAAACTTTTGACCTCATATTTGGATTCCTCGTCGAATTCCGGTCATTTTGAGTACCAACATGACCATATTCCGATAAAAATTGGAAAAATGGTGTTTTTGTCATGAATTCATTTTGGCCTGTTTTGGGCCTATTTTGAGTCTGCGCTAGCGCAGACTCAAAATAGGCCCAAAACAGGCTAAAATGACAAAAACACCCTTTTTCCAATTTTTATCGGAATATGGTCATGTTGGTACTCAAAATGACCGGAATTTGACGAGGAATTCAAATATGAGGTCAAAAGTTTCAAATTATACACTTTTAAAATGAACATATCTCCCATAGTTCCTCCCTTCTACTTTGAATATGGACATATCTTCCATAATTTTTTGCCTCCTACTGCCACTCATATCCGCCTCCCCTTGTGCATAGTATACACTCTTCCACCCCTTCCATATGCTATGAAAATGAACATATCCTATATCCTCTCCCCCTCTTTCTAACCTCCCCATCTTTCTTATAACAAAAACATGTATGGATTTCTAAAAAAAGCTCGCAAAAACAAAGGAAATGGTCAAAAAGCTCACATTAAAAAGCTCGCCAAAAGATTTTTCCCGACTGAACTTGCTTCTATCAACTCTCCTATCACTACAGATGATGCTATGGTAGTGTTGCTCAAGAGTATGCCTGAAGATTATGATCATGTTGTTACCACTTTGAAAAATCTTCCTAAACCTAATCTTTAAGGTCTTATCTCTGCTCTTCAAGAAGAAGAAAGGCACATGGAACTCCGGAGAGGCAATGACATAGCCTATGCCAGAAAAATCCAAAAGGGCAAGTTTTCACCTTGCAATCATTGTGGGAAGACAAATCACCTCTCAAAAGGCTGCTTCAAGATCAATCCATGCAAACACTGTGGTAAAAACAATCATCATGAAAACTTTTATAGAGCCAAAAAGGAAGCAACTTCAAAGACAGAAAATGCCAATCTACTTTCAGTTGATGTGCCTCCACAAGATGAGGCATCCTTTGAAGATTATGCTTTTTGAATCATCTCTATGTATGCTCCAGATCTCTCTTTTTGTTGAGTCAAGGTACTCAGCCTGGATAGTCCTCCAAAATGAATGAAATAAACTATTGTATGTTTTGTAAACACCTCTGGTCACCAATGATGTAGGCCATGTGTATGTGTTTTTTGCTCCATGGTACCTCCTGCAGACATTGTGTGCATGTACATGCAGGGGAGATAACCATTGGAAGGTCTTTTGTATCCCTTTTGTTTACCTTACACCCATGGGAACCCTTGCTAGCTTGAGATCCTAGCCATTGATAGATCCATGACCACCATGAGATGGCATGTGACACCTTGTGCTAGCTGTATCCTTGACATAGCCTAAGGCATTCCCTTGAGGGGGGGTTTTGTTGGGATATCTCAAGGTGTATGCCTCAGGCACACCTTGGTTTCTATGTGTGTGTGCTAGAGGCACAGTTAGGTGTCCATAAGCACAGTTAGGTGGTGATAGAAGCCACATAGGATGATTGAGAGAATCTAGGAGCAGATTGAGGAGATGATTGTGGAGCTCAGAGGTCATCAATGATGTCAGTGATCATGTAAGAGGTGCCTACTTAAGGACCTCATCTTTCTTCATTCTATAAGCAAGAATTCTGAGTTTGTGTTCAATCCATACTTTCTTTTCAGTTTACCAACATTAGTGCCTTTGCCTAAAGACAAGAATGCAATTGGTTGTAAGTGGGTTTATAAGGTGAACCACAATGGAGATGGTTCTGTGAATGGATACAAGGCAATATTAGTTGTCAAGAGGTATGCACAGACATGATGCGGCTAGACGCATACTCAGGTATGTGAAGTCCACATTGTAGTATGGACTATTTTATGAGATTGGGGTTCAGATACAGTTGCATGGATACACTGATGCTGATTGGGCTGGTAGTATTTCTGATAGACGATCTACCAGTGGATATGTGTTCTCTTTTGGGAGTGCTGTAGTCACTTGGAGCAGCAAGAAATAGCCTACAATTGCCTTGTCAATCACAGAGGCTGAGTACAGGGGTGCAGCAATGGCTGCATGTGAGGTAGCTTGGTTGCATAAGCTACTTTATGATATGCATCATTCTATAGATGGGCCAGTTGTCATTTATTGTGACAACATGAGCAGCATACACTTGGCAAATAACCCAGTCTATCATGCTAGAACAAAGCACATTGAGGTGCATTATCACTATGTGCGGGAGAAGGTTTTACTAGGTCTTATTGATCTAGTTTATGTCAGCACAGAGGATCAGGTAGCTAACATATTCACGAAGGCATTGGGCGCAAAGAAGCTGTACAAGTTCAAAGACCTGCTTGGTGTGTGCAGGAATTGGGATTGAGCTCGAGGGGGAGTGTTGAGATATCTAGCTCCACTCGTGATATGCCAGGGTGACCGTTGTGCATTTATGCCATCGACTTGTTAGCTACAGATGCGGTTGGTACACCGCCCATGAATAATAATAGGATGACAGCTATCTTTATGTACTCTAGTTTGTGGCTCAGTTAGTATGCCACCTTAGTTAGCTGAGTTTGATTTGAGACCCACATATAGGGTTCTTCTATTTCTTTGTACTAGAGTTCTTTTGGCTTTCACAACTAAGAACAGGAAAAGTGTTTTCAGCCTCCACCTTTGTGTGTATTCCCCCATTGTGTATGTGAGAAAACCGCAAGTGAGACTCCTTCCTTCTCTCCCACTATCTTCACATGGGGTCACACAATTGTGGGAATCTTGTGTTTGTGCTTAGGGCAAAGATTCAACATTCCATGATTATGAGTGCATCATGGGAGAATGTGAAAGATGTGGTGTACAAAAACATGCAATCTGCCCAAATGAAGTAGCACATGAGCAACAAAACGTGATGGTTTAGGTGTTTGAGGATGTCAATGATGGGCTAAACAAGAAAGGGGGGAAAAAAAACCACGAAGTTTTATCAGTCAAGGAGATTCCAGTCAATGGCATGTTATCCATGTTTAAAAAAACACAACCACCTTCATCAGACACAACTTCATATCCAAATTTCAAGCGGACCAATTTAGGGAGTGTTTGAAGAATTTCCCTTTAAAAGTCATTGTGTCTATTATAGATTTTGTAGTGAATTACTCGTTCAAAGTCCAAAATGAAATTCAATCCATGCATTGGCATTCATATCAATGTAGAGTCCTTATTCATATTACTTATCTCTACAACTTTGTATTACAATCCTTATTCATATTACTTGTTACAATCCTTATTCTTACTACTTATCACTGCAACTTTGTGGATGACCAAATTATCAAGGAGTTTCATTTCTACATTTCTGATGATAAAACACATGACACTCTTTTGGTACAGCATTGCCTTTTTCTTCACTACAAGTGGCTTGAAGGACAAGGGATACAATTCAAAAGGCACTGGGTATGTTCCATGGAGCAGCATCTCACAGTTTAAGGCAACAAGACCCATTTACTTTGGTGCCAGATTCTTTGCACTGACCAATGTTGAGAAGACTTGGAACTTCTTTGGATCAAGCCATGGCAAAGGAGAACACGATGGTTTAGGTGCAGTGATTAAAAGGGCCCTTACACATGAGCAGCTCAAGACTAATGGTGTGGTATTGAAGCAGGCTATTGATGTAGTGCAATTTTTAACAAATTCATTGAGTACTACTACATCTACTAGTTCCAAGCATAAGGAAGGACCATCCAAAAGAGTATTTTGGGAGATCAAGTTGGGTGAAGTGGATAGAACCAAGACATGGGGTTGTGCAAGGGTGGAGGGGTCTCAAGGATTACATAGCACTCAAGGATTTTGCAAGCATGATGCAGCACAATTCAAGAAAAGGGAATTGTCCTGCTCTTGCCATGCATGCATGCACAAAAGGTGGAGATCATGTGAGAACAAGTCCAATGTTCAAGCTTGGGCATCTGACATTCTTTCTCCAATTGATGAGGTATCAAATGAAGATTCAAGAACCTATCTATGAGGATTGTGACTCGTGAGGACTTGTTGAGTGATTTGCTTGTAGAGGGAGACAATTTTGCAATGAATGTTGAGGAGAGAAACGACGAGGGTGTGGACTTCTTCATTCTTAAATGTAGCCATGCAAAGCAAATAGAAGGAAAAGTTCTTAGAGACAAGTGGGGCACTAAGTGTGGTAGGGGCTCACACTATGTTTCTAGATGGTACTATTAACAATGCAGTGACCATCATTATTGTTTGCTAAAAAACAAGCCAGCAGCCATTATCTTTTCTCATCTTGTTAGAGCCATGAAATTTGACATGAAATTGGTGGATCCCAAAAGTAACATATACTACCTATCCTCACAGGTGCACAAATCATCTATAATGCATTACCCTACGAGGCCCAAATGCGACGCAAATGTGACCTATGAACTTTGAAACATTTCATCAACCTTTTTAGTAACAACCAATCCAAGCCTTTTTTTGTGCATAGTTCACAGGGTTGTACAAAATGTTGTCAAATGATGATTTGTTGTGTTTTATTTTAGACCTATTTTGTTATACTGTTATGTTTCATGTCTTGTACTCAATGCACAAACAACCAAAAAAAATAACAGAGTCATTGTAAAAAAAACCAACAATATTGTCATCCTCCAATTTCATTGATCTTCTTTTTTGAAGACAACCATCGATAGAATAGCTATGAACTTATCTTAGTCTACACGATCATAAGGTCAATAAACATGAACAAGAGCATTGCTCCCAAAGTCCCGCATGAACAACCAGTAAAATAGCAGAGTCTGCACCTCAACACATGGATATCCTTAAAGAAACAATACCAGACCAAGCCCACTATTGCAACCAAAATTTTTGGGCTTTTTATATATTTGAGTATGGGTTCAACATGTTTGGGCACAAAGGAAGAAACCGTTTTAATTGTGGTGCAACATGATCATGAGGAAGTAACCAATTCATTGCTATATAGCACATATACTAACTGAGTTGTTGCTATATATCCGATCTATTGACAAATAGTAACCATTTCATGCTAATGGCACAGACAATAACTGACTAAATGCTATTTAGAAGATATACTAACTGTTTTGGTGCCATATAGATGATTTATTGATAGACAGTAACCAATTTAGTGCTATATAACACAGACAATAGCTGGTGTAGTGTCATGTAGCTACTTTATTGACAGAGAGTAATTGATTTAGTGCTACATAGCTGACTGATATAGCTTATGTGGTGCTATATAGCCTCCTGGGGTCACTATGTATAAACTCTCTAGATCATGTGCATTCAATGTCTCTTTGTAAAATCCCTTATCTATAAAAAAATTCTTAATAAATTGTACCCTTTTTCTATACAAATCTACAAGTTTTTCCAAAATTACTTTAAATACTCCATTATGCAAATTAATTTTTGTTAGATTTAGGAATTTAAAATAACCTTCTCTTGAATCACGTGATAGGGCTACATATGGTGAGTGACCCCCCTTGAGTATGCAACACTTACAGTAACTTTTATCCATGTGAAAGAGAACTCATACAACTGCATAACATTAAGAGAGAACTTGTGGATGTGCAATGTGTTTTATAGCATAAACAAAAAGCATCACAAGATAACAATTGAATATAGGTCTAATTACAAAAAATTATTTGGTAGGTACATTGGTCTTACAAAAGCTCTAGCTCCTTCACAATATAGTTTTTTCCATCAGCTAAACCATAATATATGTCCAAGACTAATGACAAGAGCGCCCCTCATGTTGTGTACTCACAAATGGGTAGTAATATATATTGCTCTGTGGGCATGGATACCTCATCCTTTGGATTGCTTAACTTGTTCATTTTACAAAAAAATTTCAGCAGTCATGTGCATTATTCCACATAGCCAGCCAATATATCAAAATTTTTGTGAGATAAAAGGGATCCTGTTGATTATCCTTGGGATCAAAACTCTCAAGACAAATGCATACATTAGGGTCATTTAGGTTGTACTTGTACCACATGTCGTCAATAGGTAGTGTGTTGTCAAGGTCCAATTCAATGTAGAACCTTGAAATGTATTCATGATTCTTGAAGAAAATGGGTTTCTGCCCCAGTAACCTGTAGGAACCCCAGGCACATCCCCAAACTGAAATGGTGCCTCTATGCATTCATCTTGGCCTAGCTCTCTGCCAACCAAAAATTCCTTCTCCTGCACAGGTTAAGAAACGCTTGTCCCATTGTCTTTCCCATATTGCGGTGGATGCAACTGCTCTAAATAATTAAGCTAGAGATATTTGAACATGCCTAAAGGAAGAATTCAACATCCTTTTGCACCACAACAACCTCATTTGGCTTATCATGTAGCAATTTGAAATTGTGAGAATGCTCAATATTAGGGTAGCCTCTCCCCCTATAGATCCTGTATCTTTTTAGCAATACTCCATTTGTGTCCAAAACCAATAGTTTCATTGTTATACCCTCAGGGACATGTATTGTTTGTGGTAATACCCTTATTGGTTCTTCATGATGGAGTACATGCCATTTAGGCCTCCACAGTAACAAACTATTATGCCTTGCCCTGCCATGTGCATCATGTTCATTCTCAACATCAGCAAGTGAATCATTATGTACATCAACAGGGTCCACTTTTGTATCAGCCTTTGCATCTTTCTCAACATGATCTGGTGAATCCTTTTGTGCATTACAGCAGAGTATGCTTTTGCATCATCCTATGCATCTTTCTCAACTTCAGCTTTGTGTGCCTTTGCATCAACCTGTGCATCCTTCTAAACATCAACATTGGATGCTTCTAGTCAGCATGCATATCCTTTTGAATATCATCCTTAGCTTCTACATCAGTCTCTGCATCCTTCTCAACATGAGCATTGTGTGGTGATGCATCAACCTATGCATCCTTCTTAACATTCTCATGTACTAGTGCATCATCCTATAGAACTGTATGCTTTTGCATTAGCCAATGCACCTATGAGATAATGTAATGTCATCATGAGTGACATCCAGTGGTCCAATTAGGAGCCTCCTCGGGGAATGCAGAGACCCACTTCAATGAAGCATGCAATGCAAACCCTACTCTTGCACAAGAGTTTGATGTCTTCAAATTCACACAATGGACAAGTGTATGGGCCAATCACAAGAGAAGGTTGTTGCGTCAGATCACCATGTCAGTGGGGCTAAGAGCTGGGAAAAGAGGGTGCAGCAGCTTATGGGCGAGCTACATCCTTGGCTGTAGGTGAAGAGCAGCCAACCTCTATACCCTCTCAACCATTGAGAGGTGATGAGGTTCAAAGGGCACAACATGTGGCTAGTAACATAGACAGAGTGTCAATCTTGGCCTATGGCATAGAGAGGGAGATCCAAGTTGGCAAGAAAATCGACTCAAGATCCTATGGCACTATTTTTAAAGTGTGGTTGGTAGGAGTTGCAGGGTTGCCATATCACATGGAATATGCCGAAAAGAAGTACAAGGGCAATATTGGGACGCATACATGAGAAGCAAGGAGAGAACAACTCATGCAAATTTTACACCCAGTTGGTAGCTTGTTGCAGTTCCTTCAAATTTTGCCAATGGACCAAGGCAAGTGCACATGCTACTTCCACCATGTTCTAAGAGGAGGAGTGAATCTAATGGCCACAGCAAGCGTGGAAGTGCAAGCTACATTGGAGAAGGAAGATATTGCTCGAATCAATGTCTTTTGTGAGAATATCTTCCATATCATCCATGCACTTGTGGAACGGTTTGGGAAGGTTGCATGCAAGAAGATGGATGCACACAGACCTGCACCTAGGCAACATCTTATTGGATTTTGTTGGAAAGTCTAGATGCCGAGTAGGCCTCATAGACTTTGGGATGGCCATGGACTTCTCAGAGAGTCGAAAGGAATTCAAGCATCTGAAGAAGCAGTCTTTGGAGACGGATGCCAACTTTGCTGAGAGAGTTTGCAAGAAAGAGGAAGAGCATGGGTAGAAAACGTGGCTTGCACCCATGCTACAAGAAGTAGCCTTAAGAGACAAATATACGTGCCATGCATGTACCTATGCATTGCGATGGATCATTGTTGAGATGATTCAATTTTGTGAAGATGCCTAGGGTTATCTTAAGAATGATCAAAAAATGCCTCCCTCTCATGTTATTGATGCCATTAAGCTCATGCGCATGAACAAATGATCCATCGCATGCCGATCAGAGAAAGCCACCTACAAAGACTAGTGATATCTTAAAGAGAGTAGAACATGAGGGAGAATTGGCTATGAGGCCTATGGAAGAGATGACTCTTGCCCTTAGGCTTGCAACATAAGCCACATTTTTTACCTTGTAATATTTTTGGGACACCATGTGTCTGTCAAACTTATCGTAATAAACTTCTTGTTCAAAAACCAAATTGTTGGGCTTGAAAGCATTTAATATTATGGAAAGATTGCAACAGTATCCCTTCCCTTCCATATCCGATCTTGATACTCATCAGCCCATTATTTCTACTCACTATAGTTCTCCCCTACTTGCTAAAGTTCACTTCCATGCTCCCCAATTTGAAAGCATTTATCCAAGATTATAACATGTACATTTTGCATAGCATATGTAACATCTTCATCTCTCATCGAGCATATTGCACGTGACACTTTCATCTTGTGTCCTATCTCACACAAGATGAACTCATAAATGTTGAATTTGATGCATGTAGACTTTGCATATTGTTGCACTCCGAGCATTTGTCTACACTACACTATCTAAACTATAGTATCCGCACTACACTATCCATGAAAATGTCACAAGGAGAGGATACTCCTCCTCCGCAAAAGGAGGAGGAAGTCTCTAGAAGAGCAGGCAAGCGTCCATTCATGCAAGAGGAGCCTTGGCGTGCCAAGCATCAACAGGAATAGTTTGATCGGCTACACAGGGTTGCCAACGCAGTGCCTAATCATGTGCCAGAGACTATTGCTATACATCCGTGTATGCTGTTATGGATAAATTTGATGAAGGTAAAAGGCATAAATATGTATGTGTGCTTGTATGTGTGGCAATAGTATAATAAAATATGGTTTGCATGGGGCCCAGGGTTGAGGTGGCAGGGCATGACCATGTGCCACCCTTCCACATAAGAGGACCCATAGGTGTGTTGTACATAATCCATGGTAGTAATATTATAAAATGTTAAGGTGTCATGGTTCCTCCATGTGCTACCCCTCCACCTAGGTGGGCATTCAGTGAGACATGGCCCAAGGACCATGGGAGAAGTAATATAAAATAGGTGAAGATGAATATTATATTGGATTATTGCCTCCATGTAGGATAGGCTCATGTGGGGTGGGTGTTGATAGTCCAAAAATGCAAGTTAAATAATGGGGAAAGTAGGATGAGGTGGCAAGATTCCTTGTGCCAACCCTCCACTTGTCCTCCTAGATGTTTGAACGTATTATAAAATTGAGAAGAGACCAAGGGAGTATCTTAGACTTGGGATATGGGGTTTGATTTATGTGGAAAAATGAGGCAAAGGATTGTCGCACACAATTGAGAGTGCGTACCCCCCTAGCCCACATGGGAGATTCCTCCACACACACCATGCATGTGGGAGGATGCATTTATTAGGAGAGACCCCCTCTCTTGGCTATAGAAGGAGGGGGCTATTCCTTGATGTGACATGCTAATTCTTGTAAAGCCACCATGCTAGTACTTTGATTTCCCCCATCCTTCCTTTCAAATAAAGCATGACTCTCTTCCCTTGATGTCTCCATTTCTACATTCCACCTCCCATCATGTACTGTTATGGATAAATTTGTGTAAGTGAAAAAGGCATAAATATCAGTGTGTGTTTGTATGTGTGGCAATAGTATAATAAAATATGGTGTACATAGGGCCCAGGGTTGAGGTGGCAAGGCATGACCATGTGCCACCCTTCCACGTAAGAGGACCCATAAGGTGTGATGTACATAACCCATGAACACCTATTTCATTAATTTTGGACTTTTTTTGTTGTTTTTGGACGAAGCCCAAAAATCCTTCCCAAATGAAAAGTTTACTTTGTGAAAATATCCTTCCTAAATCAAAATTTCACTTCCAGAAAATATTCTTCCCAAATCAAAAGTTCACTTTGTGGCACTATCATATTCACATAAAAATCTTGTTTTTTCAATCTATACTTTTGCACCAACATGCAAGAATTTGAAATAATCCTATTTTAGAAATTCTAGCTATACCTAAGTTATTTGTTAATTTAATTATTTTTAATATTTTTCCTTGACGTGATAAATTTATAAATCCATGAAAGGAGACTTAAATATTTCATGTAAATAGCATTGTCACTCGCAATATGCACAAAATTTTTAAAACTTTTAATAATTAGAAAAAAGACATGATGCCATAAGACCCAAGTTTTGTATTGAACCAAAGAATTATAATAGCAATTATAGCTATCATTATATGTTTACATTGAGAGACGTTGCTCTCAGCTGGAGTCTTTGTATCCAAAATGATATAGATTGAACATATGTTTACAATTTAAATTGTTGCTCTTAAAGAGCCTCAATTCGTGCCATCTGCATAATTTGACTCCCCATTGTCTTATTGCTCAATGTCATGACAGTCCCTTGCCAGGTGGCATCTGCATTAACTCCCACTTGTCTTGCCGAGCCTTGGGTACATTGACTCCCCATTGTCTTATTGCTCAATGTGACAGTCCCTTGCTAGGTGCCATCTGCATTAACTCCCTATTGTCTTGCCAAGCCTTGACCCTTGGGTGACATCCAGTGCATATTTTGACTCTCATTTGACATAGGAGAAGATGACTCTAATTATAATTGTCTTGAATTGGCTTCTTGCGTAGTACCCAAATAAAATCCTTCAATGGACTTCAATACAAAGCTTTAATCATGGACATTCTTCATTTGCGCTGTCTCCTTCTACTTCCTCCATGGCGAGCATCCTTAAAAATTCGTGTATATGCAAAATACTTTGCTGTGGTATTTTTATTTTTCCTTCTACCTCATATCCCATGTGCTTCTTTGATTTCTTTGCCCTTGAATGCCAAGACACTATGATTGTCTCCGTCGAAACTTGAGAGACCGCTTCATCATTTGGGACCCACTCCTTCATTATACAATTAGTATACAATGTGTTGTTATCCATATTCTCCTTCCTGCCCTTTAGCTCATACCATACCACTGTAAATGTTGTAGCTCTCCCTTGGTCATCTCTTTGCACATCAACTACTTTTGCAACCCAAAACTTCACATTCTCATATTCATCATCCAATGGCTGAACCACAACAAAACAATCGACCTCTATATCTACTCGTGGCATAAACTCTCTCTTCTTCAGTCCACAATATGGACATGGGAGTAATGATACAAATTCATTTTCAAAGACTGGAGCTGGGCGTAAATCGTTATGAACATTTGGCCAAAACATATTGCATTCTTCCTTGACATCCTTTGAGCCTCACATTCTCTCAAGGTCCCTTATTAAATTTCACGTCTTGTTAATTACAGTGGTAGTGTGTTCTCTCCATGTGCCACCCCTCCACCTAGGCTGCATTTAGTGAGATGTGGCTCAAAGTCCATGGGAGAAGTAATATAAAATAGGTGGAGATGGATATTATATTGAGTTATTCCCTCCATATGGGATAGGCCCATGTGGGGGAGGTATAGAAGGTCCAAGAGAGCAAGTTAAATAATGGGGAAAGTAGGATGAGGTGGCAAGATTCCTTTTGCCAACCCTCCACTTGTCCTCCTAGAGGTTTGAACATATTATAAAATTGGAAAGAGACCAAGGGAGTATCATAGACTTGAGATATGGCGTTTGATTTATGTGGAAAATTGAGGCAAAGGGTTGTCGCACACAATTGAGTGCATAACCGCCTAGCCCACATGGGAGACTTTTCCACACACACCATGCATGTGGGAGGATGCATTTATTGGGAGAGACCCCCTCTTTTGGCTATAAAAGGAGGGGGCTATTCCTTGATGAGACACGCTCATTCTTGTAAAGCCACCTAGCTAGTACTTTGATTTCCCCCTTCCCTTCCTTTCAAATAAAGCATGGTCCTCTTCCCTTGATGTCTCCATCTTTATTTTATTCCTCCCTTCATGTATATGCTTCTCTTCCCCCTCTCCCTTTCCCCTTGTGCCAAAGTCTCCCTCTTCATTCCCTCCCCCTTCTAATCCCTTTTTCCCTCCCATGATAATGTTTCGCCCTCACGTTCTCCTTTCCCCTATGGCCCTTGAGCATCGCCATGCTTAGTGTCTAGCCTCTTGTCTTGATTTCTTTTCCGACTAACAGAAATGGTGTGGCTACTGGGATCGAAATCTCCATGGCTAGTGGTATAAAACCTGCTACTCCTATGACTGGGTGCAGCTCTGCAACCTCTTCTGTGCACAGTTCTCTACTTTTGCTCCTCCAAACTGTGTACCTTCCCTGTCCCTACGGCTGCAAAGCCTCCTTGCTTCTGCACTTTCAGACTGCCTGCTTTTAGCTCACGGTTTCTATGTGTATTCTGGCCGGCAAATCTTCTGCTCGTACCAGTCGCATCTGCAGAACTATAACATCTATGCTCCTTCTGAGTTCCTGTGCACGCATTCTATCTGCGCATCTAAACCTCCCTGCTTCTACACTTTCAGACTACCTGCTTTTTGCTCACGGTTTCTACGTGTATTCTGGCTGGAAAATCTTCTGCTCGTACCGGTTGCATCTGCAGAACTATAACATCTGTGCTCCTTCTGAGTTCTTGCACATGCATTCAATCTGCGCATCTACTGTGTTCACCCACACAATAGTTTTTGGGCTCTTGCATCTTCTAGTCGCGGATAGTTTTTCTTGTTTCGTGCATCTACTGTGTTCACCCACGTGATAGTTTTCTGGGCTACTGCGTCTCCTTGTTCAATTCTCCTGAGTTTGTGCAAAACTATAACAGCAGATCCTGCGCCCTCCCTCTCTTCTCTCTTTCTCTTCTCCTTCTCCTCTCCTCTCCTCTCTTTTTATTAAGAGTAGGATTTGAACCCAAGACCTCCCCCTTCACAAAAGGGAGACTTATCATTGGGCCAACAAGTTAGAAGTGATTAAAATGCAATGATTTTTATTTATATATTGAAATCTCGGGAACTATAACTCTCTAACCATGGGGAGTTTACTCTTGCTGTAAAAATCAAAATTACTTCATTTCATGTGCTCTATTCACATCTCCTACTTGATCGCCGATTCGGAACTTTTCCAAGTCCACTTCATGGATGCACGCCACATGAGGAGGGTGGATATTTATGTCACTTCTCGACGTATTTAAGGATTTGGTGCCTGGTCCTCTGCACCTTATGGCTACCAATGCACGAGATCTCTTCCTTGATCTTCATATCGACCTTCAACAACTGATTGTCCAGTGCATTGTTCAAGGTGACGATGGGTGGGATGATACACCGTGGTTGATTCAAGGTGAAGAACTATTGATACGCTGGGAGAACTTTGATTTTAATTCTACTCATTGTGTGGTGATCAAGCTACTTGCTGCTTCGGTAGCTTCGGAGCTAATTAAAAGGGTGTCCTTCATCGAAGGGTGGGATGCTCCCCAAGCTTGGGGGGAGATTTGGTGCATCTGCTTGTTAATTCCTGTGGATAAGCTTATCTTGAATGGTTTATTCTCAATCTCACTATAAAGGTTTCTAGGCCTTGGCTATGGTTGGTGATGTTTCGACCAAGGAATCCATTTGTACCTAATCAACCTTTTGTGCCTCATTTTGAGCTTCAAGTTGTAATTCTTTTTGGTTTAAAGATAAACTATCAACAAAGGATTGCAAGTTTATTTGGTGCTGAACGTTTGACTCAAGTGTTGAATTCTCCCCACCCTCTCCTTCTACCTATCCTAGACTATCGAGAAACTTGGGATGTCCGAATTTTAGTCTTGGTGTGATGACATCTTGGATCCTTCAATTTGATGGAGCTTACAAACCTTCGACCAAGGCTGCTGGTGTGGGTGTGAAGCTCACTTCACCGAGTGGTGAGGAGTATTGTTATAGCAAGTCTGCACCTGCACATACCTGCAATCAAGCTGAGTACTCCGTGCTCATTTTTGGGCTACAAAAGGCACAAGAACATCACGTCAAGCAACTGGAGGTGCAAGGATATTCTCAACTAGTGTGTGAACAAGTTAGTGGAAGGTGGAAGGTGCAGAGCAAAGGCTTGGTTCCACGACATCAGCAAGCATTGGAACTTTGTAACCAATTTGAAGAGGTAAAAATTCAGCATATCCCTCGAGCTCAAAGTCTAGTTGCTGATTTCTTGGCACGTGAAGCTTGTACTTCAATCACGCATGACGCGAGTGGAAGCACCATCCCAACAAAGCCGCAAGCCATGAAGGAGGGTGATCATTTGTAAGGAATGCAAAGGTTGTGGTCATCATGAAACTAAGTGTTGGGCATATTTGATACAAGTTTACCGACTTCAAAAGATCATCAGAAATGTCCTCAAGGACATTGCTCAAAGAAGAATGCCAGACCGCACACCCCTTGAAGAAATAGCATGGCGACTACAAGAACTGGAAGAAGCTGAAGGTGATGTGCAAGCTCTCCAGCTGTTGACATTTGTCATGGCATTCTTGTTTGCCTTGATGAACAACCTCATGTAGCACCGTGTCACTAACCCTCGCTTGTAAAGATGGACGTGATATCATGAGAGTTGGTCCTTTTAAGATTGTCTATGTGCTATTCTATGCTGAAGATTCTTCTCGTGTAGTATTTCACAATACACCAGTCACACCCTACCCTGCCTATGTGTGCTTTGTGGATGTATCTTCACCCGATTTTCAGTTTAAGCTTCCTCTTTATATTGTTTGTCCATAGATAAGCCTCGTCTTGCCTCTCTCTTTTCCATCTTTTAAGCATGGCTGACATTCCCGTGTTTTGTGGATGGGTGGAAGAAAATCCAAATGAGTATCTTGTGGCCTTCAATCGCCGTTGTGTTTCTCTCAACTTTCTTACTGAAGACAAATGGCTGTTGGTTCTTCCCACATTTCTAGAGGGTTTGGCTCAAGTGTGGTATGAGAATCAGGCTGAAGACGTTTGCCAAAGCTAGCCAAGGTTAACAGCATCGATGATTGAGTATTTCGACAAAGAAGAGGAGCCAAAGAATGTGTACCTGTAGGTGGCAAACTTGAAGCAGTCAGAAGGTGAGACAGTGCGCCGATATGTGGATCGAGCGGCCGTGCTCCTGGACCGTTGAATTGCCACGTAGGAGGACAATGCCAGATTTCGAGCTGGAATGACTCAGCATGTGTTGGGCTACCTTGTAGCAGGAGCAAGTGACGAAGTCCGCCTCAAGCTTAAATGGGAGAATCCAGAAACTATGGTGCTAGCACGTGAGATTGCTCAAAAGTTTGATAAAGTTCAGTCTGACCCCGCTTTAAAGAAGATGATTGTCCATCCCCAACCCCCTCAATTCTTGCATCAACAACCTGGGGGGTCTAACTCAGGGGCATACCCCCACCCCTCATCAGGGATGTATCCACCGCCTCCACCTCAAATGTATGGTCCTCCCTTAGATGCTTACCCTCAACAAGGTGTATATTCTCACCCTCCGCCTCAAAGATTTCCTCAGCCTCACCCACGAGCCCCCCTCCTTTCTACTCCCTCGATCCCTCCAGCTAAAGAGGCCCCCCCTGCAAAAGAACTTGGAGTCAATGACCTAGCCAAGGCTCTGAATGATCTTCGGCTTGAGATGGTGGGCATCAGAAATCAAGCCAACTACCCTCCAAGAGACCATGCTAATGTCATATGCTACGAGTGCCACCAGAAGGGTCATTATTGCACAGAATGTCCCAATATTCCAAGGGTGAATCTTCTAAGTGAATAAGGCACTAAGGATACGTAGACATCCTTGACCTCGAGCAAAGAAGTCGTACCACCTCGGACCCCTCTGCAAACTGTGGACCGGGCCACCCTAGGAAGAAGGTGTCCTTCTCAGAGCCCTCAGATGTTGAGATTTTCCCATCAGCTCAGGGCAAGAGGACTATTCGGTCGTTCAGGACCTTGCTCATCGGTCTTTGAGCATCACGCTCCCTCAAATAATAGCATTAAGCCCAGTCAATGCATGAAAGAGGCTACATCCCAAGAAAGGAGCTACATCCAATGCTACATCCATGAGAAAAATAAATCCCAAGGTATCATAAGCTTGGGCATACAAGATTATAGGCACCCATAGGCATCCCCCATGAAAGGGGCTACATCCAAAGTTACATCCATGAGAAAAACAAAACCCAAGGTACAATGTTCATGACCATAGGCATCCATTGGGCATCCTCTTTCCCTCTATTCCGCTACTATAATAGGGGGAAATAGGATGCCTATGGATGCCAAAGGGTGCCCAAGGATGCCAAAGGATGCCAAAGAATCCCAATGGATGCCAATGGATGCCAAATAATGCAACGAGGTGTGCAATGAAATGGGCATTTGGAGCAATGAGATGGGGATTTGGAGCAATGAGATGGTCCTCTCCCCCTATTATGCCAGCAGAATATGGTAGGGAAGCAATGAGGTGGACAATGAGATGGTAATTTGGAGCAATGAGATGGGCATGTGGAGCAATAATGAGATGGGCCTCTCCCCCTATTCCCCAGCATAAAGTTGCAAATATTAGCCCATGCTACCATTTTTAAGGTTTAAAGGCTGATGGTATACATAAAATTCTTATAAAAAATTTTATAAGATATAATTTGAAAAATCTAACCATGTATATGGATCTAGATGACTTGTTCCAGTCGATTTGAGTACTTGGATGGCTATATTCGGAGCTCATATGAGAAATTAGCTTCACCCAAGCATTTGAAACTAGCAATGCCTCTCCCCCTATTCCGCCGGCGGAATAGGGTAGGGAAGCAATAAGGTGAGCAATAATATGTGAAATTGGAGCAATGAGATGGACATTTGGAGCAATGAGATGGGCATTTGGAGCAATGAGATCGGATTGCATGGGTAGCCACCCATGATATCAATCTCTTTCCCCCTATTTCGCCGATGGAATAGGGGGAAGAGACCTCTGATATCATGGGTGGCTACCCTTGCAGCACCTGGGTGGCTCCCTATGCATCCATGAGCTACCATAATCTACATCCAATGCCCAATGCCATGTACATCCAATGCCCATAGGCCATGTGCATTACCCAACAAATCCATTGGGCATTCTCTTTCCCCCTATTCTACCCTAGGGTTGGAGCATGTCCTAATGAGGAAGAGCCTAGATTTTGAAGGCCTCTTTCCACCTATTCTGCCGGTGGAATAGGGGGAATGAGGCTTTCAAAAGTCCTAATGAGGCTTTCAAAAGTCCCCCTATTCCACTCATTAGGACTTTTGAGATCCTCTTTCCCCCTATTCTACCGGTAGAATAGGCGGAAAGAGCCTAGATTTTGAAGGCCTCTTTCCCCCTATTCCGCCGACGGAATAGGTGGAAAGAGGCCTTCAAAATCTAGGCTCTTCCTCATTAGGACATGCTCCAACCTCTATTCCGCCGGTGGAATAGGGGGAAAGAGGATGACCAATGGATGCCTATGGTCACCCAAAGATGCCAAAGGATGACAAAGAATGGCAATGGAAGCCAATGGATACCTAAGAATGGCAACGGATGCCAATGGATGCATGTGGAAGCCCAAGGATGGCTGTGGATGCCCAATGATGCATGTGGATGCTCAAGGTCATATATGCCCAAGCTCATGGTCACCCATGCAAGATCAAGCTCATGGATGTTTATGGATGCCCAAGCACAGGGATCCTTGGGCGCATTGATGCATAGGGAGCCGCATGGGTAGCCACCCATGATATCAGATGTCTCTTTCCCCCTATTCCATTGGCAAAATAGGGGGAAAGAGGACGCCCAATGGTTGCCTATGGTCACCCAAGGATGCCAAAAGATGCCAAAGAATGGCAATGGATGCCAATGGATGCCAAAGAATGGCAATGGATGCCAATGGATGCCAAAGAATGTGAATGGATGCCAAAGGATGGCAGTGGATTCCAATGGATGCCAAAGGATGCCAAAGGATGCCAAAGGATGGCAATAGATGCCAATGGATGCTAAAGGCTGCAATGGCTCAAGACCTTCATAGGATGCCAAAGGCTGCCTCAAGGCCTTCAATGGATGCCAAAGGCTGCAATGCTCCATCCCCTATTTCACAGGCAGAATAGGGGGGAAGAGGCTTCTATTTATCCTTTCCCTTCCTTGCTCACACATGCTCCATCCCCTATTCTGTTGACGGAATAGGAAGAAAGAGGCTTCTTTGAATCTTCTAAGGATGGACAAGCTCCATCCCCTATTCTAAGGATGGACATGCTCCATGCCTTAGGACCTTCTAAGACATGATCCATCCCCTATTCTGCCGGTGGAATAGGGGGGAAGACTCTTCTATGAATCCTGCCCATAGTTGTTGGTACATGCTCGATCCCCTATTCCGCAGGTGGAATAGGGGAGAGGGAACACACAAAAAATGAATCTTACCCGGTCGTCTTCAAGGTTTGTCGGATGTAGCACAAGCCTAGTGATTCGAAGGTGTCACAAGCCTTACGATTCTTATGTAGCACAAGCCCGATGGAGCTGCTGTAGTAGTTTGAAACAAGAAGGCATGGCAAAGAGGCAGGGGAGATTGAAGAGGGAGGGAGCATGATAGGGATGAACGTTGAAGGTTATGTCAAGTGATACAGGGAGAATGAGAGGTTGGGTGCTCAACAGAGAGGGAGAAAAGGTGAATTCATGCCGGACGTGAGGTGGAAGGAAAGTACATCAATTACTTTCCTTCAAGACCACTAGTCCCTTCCATCATGTGTACAAAAAGGGACAATTAGCGAGGTTGATGTTCAAGACCACTAGTCCATTCCACCATGTGTACAATACCATGTGTACAATAAAGCATGTTTAACGGGATTGATGTTTTCACTGGAACTCTGGACCATGTGCCCAGTCAAATCCACTACTCTAACATGTTAGGAAATCACTTATTTGCTTGTATCCATGTATTTTAACCCATTATCTTTGAAAAAGAAGAAATATTTATGATATCAAAGTAATACATTTAAACAAAAACAATGTAAGGCAACACTAAGTTTTGAGACAATTTTATTTAAATGCAGTGTTGATAGATGAAAAAAAAACATTTTCTACACCATTAGATAAACATTCTTTGGTGAATAAAGTATATTTGTAGTTTTGTAAGGAAGCACATAAATTAAAATTTTAATAATTTCCTAAGGGCAAACCCCTTAGGAACAAATATATTACAAATACTTGATTGTTCACAATTTAATAATGGATGCTCAAGATCCAAAGTATTAAATAGTTATCCATTTGTATGAGATCATATGATGGATGCTAAGTGTCCTAACTCTTTGACAGTTTTGCAGTTGTGTGTGATCAATCTTTCACATTGTAATATATCTTTTGCAAGACAAAAACATTATAATATTTTTTTCAAACCCCCCTTTAAAATGTTTCTTAATAACCCCCTTAAAATTTAATAGAATAAAGACATTTATAAACATACCACGTCCTTTTATTAGTGGCACACATCTTTCCAGCTTGTGTTTCAAAATCACCACTCCACCATCTTCCATGGTAGAATATTAATGGAATTTACAAGTGTGCGACATCCTGTCATGAGTGCCACACATTTTAAGACTTGGCATTACTGAATCACTACTCCAACACTTGCCTCCAAGTTTCATAGCTTGTTGTGAACGTCTTGCTCTGTTCGCACCTACCTCCAAGTTTCATTTCCAGTATCGTTTTTGCTTGGGTGGATCCACAGTGTGCTTGAGGTGTCATTTCTGCGTTCAATACTACCTCTATCACTTACCTCTAAGAGCTATGGCCATTCTTGTTCTTTTGCTTGCACAACATTGACTTGCCTTGGCATGTCAGTTGGTGTTGCTTCAACTCTAACTGTTCGATATGTCCACCTTCGTAATCTTCCCCTTCCTATTTTGGCATTATGTATAGGGTGTTGCAAGGTAGATACTTCTAGCTTACTGACTCGACTTCAACAATGTACTTCAATTGCTTTCATAGATTTTGAAGCCTATACTATAAAACGAAGAGCAGTTATCCTTGTTCAAAAGATTTCTAATGGAAATGGAGAGTAGTGATATGCTTCATGATGAGATTGGTGTTTTGTTGCTATAAAAGGTTGCTCAAAATGGTGTGTGCATGCTGGAGGAGAATGAAATAATTTCAGTCTTCAATTTGATTTCTTCTTTCATCAAGATTCACTAGTGTATGGATGTGTCACAGTGAGAGGTTATGTTTTAAGTGTGATTTGCAATGAGAGGATATGGGAGGGAATATACCTTGGACATTCAATTTGGGAATAAGTTCATCATGACTGGAGATAGATTGCCTTCAACAGAAAGAGACAAAGATAAGACATTCCACAGTGTCGTTGACTTGTTGCGTAAATTGCCACCCTCTAATTCTCTTTTTATTTCTTTTCAAATGGTCTCTTCAATTAAAGTTGTCAAGGAGCTACCTAGGTCATATGATGGAAATTTTCTATTCGTCGAGCTGCCTCCAGCTTCACAAGAGCAAAAGAAAATAGGATTGGAAAACAAGTTTGATGGTCATGTCTAGAGTGAGGATGTTACAACAAATATTGCCAGCTTCAATGGGATTGTTAGATTGAGAAAATGTGCAGGTCGATTGCAATGTGATACTAAGTTGTGTCCTTTCTTTCTAAGATCAGGTGTTAAAAATGAGAGTCATTAGAAGGGACGATTAATAAAGATTCTCGAGATCCACCAAGTCATAGGTGGTACTCTCAAGTGCTATCATTGCAAGAGTATTCCACTTTGCATTTCCAGCTATCCTTGCAAATTGTACATATGTCTTCCAAGAGGCAGCATGGAGCATCCAGTGAGTAGATGTGCAATTCATGTTGGTTTTCATATGCATTTGGTGGTGGAGGGATCATCCAGGGGGGAGTGGAGGAGTTGAAAGGAAAGGTTTCTAAAATGGTGAAAAGTAAACATCCTTCTAGGCCTAAGGCTTTGCAAAATATGATGGTTGAAGAGATGGTGTTAGAAGCTATCATTCCAAACAATGAACAATCCAATCCCTTGACTAGCATTGAACTGGATGCGTTGCTCATGCATCACCGACATGACTGTAGAAATCTTGCAAAGTAGTAAACAAGTATCCTACATGAGAGGCAAACATATTGGTGAAGGTCCAACAGTGCAAACACTGAGAAGAAAAGAGTATGTGTGGAGTACACAGTCCTTTTCAAAAAGAAATTTCATTAACCTTACAAATGATGTGGCTACAGAACTTGGAGTGGCACAAGAAGGTGGGATTGACCTTGGAGATATTAGAATAGTGCGGAAAAAAAGACCAAAGTCCATGACCTCTGCAATCCATAAAGATGACTCCCACAAACCTAAGTATCAAATAGTTAGCACACCAATGCCAAGAACAAGACATTTAGGTTCAATTGTAATTGACAATAACAATCCTGATGGTTGTGAATAGGGTGTGGCAGAGGTGAAAATACATCAGACAAAGTGGGCGATTTGACGTATGCAGGCAGGGAGTCAAGTCCACTACCAAGGGTATCTACCTAGAAAGGGGGGGGGGAGTGTAACAAGTTAATTGACTCAAAGGGCAGAAGAGGAGCTTTGGGAGTCCCTGCACCTTCATTTTTTGGGAGGATTGGAACATCGACAGTTGTAAAGTCACAAATGATCTGGTTCTATTGGGATAGCGTGGACCACTCTTGGAATCCAGCAATAGCAATTGAGGCATTGCAAGAATAGCGCCAACAAAGTGGAAGGTTGCTGAAGGAATTAATATCAGTTTGGAAGAGTTGCTGACTCTTATAGGAGGAGGATTTTTCTTAGAAGAACCACTTCCAAAAGCATCAAGGAGATCTGGGGAGGGTCATTAAAAATGTTTGGAGACTCAAGCGAGACCTAAATTTTGGGAGGGCCAGAGAGTTGTCTTTAGAAGAAAAATAACTAAAGATATGCAGGCAAGGATGGATTTAGCAAGAGCTATGAAATGTGAGGTGCTTCATGTGAATGAGGTAGAGCCTAATGAGCATGTGGAGTTTATTATTGGTACAGCTAGGTCTCGCATGAGGGGGCTTCAATATACAGTGACCATATCTATTTTTCCATCTTGCACTTGCAAAGACTTCCTATTTAGGTTTGGAAGAATGGATCATTACATTCCTTGCAAGCACATTTACTACATACTATTGTAGTACTTGGTTCTAGATGTAGAAAATCACAAAGAGGTCCACCAAGCTTCAACGACAAAACAAAAGCTTTACAATGCACTTTCAAGAATCCCGTGATGTGCACATGAGTACCTGTTGATGTAGTATTCTGTAGATAAAAGCAATTTTGTGCCAAGGCACTGCTCACTACATTGTGTTTTTGTGTACTGTTTGTGGTCATGACATGTTTGCGTGGGTCTTTCACAGCAGTTTTGCACTGCCATTTTTTTGCTATTGGGTGCACCTCAAATTGCCACTACATAAACGGTGCAAGTGAATTATTGTCTACATAATGTAATTTTTGACAATTTTGTCATTTTATAATATAGCTCACTTTGGTATATAAAAGATTCCCTGACATTTTCAAGTGCTGGTTCTTTGATTTTTTTGGTTATCTTGCAATATTGATGGGTTTGGTACATGTCTTTTAAACATATTGCGATGAAATATTCCCTCACATTGAATAATTAAATAGTAAATATACATATTCATTGGAATAATACTAGTGACGTGATGTACTACATTTAGGTCCAAGAACAATGTTTTTGGCCATATTCTCTAGCATGCTGCTCATCGCTCAGGTTTTTTTGCTCAGAAAATGGAAACCCCCTTCACGACCATAAGGCCTTTTGCATAACTTTTGGCCTTGCTCCACTACAATTACCATGTTGTTTGGAAATTCTAGGATAAATCTCTAAAGCTAGGGGTACTATTGGGGATTTTGGAAAGACTCTTGCCATGATTTGACCATTGATAAAGTATGAGCATTGTTTCACATCATAAAGTATGAGGATGAAGGAAGAGAGGAAGAAAGAAAGAAATCAAGCTTAGATGTTGACATCCCGTTCATATCCTTGTAGTTGTTTTCAATCTATAGTCATCATGACAAATCATTCTTACTTCCATATCAACCACATAGGACATTCAAACCCTCATTTCTACCATGAAGTTTCCTTCAATCTTGGGACCTTAGGGCCTATTTGCACTTCCAGTTAAGGACTTCTTAAGGATTTTAATGAAAGTGTTCATTCAAACTAATATTTAGTGGGTTCTATTGAGTAAAATCTTTTAATGAGATGTTAAATATGCTTGAAAATTTAACCAGGCTAGGAAATAGGTACTTTAAGGACCTTTTGTGTGAAAAGATACAAGTTGAGATATAGACAATCATGGTCTGACTTAATGGTAGCCAATGCAAATGCTTCTCTACTTAATATTTTTAATGAGTATTTTTAAGGGTCACAACTAAATCAAAACTAAAGTATATGGGTACTGTACTCGTTTCAAACCCCTTGAAAAGAAGAATCCATTGACAACATGATTGTAAGACATCATAGCATAAAGATATACCATTTTGTGCAAAAAAAAGATGAGATATTTCTTGTTAAAAGAATCTATGTATAACATAATTGGTATGGATGGAAATGGAATTGTTTTTATAAAGTTAAGTTCTTTAATGTGGTTGAATTAGTCATCTTAAGTTTACTATCATAACGGTAAGTGGGAAAAGGCCCTTTAGTAACATAACATAATGGTAGGCAGAAAAGTGTCCTTAGTAGAATTGTCAACCAAAGAGAGAGAGAGAGAGAGAGAGAGAGAGAGAGAGAGAGAGAGAGAGAGAGAGAGAGAGAGAGAGAGAGTTACGTGTTTTATTTTTCACCCTACTTGCTAGGATTATTGGTAGTCAATGAGTGACTACGAGTAGCCAGTGAGTGACTACGTGTAAGAAAAGTATTAGGTAGAAGTGCACCAGACTTGGCGAGGGTTCTTTCTATGCTGTGTGTCTTTAGTTGGGGATGCCTAACTAGAAATGAACATTTTTGCCATTTAGTATCATGGGTGATTCCATTTGTAAATAGTAAAATTAATGGTGTATTCTTATGTGACCATACAATGGTGTGATGCCATGTTTATGTGTTTATTGATGTTTGATTATAAACAATAACATTAGAATTGATTAATAAGAGATGCCCTTCTCATCGTAAGGCTCACAACCAACTGGATAATTTAATTGCAAATTTTTTAAGAGTCCTTCATCATGCCAAAAACCTACATCTATCTAGGGCCCACTAGCTTTATCATGCCAAAGTCCTACATCTATAGGGTCCACAAGCTTTAGAGATCATCCTAGAACTTCCAAACAACTAAATAATTCAAGCAATGGAGAAACAATGAACATGGTGTTCTAAATTTTGGGACTTGCGTAAAGTCCATTTTCAAAACTAGACTAAATAAAAGAGCAAATTTGTTGCATATCATAGTCCCAAGTTGTTTTCCCTTTTTTTGTTTTGAAACAAATATTGTAATATTACTTGTTTATACTCATTTGCATAAAGTAAGAAATGAAAAAATAAAAGTTATTGAGATAGAGATAGAGAGGTGGTGTAGATGTATATCTTCTTGCAAGTTAGTACTCATGCTAAAATATTTAAAAAAAATAATGAAGATAATAATTTACAAACCCACTTGAATAGAGTGAGTTGATCCTTAGAACATTTAAAGATAAGAGTTTTCTTAAAGAGGTGGTATTCCATCAATAGGAAGGTCTCCAAGGTCATGTGTTTCCATCCTCTCCAGGTTTGCACAAGAAAAATGAAAGGGATCCAATTGTAAGGTTAGGTTTAGATGCGAGGATGCCCATGACTACTAATTCCACTATGTGACACTTGTAATTTCCATGCAAATCGATGTCCTTTGACCTCACCCCCAATCTCAAAACCATTGTCTTGTTTTGGTCCATTGTATCATATAGTATGCATGTAGGTATTTATTTGGATTTATCTTAGAGTACTTACGCCATGCATTATATAAGTTTCTACAACTTTGTTGATGTACCATGTGATTCCTTATTTTCTCCATCTACAAGTTGCAACTCTCTTTACTTTTTGTGGCTTCCAACTAAGCCTTGATCCCACTACACAAACTACATTTAGAGAACTCACTAATCTTAGCAAGGGCTACGTTTTCAAAGTCTATGTTCCAAATCCTACCAAATGTATATGCGGATAGGGTCTCATAACCCCATTGCTTAAGCAAAGTGTTGACCTCATGTAGTATGTCTATCTGCTCATATATTTTTGGATCACCAAGTGTGTCTCTCTAGAACCATCCAACATGGCTCTACTTTGTGAGGCATATGCTCTAACTTACTATCCACAAAAGTCTTGCATGAGAGCCCTTCCCATACCTGTGTGCTCGTTACTCCTCCTAACACTCCCTATATTCCCATGCACATTTCATCATGCGCTATTCTCAAAGCAATTCTTGTATCTATATAATGATGTCTTTGGTATTCCATGCATCTTGTACCATGCTCTATAACACTACCTGAACATTCACCCTAAAGTTGTAGCATACTATCCCAACCATGTCATGATGCCAAGCCATTGACAATATACAAAGTTTTTACAAGATTCCAAGTATCTATCCCAAAAATGATTCCTCTTTTCCATGATTAGCATCTTTCAATCAACTCGTTGTTGGCAACACCTACTATCATAATAATCGATGGAATTGTTGCATCGTTTCCAATGACATTTTGTAGATTGATGCTAGATGCCCTATTTTTTTAGGCTTCCTTTGAATGAAAGTTTACCTTCTTTTTTTTGAAAGTGGAACAACATCCATTGCATTGGTGACCACCTCATTTATACTAGCATACTGATTATGGGCACATACTTTTGCAATGGGATTCCATCCAAAAAGGTTACCTACTTGCTTGGCTACTTAAGTAGACTAAGAGAACTAATGTCTTGGATAGAAGACTCTAAGGCACTCGCTATAGTTTGTTCTTTCTTCTCAATACCCACACTAATGCAATCATTGCCCAATAGATCAAAGTTGATAGAGCCATCTAGGAAAACATATAAGATCACATCTTCCCCAATGGTCTTTGTCATGCTCTCATCCCACAGGATAATCCTTTTCTCCTATCAAAGTTCACGAATGCAATTGTCATCTTCCAATGAACAAATTGGCATTGGCTCGACGTAAGGCTTCTTAGCTCACTTGTTGCAACCCCTTGAGCTATTGGCTCATCTAAAGAAACACCATCATGTTGTCGAGAGGTCTTAGGCCACCTTACAAAACTCCAAATTTCTTCACTGATACTCATTGCATCCATAGTGGTGGGAAATGGCAAGGGTATGCCATTATCGATACACTTCTCTACTACTATCATTGATACATAGATAGACCTCACATCACTATAGTAACAATTTTGATTGATAACACAAAATACACTTTTTGCAACCACTTAATTACCCAACACATCTTAACCTTGCACCCATATCTAGTAGCCATTCCCTATCATTTCAAATATGGCAAAAAAAAAAATTGAGTAGATTACAACCATAGAGATTCATACGACAAGTCCAACAAGATTCAATAGATGAATTTTGCAAGAATACATGCTAGTCTCTCCTTGCAAAGCTATAATTTCAAAACATTTGACTCTGAGAGGGGATAATTATCCCCTTGCAAACTCAAAATTTTTAAAATATGTAAGGAGAGAATGGAACTAGTGCCATTCTCCCCTTGCAAAGCCAATATTTCCATTTGGGACATATCAATGGGAGAATGGCACATATCAATGGGACATACCAATATTTTCATGATTTAAAAATGTTGCCTTTTGCAAGGTTATAATGGCACTAGTGCCATTCTCACATCGCAATTTCCTAATTCAAAATTTTGGCTTTCCAATAAGAGAATAATACGCTTGCCATTTTGCCCTTGCAAAGCTAGAAATTTGGAAACTTAAGAAGGGGAGAATGGAATGACTACCATTTTCCCCTTTGCAAGCCCAAAGTTTTCAAAATTTTGACTTTGCAAGGGGAGAATGATGCTAGAAATGGCACTAGTGCCACTCTCCCATTATAATGTCCTAATTCAAAATCTTGGTTTTGCAAGGGGGGAAAGGCACTAGTGCCATACTCCCATTGCAATGTCATGGCTCAAATTTTGTCTTTATGAAGAGAGAATGGCATCGGTGCCTCATCGGTGCCACTCCCTCCTTGAAAGTTCATCATTCAAAAATGTTTACTTTACAAGGGGAGATTGGCACTATTTCCATTCTCTCATTGCCATGTCTTACTTCAAATTTTAACTTTGTAAGGGGAGAATGGCACTAGTTCCATTTTCCCCTTTCAAAGCCCAAAATTTGAAAAGTCAAGCTTTTGCAAGGGAAAATGGAATGAGTGCCATTATCCCTTCAAGTTTTGCATCAAATTTTGTACATAAATATCTTCATTCATATAAAAAAGTATTACATTAAGTGTATATGCACATAATACTAAAAAAACAGAAAACATCACATTAACAAAATCCAAAACAATATCACACTACAAGATACGGGCCTCTTTCCGATGCTGTCTTCTGACACTTCATGGGCACAAGTGCGGGCACGAAGATCATCAGTACGGTTGGTGGGCAGGGAAGGTGTTGGTGTAGATGTCTACCCATTGGTATGGTCGTCAGTATATCAGTTGCAATATAGGGGTTGGTATATACTGACCCCTATACCGATATATATATCGACTACCATACTGACTGCTATCAACCCTTGCACCGACGCTTTCATTGACTTCTAGGTACAATTTTCCACACCGACGTTTTTACAGAACATCATTTCCAAGGGTCCCAAAATAATTTTGGACCACAAGTTTGGTCATTTGAAAGATAAAAAATAGAAGAATATGTACACCGAAATTGAGATCAAAACACTCATATATTGATAGTGAACTTCACATACAAATTAATGTACAAAATGTCACTATAAAAATGTGAGGGCCAAATTACACATAAGAAGTCTCGTCAATGTCAAAACTATGAATCGGTAGCATTTACATCAATGGCTTCATCTTGAGCCAAGTATCTCTATCTCAAGGTGTACATACAAATGATCACCTACATCATCATCCCCTATTGTATGTCTACCTAAGATTGTTGATCCTCTAGTTCACTGGCCTCTAGTTCTCCCTCTTCTTCCCCAAAGTCATGATCTCCACCTTCCTCCATTACAGTGTCATTATTGTCACCTTCTTTGTGGCCCATATCGTCATCTTCATCCTCTTCCCTAGATCCATTGGCATCACTATTTGGATCTTCTACCGACATCTCCATATCCACATTCCTATCTTCAAAAATATGTTTGCTTCGAGGAGAAACTTGGACCATGTACCACCATCTTGGATCCAAATGATCTGGATGAAAGACCACCTACGCTGAAAATACAAATTAGGTGCTAGTAATTATATTCATTTATGATCAAGTATAATATATATATATATATATATATATATGAATATCTACCAACATTTGTTTGAAAACAAAGATATTAGCTTTTAATCAATTCATTAGTGTGTACCTATTGACAATGCTTTGGAAGAACAAAAGTATCACATTCATTGGTCCAGGTTCTAGTGGAGTCAATGGAAAAGAAACCACGGCTATCTCTCCTGGCTGTAGCATTGGGACCATTATAGATAGTTCTAAATCATTTGACATCAAGAATGAAAATACTAAATCATCTAAAATCAACTTCATAGATGTCACATATGGTCCCACAATAATCTAACTACGAGGAGCAAAGATTAGTATCAGAAGCACTTGCTCAGCTATCTTGTACAAAGTTAGCCTGTACTTTTTGTATCACAAAAGAACATGATTAAAACAATGAGGATGCATTTTGTAGCGATTGTGATCATAAATACCCAAATTAAGTAGAAAGATTAAAAACTTGCATATGGCATACATCTGACTGCAAGCTCCACTCTTAATCGTTTACATCCTCTCCATCATGTTCGACTTCATGAAGAGCTTCTTATAGCCAATCATGGGACATGTGTCTAGGGAGAAGAGCAAGGTCCGGTGGATATGGCACCCTCCGACTATGCATGACTCTGCCCTCTCATTTATTCTTTTTGCTTTGGCCTCTTCATATCTCTCCACTAATCTTTGCATATTGGGACTATTGAGGACACAAAACTTATTGAATTTCTCTCTTTGATCTTTGCTCATCTTTCTTTCAACCCCTTTACCTTGGCAACCTCTACAATAACACGATCATCATCCTTGATATTCCAAGCATGTGGCATATCAGGATCCATGGATGCAAGAAACTCTGTGATGTATATATACTAATGAGTCTTGCACAACATGCTTGCTTCGAGTCTAGCTCTTTGCCTTACAAATCCCTTCAAGGTTTTTTTAAACCGTTCAAGGAAAAACATCCAACCACTATGAATGATTCTTGCAATGGTTATTTCATCAACTACGTGTACAAGCAATTGCACCTGAGTCGTCATAATGCTTAAGGGAAAGTGTTTCTCAAGAAATCACACAGCTTCAATGGAGTCCACCTTAGCCCTCTCTATGCTCGATATAGAGATCTCTTTTTGTGAAACTATTCCACATGCACTTGTAAGATTCAATATTTTATACCCATCATTTAAAATTGTATGAAATATAATGAAGGTGATATGATAGTAAGAATACCTGACAATGCCATTAATCTTGTAGATAGCGGCTCTAACATCTTTTGACAAGCATCCTCTCACTGTGATTGGGATCATAAACTGCCCAAGCAACAAAGGAGTTATAACAATGTGTCACAATCATATAAGTTAATTACACGACAGCATCACAATCTTAGTTCTACTCTTATTTCAAGCTAATATGCAGAATACATGTAAGACCTTGTGCCAATCATGGAGCTTGAGGCCACTAAGCTTATTGTGCCTTGTAAACTCTCCCCTTCGACAATGCATGTGTCCTATGGGTGTCCAAAAAGATGCAATATCTGCCTTGACCCTTGCCTTCTCTACCTTGGAAAGGATCCACGGTGCCTTTGGGAGAACAATTCATGGAGAATGCTCTTGGGTTCTTGAACTACCCTCTTGAGTTGTAATACCACTCTCTTGAGTTCTACGTATATACTATTGGGGCTACACCAAATAGAATTCTCCACATTCTTGAAGATATGCATGGATCAAGAGGTGATTGATTTGTAACTCACCCCAATATGGAAGCTCGTGAAAGATAGATAGCCAGTCCATACCAAGAGGAGGCTCCTCACTATTAGCTCTCCAATCCCAAATCCAGTCACTTGCCTTCCTATGGACCGGTGGTGAATCAAGTTGACCTTCACATGAAGGATGATCAAGCGGAAGATATTGAGTATGACCTTCATAAACCATCTTCCTCATTTGTTTGGAGTGTCACGCATTCAAACTAGGTCCACAAATAGGACAAGCATGGTACCCTTGTGTTTTAAGTCCTACATATATGCATGGACACATAGGTCATCAAACATGCATAGATCGCACCACCATACAATCATAAAGGTATCAATTGGCATGCAAAATCATGTACCTTAACACTCCCCAAATCTTGGATAGTCATGCATGGTCCACATTAAAATTTCCCTAATGCACATGTCAGCGGCTCTCGCCTTGAGGCTCTAGAAGTATCAAAGACATGTATGCCCCTCCATAGGGTCTACAGCTCCTTGATCAAGGGTGCCATGTACAAGTCCATATTTTTGGCCTTGTACTTCCCCAGCACAAGTAGGGCAAGCATCAGGTGTCCCTTTTTCATTGTTAGCCATGGCGGGATATTGTAGCTCACCAAGACTATGGGCCATGTTAACCAATATGTGGAGTGTAACCCAAAAGAGTTCATGCCATCCATTGCGAGCGTGAGATGTAAATTGTTTGGCTCCCTGATAAATTCTAATCACATGTTGTCTATGTGCTTCCAAGCAGCACAATCTACTAGGATCCTCAAAGTGACATCGGTGGACTAGTGTGTAGAATGCCACCTCATCAACTGCGCAATGGACTTGCATCTAAACATGTACTGGATTCTGGGGATGATGGGAAAATGTCTCAGGACCTTCACTGGGATTGTCTCCCCTAGCAAGTCCTATCTGTAGCATTGTGCTCCACACTCCAGGTGATTAACCAAATCGCCATACTCATGACGAAGCAAAATACAATCATTAGTGAAAGTGTGGATGGTGTCATAATCCATCCCAACCGATCGTCAACATCTTCTTTGCTTCATCTCCGGAATTGGACATGGTATTTGGGATAGGCAATATCTTTTGGAGCAATGTATTACAATTTACATATCCAAAAAACTTGTGAATAAGATAATAATTAATTAAAGCAATTAGGAACGAGATACTAAAATGAAGGTACTAAACCTCATCAAGGCTAAGACACTTGTGTCTAACCATCCATACTTTGTTTGCAAATTCAAGATCGAGAAGCAAGCTCATAGTTTTTACATCGTACATTAGTGTTTATGCCTAATCTCGCATCACGATCTTAGGCTCAGACATCTCACCCCCATCTTCGGTGGTGCCTCCAAAAAAACAATCCATCATGTTCGCATACCCTCGTCCTCCTCTAGAGGATCATCCTCATGATCATCTTGATTGAATTGTGGTGGTGGTGGTGCATGTGCTCCCTGTTGACATATCGAGCTCCACTCGTGATATGCCAGGGTGACCGTTGTGCATTTATGCCACCGACTTGTTAGATGCCAGGGTGACCATTGTGCAAGAGTGGATGTGTCAAACCACATGACACGTCATGCAGAATGGATGCAGGATGCAAGGAAAATGGAAAGACCAGGATTTGTGGAGACTGGTGATGATACTACACATCCTATTGTGCAGATTGGTAAAATTCCTTTGTCTATGCAAGATGGGAAAAAGAAATACCTGTCTGATGTATTTCATGTCTCGAACATCACCAAGAACCTGGTTTTTGTTGGTCAAATGGTTGAGCAGGGCTTGCAGGTTAGATTTAATCCTCATGGATGCTTTGTTGAGGATATGAAAAATAACGATCGCTTGATAGCAAAAGGAAAGAAGAACGGCAGGATGTGGACATGCCTGAATTGAGTGCATCAATGTTTGCACATGGAACCGGTGTAGTTGCAGATATTGATATCTGGCATAGATGCATTGGTCATGTTAATGTAAAGTGACTTAAATCAATGTAGGCCCAAAACATTGTTGCAGGATTGCCTAAATTCAAGGTTGTAGAAATGCATAAGGTTTGTGAAGCCTGTCAATTTGGAAAACAGGCAAGGAAACCATTTCCTAGGCATGTTCAAGAGAGTAACAAGCCATTGCAATTAATCCACTCTGATGTGTGGACTACTAAAGTTGCATCTATTGGAGGCTGTCATTATTTTGTCACTTTTATTGATGACTACAGTAGAAAAGTTTGGGTGTATTTTATGAAAAAGAAAAGTGAAGTGTTTGGGCACTTCAAAGCTTTTAAAGCTATGGTTGAAAAAGAAACAGGCTTGCAAATAAAATGCCTAAGGTCAGATGGAGGGGGAGAGTACCTCTCAAATGAGTTTGCAAGGTTCTTGCAGGAGCATGGCATAAAGCAGCAATATTCATGCAGTCATACCCCACAGCAAAATGGACTTGCAGAAAGGAAAAACAGGCATATTGGAGAGGTATCTTGGGCCATACTAAATGAAAAAGACCTTCCAGATTATTATTGGGCTGAAGCAGTTACTACAGCAGTTTACATAATGAACAGGACTCCCACTGCACCAATACATGGCATGACGCCAGAGGAGATGTATACTGGTAGGAAACCATGTATTTCTCATTTGAAAATTTTGGGTTGCATTGCCATGTTCATGTGCCAGATGAGTTGAGGTCTAAGTTGGATCCAAAAGCTGAGAAGTGCATCTTTATTGGTTATTCTCTGCAACAGAAAGGGTATAGATGCTATAACCCTTCTACTCGTAAGTTTACAGTGAGCAAAGACGTTGTTTTTTATGAGATGAGCAGCCGGTATAAACCAATAAATGTGATGATTGATGTAGATGCACAAAATGGTAATGCTGCACAGAATTCACAGCAGCAATCACAAAATATCAGTGGACCTACAGTGTCCTCTAGCAGTGGTTCACATACTTTGCCATGGACAGGCAGATTGAGATTAGGAGAATCTCCTCAAAGCAATGCAGATAGTGGTACGCAGGTATCATGAAAAGGAAAAGACAAGGTAGATCAGCCCATGTTTGATGTGAATGCAGGTCACTCTTATGTGGATGGTGAATCCAGTGGCTCAGAACAGAGCATTGATGATGAGTTGGGTATTCCTTCTGTTGCTACACCTGGAGTAAGGAAGACCAAGGATGTTTTGAGAGCACCTGGAAGTGATCCTATTTTGCACAGATCTACCAGAGCTAGATATCCTATGGATAGGCTAAAATATGATGGATTTACAGCCATTCACTATGCCTATATGGTCAAAGTGATACAAGAACCAGAACCCACTTCTTTTGAGCAAGCCATGGGAAAAGAAAAATGGGAGAAAGCCATGGATGAAGAAATGGATGCCTTGGAAGCAAATGCCAGATGGGAATTGGTGCCTTTGCCTAAAGACAAGAATGCAATTGACTGTAAGTGGGTTTATAAGGTCAAGCACAATGCAGATGGTTCTGTGAACAGATACAAGGCAAGATTAGTTGTCAAGGGGTATGCATAGACATATAGCATTGATTATGAAGAAACATTTAGTCCGGTTGCAAGGATGGCAACCGTAAGAGCAGTCATTGCTATGGCTGCATCAAAGGGATGGTCTTTACATCAGATGGATGTAAAGAATGCCTTCTTGCATGGTGATTTGCAAGAAGAGGTGTTTATGGAGTAGCCACTAGGTTATTTCATGCTGTTCATCCTGAGTTCGTTTGCAGGTTGAAGAAAGCCTTGTATGGCTTGAAGCAAGCACCTAGAGCATGGTCTGACAAGATAGGACAGTATCTTGTCACTATTGGCTTTCAGATTTCCAAGGCAGATTTCTCACTTTATGTGAGAAAAATAGAGAAAGGTATTATGCTGCTTGTCATTTATGTTGATGATTTGATCATCACAGGTGATAGTGATGAAGATATCCTTCATGTGAAAATGCTATTGAAGCAGAAGTTTGAGATAAAGGATTTGGGAGAGCTACGTTATTTCTTGGGCATTGAGGTGATTAGATCACCAAGTGGGATATGGCTCTTGCAGAGGCAGTATGGATTGGACATGCTATCCAAATATGGGATGATAGGCTGTAAGCCTATTTCAGTTCCTTTGGAGCAGAATGTGAAGCTGAGCACAGATGCAGGTGAGCTTCTGGAAGACCCTACTATGTACAGACGCATAGTAGGAAGTTTGATTTATATGACTATTACCATGCCAGATTTAAGCTATGCTGTTGGATTGGTAAGTCAGTTTATGCAGGCTCCAAGGAAACCGCATTTGGATGCGGCTAGACGCATACTCAGGTATGTGAAGTCCACATTGCAGTATGGACTATTTTATGAGGCTGGGTTCAGATACAGTTGCATGGATACACTGATGCTGATTGGGCTGGTAGTATTTCTGATAGATGATCTACCAGTGGATATGTGTTCTCTTTTGGGAGTGCTGCAGTCACTTGGAGCAGCAAGAAACAACCTACAATTGCCTTGTCGAGCACAGAGGCTGAGTACAGGGGTGCAGCAATGGCTGCATGTGAGGTAGCTTGGTTGCATAAGCTACTCTATGATATGCATTAGTCTACAAATGGGCCAGTTGTCATTTATTGTGACAGCATGAGCAGTATACACTTGGCAAATAACCCAGTCTATCATGCTAGAACAAAGCACATTGAGGTGCATTATCACTATGTGTGAGAGAAGGTTTTACTAGGTCTTATTGATCTAGTTTTGATCTAGTTTATGTTAGCACAGAGGATCAGGTAGCTGACATATTCATGAAGGCATTGGGTGCAGAGAAGCTGCGCAAGTTCAGAGACCTGCTTGGTGTGCAGGAATTGGGATTGAGCTCGAGGGGGAGTGTTGAGATATCGAGCTCCACTCGTGATATGTCAGGGTGACCGTTGTGCATTTATGTCACCGACTTGTTAGCTGCGGATGCGGTTGGTACGGGTTGGTACACCGCCCACGAATAATAGCTGGATGATAGCTATCCTTATGTACTTTAGTTCGTGGCTCAGTTCATATGCCACCGTAGTTAGTTGAGTTTGGTTTGAGACCCACATATAGGGTTCTTTTATTTCTTTGTACTAGAGTTCTTTTGGCCTTTACAACTAAGAAGAGGAAAACTATTTTCAGCCTCCACCTTTGTGTGTATTCCCCCATTGTGTATGTGAGAAAGCCGCAAGTGAGACTCCTTCCCTCTCTCCCACTATCTTCACACTCCCTCGCTGCTCTCCTCATCCTGTATAATATAATGATGCAAGGTTAGTGTGTGCAACAAGGACAAGCAATATAAATATCCATGAATCATTCAAATATCATTGGTTTATTGATGATGCACTAGCATGTCAACCAATATCCTCTTTTAGTGGTGCCTCTCCATACATCTACAAAGTGGCGCATGACAATACGATGCTGATGATGAGCCCCTCACTTGCAATGCATGCAAGGACAAGGCAATCTCTCACAAAGTCACTCCAAACTCCTGGGAGGTGGCCTGGTATTCGATGAGCTGTCACTACTCATCCTCTCCACCTGCACACATCCACAACCATCCCCCCAAGTCAATTCAAACACCCAAACATGAAAATCTCCCAAATACCCTCAAACCTCATAATCCCCTCTCTTTCACCAAACACCCCGGGGCCTAAATCCATGCTAAATCCCTTCAAACACCCACTCACCCCCCAAAATCTCCCAAGCCCCCCAAAAACCCTAAAACCTAAACCCCCAGAAAACCCTTGTTTCATCGGTATGGGTGGTGGTATATATTGATGAGACATACCGACATCCATACCGATGCTCTACTTTTATATACCCACTTTCATACCGACGCTTGTATCGACGGATTCTGGAAACCAAAAACCCGTGATGTTTGTCTCGCGATGCCATTCGATTTTTCATGTGTTCTCCTCCCTCACTTTCACCTTGCCTCCTCACTCCAGCCTCCTCCCTCCCCCTCCTGCCTCTCCATCCTCTCCTACATTGTCCCTCTGCACCTACAAGACTTGCTGCAGCTCCCTCTCCATCTCAAGGTAAGAATTCCTCTCTTCCCCTTCTATTTTAAGTTTTTTTGGTTTCTTTGTCTTTCTTTCTACCCCTCCTCTTGTTTCCCTTCCTCTACTTTCACTTTCCCTTCCTTTCTCTAAAGTTTCTCTCCTCCTTTCCTTTCCTTTTCTCTCTCTAAAGGAAGAAACAATACATGAAAAACAATCATGAAAGAGAAGAGTATGAAATCTCTACCTATTGTTTTCGTGCTTTCTCCTTGTTTGTAGGCTTCTCTTTGTCTCCTCAATCTATACCCTTTGGAATGTTGCTTCTCTAAACTCCTCCTTTCACTAATTAGTTTTCTTAAAATGGTATGTTTCATCTCTCTTATGGGGCAATAAACACGAAACACTCCTCTTCCGAGTGGGATCATCCATTGCCAAGACACGTCATTACCAAGTAAGAACGTGCTTCCTCTCTTTTCTATTTTTCTTTTCGTGAATGCATTGGCCTACAGCTAGCGCCTTAGGCGCTAGCCGCAGTGATGGGCGTAGGAACTCTTCTTTCTTTTCCCTCTTTTTCCCATGTCTTTTTCCCTCTTTTTTTCCTCTTTTCTCTTGCTCCCCTCTCTTTCTCTCCTTTTCTCCTTTCTTTTCCCTCCCTCTTTTCCCCTCTCTTTTCCTCTTTCTCCCCTCTCTTTTCCCCTCCCTTTCCCTCCTCTTCTTTTCCCCTCTCTTTTGCCCTCTCTTTCCCCTATTTTCTTTTCCTCTTTTCTCCCCTCTCTTATTTTCCCCTCTTCTCTTTTTTCCCTCTTTCTTCCCTCTCTTTTCCTCTTCCATCCTCTCTTTACCCTTTCTCTTATTTTCACATCCTCTTTCTCCCCCCCCCTCTTTCTCTCTTATTTCCTCTCTTTTCCCTCCCTCTTTCCCCTCTCTTTTCCTCTTCCATCCTCTCTTTTCCCCTCTCTTTTCTTCTCTCTTTTCCTCTCCTCCCCTCTCTTATTTCCTCTCTTCTCCCTCTCTTCTCCTCTCTTCTCTGTTTCCTCCTCTTTCTCCCCCCTCTTTTCCTCGTCCATCCTCTCTTTTCCTTCACTCCTCTCTTTCCCCTTTCTCTTATTTTCACATCCTCTTTGTCTCCCCTCTCTCTTTCTCGCTTATTTCCTCTCTATTCTCTCTTTTCACTCCCTTTTTCCCCTCTCTTTTCCTCTTCCATCCTCTCTTTTCTCCCCTCCCTCTCTTTCCCCTCTCTTTTCTCCCTTCTCTTTTCTTCTCTCTTTTCCTCTCTTATTTCCTTTCTTCTCACCTCTCTTCTCCTCTCTTCTCTTATTTCCTCTCTTCTCCCCTCTCTTCTCTTTTTTCACCTCTTTCTCCCCCCTCTTTTCCTCTTCCATGAGTCTCTTTTCCTTCACTCCTCTCTTTCCTCTTTCTCTTATTTTCACATCCTCTTTCTCTCCCCTCTCTCTTTCTCTCTTATTTCCTCTCTTTTCCCTCCCTCTCTTTCCCCTCTCTTTCCCACTCTCTTTCCCCTCCCTCACTTTCCTCTTTCTTTTCCCTCTATTCTCCTCTCTTTTCCCCTCTCTTTTCCTCTTACATCCTCTCTTTTCCTTCACTCCTCTCTTTCCTCTTCTCTTATTTTCACATCCTCTTTCTCCCCCCTCCCCTCTTTCTCTCTTATTTCCTCTCTTTTCGCTCTTTCCCTCCGTCTCTTTCCTCTCTCTTTTCCACTCTCTTTCCCCTCTCTTTTCTCTCTCTTCTCTTATTTCCTCTCTTCTTCCCTCTCTTCTCCTCTCTTTTCCGCTCTCTTTTCCTCTTCCATCCTCTCTTTTCCTTCACTCCTCTTTTTCCCCTTTCTCTTATTTTCACATTCTCCCCCCTCTTTTCTCTTATTTTCATACAACATAACAAATAACAAAGAGAGGGATACAACATAATTTCATCATAGAGCATAACAAATATCCAAGAGAGGGCTCCCTCTCATATACTAGAAATTGTAATTACATTCTCCAAATCGGAGTACTTTATAAATTGTAATTACATTATCCATATTAGAATACTTTATAAACTATAATTACATTCTTCGTCGTTTGGTCTTTGATGAAGTGCTACCCTCTCCTTTGTCATCTCTCTTCTTCTTCTTATCCTTCATCTGTTTTTTCTTTTTCTCCTTAGCCCAAGGAACTTCCTTGGGCATGTGACCTTCCTCTTGGATGTAGCTCAGCATCTCCTCAATAGAATCCTCCAGGATCTCATGATTGGTCTTGCCCTGGTCAGAATGATCTTGGCCCTCGGCGTGTGTGGAGGGACACAGATGCCACCAAGGAGTGATGGTACATCTACCTCCCCATCCTTTATATCGTAATATCGATGGTACAACTCCTCCAAGTATGCTATCAGATGTTTTTCACTAGGGGCAATTGGGAGTAGTAGAGAGAGAGCAATGAGAAGAAAGCGATGAGAGAGCGACAAGAGAGCAATGAGGAGTAGCATGGTGGAAGGAGTGGAAGGAGGGGAACGATGAGAAGGGAGTGGTGTGAGAAGGGATATAGCAAGGGAGTGGTGTGAGACAAAGAAGAGAGGAGGGGAGACTTTAAAGATTGAGGGAGGATGAAGAGGAGAAGGAAAATGCAAAGAATCAAATGTATAAAAGATGAGGAGGATAAAGTAGAGAGGGTGGTAGGGGATGTGATTGGCGCAAATTGTCGAATAAAGGAGAGTGGATCCAATAAAGTTTCCTAGAATTATCTTTTCGGAAAATATTGGCTTGTGAGATATATATAATTTTTTGAATAGAAGTGAATGTGAATGTAGCTTGTTTGTACCCTAAATTCTTTTATAGATCTTGAATGAGTGCCCTGATATGATTTGTAAAGTGTTTTATATGCCCATTTATGAGATATTTGTTATATATAATAATTTAGACTTTAAATGAAGACAAGACTGATATAATTATCATATTTTTATCATGAGATATTTATTATATATAATAAGTTAGACTTTAAATAAAGTGAAACCGATTAAATAAATTGAGAGAGGATGAGTTGCTGATGACGAGAACTCTCTACTAGATAGTGTGAGGTAACAAGTGCAAGACTGTAACGTGAGACGATAGATTTCGAATAAAGTGAGATCTAAGAAATAATTATTATATTCTTATCATCGGTTCAATGTATATAATAGATTGGACTGAAAGATGCCATTTTTTTCATCATCACACATTTAATATGTATCCATGATAAATGCCCCTTATGTATCCATGAGTAAATGACCCTTATGTATTCACATATTCAATAAAATCAACCAAAATAACATTGTGAGCGAAGGAAAACAAGTTAGACATTTAATATGTATCCATGATAAATGCCCATTATGTATCTATGAGTAAATACCTATTGTAAATTCACACATTTAATAAAATCAACCAAAATAAATAATATGAGCAACGAATTCACAAATACAAAGTTTTATGACTTTGCACTTGTACATGCATCACTTGCCAATAAAGTTTTTCCTACTTCAAAATAAACTCATGTACATGCTAAACTCATCTACATGCTTCACAATGAAGTGGACTCTACTAATGCTTGTTGTGGACTCCATTGTGATGCTTTGGAAGTAAACTCTTTCTCTCGAGGCTTTGATGCTTTTGGCATATATGGACTCTTCTTTTAGAAATAGAATTTATCTACTTCCGAGCGTGGACTCACTTGTGATGGTTTGGACGTAGAATCCATTGGAGGTTGTGATTCTCCGAGCATATATTGAATCTCTTCTTTTGAGTGTGGGCTCGATTGTGATTCCTTGGGCATAGACTCCTCGAGAGGCTATGATGCTTGCAACGTAGAATGAATCTCTACTTCCACTCGTGGACTCTACTGGGATGCTTTGGGCATATACTCCCCTAAATGTTGTGATGCTTTAGCTGTAGATTGAGTCTCTACTCCCGCGAGTGGACTCCGTTCTGACATGGGCATATGTTGAATCTCTACTTTTGTGGCTGGACTTGATTGTGATGCTTCATGAGTAGACTCCTATAAAGGTTGTGATGGATTGGGAGTATATTGAGTCTCTACTTCCTCGTGAGCCTTCGATGCAGACTTGGGTGTCTCATTTACTTCAATTGGAGATGGAGAAATTATGTATCGAACGGTATGAGCCACAAATTTATATAGTTCTGCATTGAAATATGTAGACATTGAGGATTGTGAGACCTTCTTCACATCAAATATTTCATCGAGGAGCAACTTGCAGTTGTAGCACATTCTCCACCCACAACAGCTGTGTGCATCATGTTGCTCTACAACCTCGCATCTTTGTAAGTCCATTGCTTCTTGACACAAATTCCCAAACTAATAGAGATCTTGTGCAAATTTTGAATCCATGATGCAAACTTTACCATCTCGCATCTTGCATTAAAGAAGAATCTAAAGAATTGATTATTCCTTCTCTCACCGATTGCCTTCGAGTATTGCTGCAACTTTTCAAGAATAAATGTTTGCTCCATCCCTATCTATACTACCATGGCATACTACCATGGCATTGATAAATTATTTGTGAGAGAATGAGAGTTTTGAAGTCACAGAATGCAACCACGAATTAGCCAAATGTGCAAAATGCAATTATCAACAAGCAATGCATCACCCCCCTCCCCATCTTCTCCTACCCTCCCACTCATCTCCTCACCTACCTTATCCCCCCCTCTCCATGCCTCTTAAGAATTCCCATCCTCTATGAACATTGTTTAGGGGTGTGCTTGGGAATTGAGTTTGGGATTCTAAATGAGCATAGGTTTCAGTGTTTTGGGATTGTCACTTTTTCACAAATTTGTTGATGCAATTTCTCGATCTACCCAAGTTTCCACCATCTTTGCACATTGGATCATCCTCTCTTTTGGCACTCTAGTCTTTCAATATTTTGCTGTTACACACATTTCATCAAATTCTACTATGCACATTTCATCAAATTCTATTGTGCACATTTCATCAAATTTTGATGCAATCTCATGTCAAATTTGTCTCACAAGTTTCGGTTCAACATTCATTGGCATTTTTGAGTGGAATCAAGCCCTTCATTATTATGCAAATGGATAGATTTGAAAATTCTAACTCTATAGGTTGTCAAAATTTACCCTCATTTTGAGTAAGAGCAAAACTTTTTTATCCAAATGCCTAGGTTTTTTTGTTAGCACTCTATAATTATGTGGCCCTCTATTTTAGATCCTGCTTTGTTTTGTTGCATTTTATAGCAAAGAATTGGAGTTCTACCCATGGATGTAAGTCTCAAAGCAAGGTTGCCAAGACAAGATTTTCAAGTATTATATGCAGACATACTCAATCATGGTGGAAAGAAATAGTAAGAAATATTATGCAGATGTAGATCTAGTTGGAGGAGTTATGAACATCTCCTCAAAAAATGATCAGATTTTCTAGACTTTGAGAAGAAACAATTTTTATTAGAAGGTATGGGCAAGAATGCATGCTATGTCTAGGAATTGGCCCCCCTCATCATCATCTTCCCAACTCCCTCCACCTTCCCAATACTCTCTGAGCATGGTTCCCAATACTCCTTCTCTTTCTAGCATCGCACCACATTCCATGCCTAGCTAGGTCCTAGCTCCTTGCACACTCCTCCTACCACATTGGACACCTAGTACTTGGCACAAACTATTGTGCTTACATCGTTCACTACATACAAGATGGTCTCCATTTTGTCAAACCTTGTGCATGCCATCTATTAAAGGCAATGTTAGTAATTTCACTCAATCTCTATCTTCTCTTGAACGGATGAGTGGAATCACTAACATTATCTTGAAACTAGCACAAAATTAGAGAGCTATGTGACTTGTCACCACCACTAATAGCATTTTAGTACATTGATCTTCAAAGAAGGACCTAAACACAATCCAAGCATCTATCCATATAAAAGAAGGATTGGTTGCAAATGCTCACAAATGTTGAGAAACAACAAGAGAAAGAGTACAAATGTACTTGTGATGGCAGTGCCCATGAGTGGGTGGTTCACTACTCCTCAAGCTTGTAGAGAAGAATGTTTGTTGCAATGTTGTCTTGGGGTTCTTACTTTATATTACAAATGCAAGGTGTAAGCAACTTATTTTGAAACAGTTTGAGGCCAAAATTCCTCAAAACTTTAGAAAGCAGCCCTTTAAAAAATAAAGAAAAAAGTTTTAGTGATGGATTATGATGGAGTGATGGAAATACAACAGCAAATCTATAGATTGCTCATGGTTTTTTCCCCGATGGCCTGCTCACAACTAATGTTCATGCTTATCTCTATCACCATGCTACTGCTTGTCTCCTTCATGCTATCCATAATATCATCGCCAATCTCTTGCTCAATGCTTGCTTGTTTTGCTACAATACTTGTTTCTCATCATCCACCTACAAAGATGCGCTTGCGTTCCTCATCAATCAGCTAATTCGGCTTCTCATTCGGTCATCTTTGCTACCACAAAAATTAAGCCATGCCTTACTGTTAACACAAAGTACAGTCACCGATCGCAGGGGGTAATCACTGATTAGAGGTGATGACGATGCATGATCTACTTCAATGGACAAGCTCAGGGAGTTTGACCCCCAAATACCCAAAGGCCAATGATTGCAGACAATGTGCACATGTAAGGAGTACAACTCAAACTCAAAAGAGTTTGATCCCCAAATACCCAAAGTCCAAGGATTCTAGGCACAAGTTGTATGTTCCAGCTAACACCCAAGACCAAAGATTGTAGGCAACATGCACATTTTAGGTCTACGTCCACAGACATAGCCAAGGAGAACAGCTCAAACTCAGGGAGTTTGATCCCCAAATATCTCGAGACCAAAGCGTCCAAGCAACGTGCATAGGTTATATGTTCCTGCTGCAAGCTGTTGTTAAGTGTCTTGCGAAAGTTAAACCTCGTCACTCCAGGTTTTGAGCCTCGTTCACGAGGTTCGAGCCCCAAATGGCTTAAGATGTGAGGGCACTCAGGGAGTTTGAGCCCCAAATCACCTAAGCCTTGGAGGTGCGAGGCTAACACAAGCACTATTTGGCAATCAGTTAGGAACACCTCCTAATGCCAGGCTTGTCCCAAGCACTTCAATATGGTTAAGACAAGTGCTATTTCGCTAGTAGGGAGAGATGGAAAGAATAGCAATATGCCTTGGCACCACATTTTGGAGCATTTGAAGTTTGTTTTGATGCTTTTTAGTGTTTTGAGTTGATAGGAACCTAGTTTGTGAGATTGCTAAGGAGTATGTGAGGTCCAAACACATTAAAAAACAACAAAAATGAGGATTCTTGCTGAATTTCAAAGTTGTTTTATGTTCTAGAACTCACCCTTCATGAAATTTCACATTTTGGCTTGCAAAAAGTGTTTTTTCTTCAAGTTTTTTTCATTGTGTAGGTGAACTAGGTAGTGCAACACCCCCCTAGCATAACAAATCCATAACACAAACTCAAAATCTTCCAAAAATCCACAAAAATCAGTCGGTGACACTGTGTTTTCCTATCCTGTCGAGTCGGAGCCATATTGCTATCCCGCCAGTCAAACTGCATTGACCCAATGCCATAGAGCTATCCCACCGACCTAACCTCTAGCCACGGCCTAACCCGTCGCCCTGATTAAATGCGTGTCAGAGTTAGTATCCCACCGACCTGATAGTCGTTGACCCGTGGCCTTACAGCTACCCCACCGACCATTGCCATCCTACTACTCTACTGCCGGTGCGGTGAACCCACCCCCACGCCCGTGGTCATATCCATATCTCTCCGATCGTCGTGATACATTTATCTCGCCATCCATCATCATTCTTATTTCGTCGATCGTCACTATTTTTTTCGCCGCCCATCGTGATATGCTTGCTACGCCGATCGTCACGTTATGTCTATCACACCGCCCGTCACTATTCTTATTCTGTCGATCGTCACTATTTTTATTCCACCGCCTGTCACAATACGCTTGCTCTATCTATCATCACATTATGTCTATCACGCCACCCGTTGTCTTAACCCTATCCCTATGACTGTAGGGATACAACTTGCATCATATCCCGCCAAACACGTGGCAAGATCTATCCCACTGATCATCATGATACATCTATCCCGCCACCCGCCATCATTATTACTCCACTGCCCATCACTATACCAATGTCCCACTGTCCGATGCGATACCCTATCCCTCTTACCATCTCCATAGAGCTATCCCCATGACCATCGGGATAACTCTGGGGTACCACACGAATTAAAAATTACAAAACCTCGGTTTCTCCTGAGTGTGCCTAGTTGGAGGCCTCCCACATGCACTTGAGGCCTGGGAGAATTTTGTCCCAAGGATCGTGCACTGGAAGATAGTGCTTTGAGCTACGCTCAGCCCAACCCTCCGCCCTAGCTAGGGATTCGAAAGTTAGATTCCTAGCCTCCACTCGTTAATAGGCCCCCGACAAGAAGACATATCTAGCTCCGACGAGACAAAGAGGTTAGACGAAGTAATGCAAGAGCCCTCAGGTGCAAGGGCATTTGAGGCCCATTCACAAGTGTAGCCTCTCCCAACTCGCCTGCACCTTCGGCTGCATCCAGGTTGAGAAGCACATTCTCCAACATTTTTAGACGCTTAGGCCGAACAGAGTCAGCAAACATGGAGAATCCATTCGTTGGCATGTCTACAAGAAGGGAAGGTCCACAACATCCAGCTCCCAAACCACAGTCCGAGACGAAAACCACCTTCACAGACTCAGGACCCTCTGCCTATACAAGACCTCCCCAATGGGAACACATGGATGATGAAGATCCATGGATGAGGGAATTCCGAAGGCAAGACCCCAGCCGAGGGGATGCTAAGAACTTCCAAGCAGGCATGCCTTATGAACCCCCAATAGTCTAGGTGCCGCCAACCTTCGTCAACTATGGGGTACCACAGTTCCCGTCTTATCGCCCATTGCATGGAACTAACATTCCTGTGCCCAAGGACCCACCCCCTCTAGGAGTATGACCTGTTCCATCCATGCACCGACAAATTGAAGCCTTAGCACAACTATTCCAATGCGGGTACAAGCAACTACATGGGTACCACCACCAAGGCCAGCCTTGCGTCCTGTCAGGCTCACAGCAATGCCACCCCCACCAGTCGCTCAAACAATGTTAACATACGAGGCAATGCACATCTTGGTGAACGCCCTAGGAAGGGGGGCCACACCACCTCCACCCGCCCCTGTGTTTCCTGCAAGGACCCTCGAGAAGCTGATCCATAGCAATCTCCAAGTTAATGACTAAGTTCCTTGGAGAAGGAGACTCGGTCTCCCACATGGAGCGATTTGAGCAAATTTACGAAGCTTTTGGTGCTCCCAGAGACCTAGAAATGGCCAATGCATTTGGTCTCAGTCTGGATGGCAAAGCAGGCCAATGGTATAGGGCTCTCACCCCAAAAGAGAAAATCAACTGGGAGACATTGAGAAAGGCCTTTATTGTGGGGTTCGCCCCCAGCGACCATAAATGGAGCCCGATTAATCAATTATATGGGGTAAATCAGAACGATAAAGAATCCCTAAGGGATTACATTGCCAGGATCAAGAACCTTAATGCCCACTATAAACTGTATGAGTAGATGAGCGATGAACGATTGTTGCCCCCCTTCCTTATCGGATTGGCAGACCCGAAGCTACACGACCACCTTCTGGTGATAAATCCTACCTCCTTCGATTTATGCAACAAGGTGGCCATCCGCATATGTGACAACATGATCAATAGGGAAATTTTGGATAAAACCCTGGATCCCTCTAAATTAGCTCCATCAGTTAGGTCTTCAGGTGTAAAAATGGTTAAGAAGGAGACCAACGAGCCCAACGGCTTGGATATGAGTGAGCTGGCCTCCAACCTATGGCCTCCAACCTGCTAGATTAGCTAGGCCAGCAGTGGAGGACAAGAACCTCCAAGGAGGAGCAACCCCCACTTATTTCCATGGAGAGACTATGTCTGGTGTGGGGTATGCAATGGCAACCATCCCTTCAATGAGTGCCTATGCCTAAGGGCAAGGCCGGCACTCTACTGCGCGCGCACTGCCATAGGTGAATGTCCATTTCTGAGGTCCCTTCCCCAACCCACGTATCAAATGAGACCCCCATTAGCCCTAACGGCCCAACCTAACCCCCTGATCACACAGGCTGGTCTCGTGGCTAGTTCTACCCAGTATAGAACTCAGCTAGCTCTGTTACCACCACCCATATTGGGTCCGCAACCCCTGCTATCTCGTATAACCTCAGTCAATCAAGTTTTGGTAGAAGTGCCCAACAATTAGGAGGAAACAGATCTGGATCATGGACCTCACGATTATTACCCCTATGAGGAGGGAAGTGGCACCCTGATCCACTACCTCCCGCCAGAGGATCAACACGTTCCCGTATTCCAGATCGCCCCCATGAACGCAAGAGCAAGAGACCTAAACTCAATTGCTAGGGACCCCCACTCCAACACCTGCCAGGGTCCCCATAGAGCAAGTGAATGCCCCTACTGAGGTACTTTGAACCCTCTGGTGTCATGTTTCAAATGTCAGGGCCCACACTTCTTGAAGGACTATCCATATAGGGATCGTACCCCCGTCGCTCCAACCACAATCAACCCCACACCCTTGTGTGCAGGGTGTGGAACCGAGCATCTATTCCAGGACTGCCCCACGAGAAGACCAACCACCCCAATCATCCCTCCAAAGAGTACTAGCCTTAATCTACTTAGCATCGAGCAAGGCCAGGTGGCCGATGTGCTCCTACAAGTCATCATGAGGATGTAAGCCAAGGCACTAGGCAAAGCAATGAGGAAGCTCACAAGGAAGGTTAAAGGATCCCTAGCACCCGACCTCAAGATCCCCCCACATTCCCTAACCCGGTCCAAGAAGGCCATTCGGGTAGGTGACGGCCCTAACCAGGTGCTCATCCAGGACGGTTCTGATAAGGAGATAGCCACTCTAGCCACCTCCTCTGCTTTTGAACATGCTTCCATCCAAAGTGACCCCAAAGTGCCTCCCAGTCCAGAGGTAAATAACCCAGTGCAGGCCCAAGGCTTAGCACCCTTGCCCTCCTATAAGGAGACCTATCCTCACCCGATCTTGGAAAAGCAATATGTAAAAGATGCCCAGAACCTAGTATAGGACTGCCAAGCGAAGTTCGAGCATCGGCTCAAGGCAAGTAGAGGGTCAAATACTATTCATTTAGCCCACCTGATGGGCCACCAACGGGCGAAATCGCTCAAGGTGCTGGAAAGGGTGGAGGAAGAGGAACACCTCACCTTCAAGCAATCAGAAGCTACGGATCTGATGCAGAAGATGTTGTTACAAAACCTCCCAAAGGAAGGAGACTTGTACGGCTTCGAGGACATGCTGTCCATGGAAGAAGAAGCTTCACAAGAACCCTGTGATAGTGCTGGGTTGGTTGCCTTCCTATCGACAGAGGTAAAAATGCCGATCACCTCCATGCTAAGAGGAAATCCCATCCTATGGCACGATCTATCCAATTGGATGAGCAGTCCATACCTATCCCCAATCCCTGCCGACCCTAATCCCAACCAATCGACACCAAAAATGGGGCAGAACCTTCCTAAGGTTCCCATCAAAAAGCTGGGTCAGTACTTCAAAGGTGATGACACAAATGCCGCTATCCCCATAATCTCTCAAAACCAGAAGGTTGAAGCCCGCCTGGATGGGGGAGCGGGAGTGAGCGTCTGCACCAAGGAATGCTAAGTGAAATGGGGAAAAGCCGCACTCGAGCAGACGCATCTAGTAGTAAAGTTATCCGATAGGGGAACTGTCGAGCCCCTGGGAGTGCTTACGGGCATAAACATTAAGGTATTTGGATTCACGTACCGCATCAGGTTCGTAGTCATGGACTTCACTCGACAGCCAGGGTATGAAGCTATCCTAGGCAAGCCCTTCTTGTGAATGTCCGTACTTGTACATGACTGTCGTAATGATATCTACTTGTGGCACGAGGAGCAAACCATGAGAGTGGACTTGCACACCTACAAGGCCCACCCCCTGTCAAGACATCTCTTTGCCGCAGAATCCGCGCAGAATCCGACACCACCACCTGAACCACCTCTGTAAACTTATTCCAACCCTACGACGACAAAGAATAGGATGAGAAGGAGTCTGATGACTTCTGGTATGCACCTCTTCCTGAGCCAAAATTCTCATAGAACTGGATGCACATCTTAGCCAATATAGATGTCCCAGAAAGAGTAGGTTTTCATATCACTACTCCAGAGCTCAAGGGTCTGACCCCAGTGGTTCCCCTGAGAATGTTAAACATGTTCAAACCACGAGAGGTAAGCAAGGGAATCATGAGGGTAAAATCAGATCTCCAATGTCTATCCTACGTAGGTGCCATGATTGCTCACCACAAGTTCTCCTCCAACTGGGAAACTAGGGCGAGTAAGGTAACCTCCCCCATCAGCTCTATAAGTGCAATGGAAGAGCCCCCTTCAGGTCCCAAACCCCCTATATCCAAAAGTAACGCTAAAGCAAGCACGGCTAAGGCCAAAAGAACCACTGCCCTGGCAAAAATAGAGGAGGAAACTGAAGAAAAAGAGGACCTATGGCAAGTACCAGCCCATTACAAGGCCTACATGATTCAAGATCGCAAGATCTTATACCAACAAGCCAAAAGGTCTTGGGAAGACGAATGCTCTCAAGGGTATGACAGGCCAGCCCCGGTCAAGGAGGTAAACCTAGCCCTAGAAGGGCAGGACCCCCAACCTATGTTCATCGCCGACGATCTCACCCCCAATGAGAAGAATGCCTTAATAGCTCTCCTATGAGAGTACAAGGACTGCATGGCCTGGAAGTACACCGACATGAAAGGGATGCCTACCACAGTAGTGCAGCACACCATCCCCATGCTAGATGATGCCAGGCTCGTGCGTCAATGCCCCTACCCTATGAATCCCAAATACGCACTCATAGTGAGGGAAGAAATCTAGAAACTCATTGATGTGGGATTCATCTATGAGATTGTGCATACAGACTAGATATCGCCCATCGTAATAGTCTTAAAGAAAAGCGAAAACATTAGAGTATGCATGGATTTGAAAAAGGTCAATGCTACCACTAGATGTGACCACTACCCCTTGCCATTCACAGAACATGTCCTAGAAATGGTAGCCAGAAAGGAAGCATATAGCTTCCTAGATGGATTTTCAGGTTACAACCAAGTGTCGATCGCCTCGCAAGATCAACACAAGACCGCCTTCACAACCAAATGGGGTGTGTATGCAACCCGGGTGATGATATTTGGATTAACCAATGCCCCTTACAACCTTCCAATGGATATGATGATCACAGTATTCAAAGAGTATCTGAGAGAACTTGTGGAAGTCTTCTTGGATGACATCTGCGTAAACTCGAAGTGGGATGACCACCTGAAGTACCTCAAGCTCATCCTCAAGAAATGCGGCTTATACCGCATAACCCTCAATCCTCTTAAGTGCCTGTTTTGAGTCAAGCATGGTGTCATCCTAGGCCACATAGTGTCCCGGACTGGAATCTCTACATACCATAATAAAACCAAACTCATCTTGGAGTTACCACCCCCCACCAATGCCAAGGGAGTCCAACGATTTACTGGCCACACGGGCTTTTACAAGAGATTCATCTTATTCTATGCGAACATAGCCTGCCCATTATACAAATTGCTAGTATCCTTTGAGTGGACTGAGGAATGTCAAACATCCTTTCAAACCCTCAAACTAGCTCTAACTACCACTGCACCAATATTAAGGTCACCCGATTGGAGTTTAATATTCCATGTCCATATCGATGCCTCCAGCTTCTCCATCGGGTGTGTATAAGCCCAACTCGGGGAGCATAATCTGGATTACCCGGTATACTTTGCAAGCCGCCAACTAAACGAGGCCAAGGTTAACTACACCACCACTGAGAGGGAAGGCCTAGCCATGGTCTCTGCAGTCAAGCAGTTCAGGCACTACTTGTTGGCTAACAAGGTTGTCTTCTTCGTGGACCACCAAGCATTGTTATACTTGGTTAGCAAACCTTGCATGACTGGGCGCACCACTAGGTGGATATTGATCCTTCTAGAGTTTGACTTCACAGTCGTTGTACGTAAACGGAAAACCCATGTCCTAGCTGACCACCTGTCAAGAATCCCAAACGGTGAAGCCTTGATAGGAGTTGATGATGATCTTCCCAACGCTTCTCTTTTCTTTCTCGACATCATCATTCCTGAATGGGCCACCAAAATCGGCCACTACTTGGCAAATAGATTACCCTCGTAAGAAGGATAGAGCCCGCAAAACTAATTAAGGAAGCAGCACCATACCAACTGATAGCAGGCCAACTATACCACAAGGGCAAGGATGGCATCCTATGAAGATGTGTGTGTGAACACGAATACATCGATGTGCTTGAAGAAGCCCACTCGGGCATAGGAGGTCATTTTTCCGCTCATGTTACAACACGTAAAGTGATGCAAGCCGATCTTTGGTGGCCAACACTCTTCGGAGAGGCGGCCAAATTAATCAAACGATGCGACCCCTATCAGCGTATCCAAATTTCCCACAAGGCATACATGATGCCCTTGACTGGAATCCTAATCGAACAACTCTTCACATCATCCTGGCCACCAATTACTTCACCAAGTGGGTAGAAGGAAGAGCCACGATGAAGGCCAATGCGGGATCCACCGCCAAATTCTTATATGAACAAGTCATCATGCGGTTCGGATGTCCATTAGAGTTAGTTAGCATCCGAGGAACTCACTTCCTCAACGAAACGATAGCAATCTTGACTAGTGAGTTTATGATTATACATAGGAAGGCCAACCATACCAACTGGGAGCATAATCTCATAACAAATTGGCCATACACTGTACGCCCTTTAGCCTAGCCTTCAGGGTGAGGCGGTAAAGCCAATGGAGTATGTAGTGCCAAGCCTTCATCTTATCATTAAGGAAAGACTCACAGAGAACGCGTTGGCAAAATGGCTAGTTGATCTCGAAAGGTTAGAAGAGACAAGGTTGCATGCAGCCTACTCTCTCCGTGTAGAAAAGGCCCGATGTAAAAAGTGGTTCAACCGCAACCTCAAGAACAAGGACCTAGTAGAAGGAGATTTGGCACTCCTATACAGCATCCATAATACTAAACACAAGCTTAAGTACCAAGTATGGGTCCCTACCATGTGGTTGAGATCACTCCCCAAGGGTCGTGCCAAATAGCCACCTTGGATGGGACAGAAATGGATGGCTACCTTAACGGGAGCAAATTCAGAAGATACTACAGACCACTCACTCTCTCCACCCTTCAAGCCATGCATAGAGAAAAAGAATTCAAGGCCGAGGTGGCCAGGATGAAACGCCAAGCCATCGAGGAAGCCAGAATTCGCAACGCCAAGCATAAACAAATGACACTGCTTAAGGCAACAACTGAACAGATGCAACTAACAAATGAGCTAACAATGGAGCCAGCAAGGCTACTTGTTCAACTACAGGTCCCGTGCATGAGCATCAAAGCCCTAGTGGATCCAGGAGTGAGCCACAACTTCATCTCCCTTGAGGTATGGGAAAAGCTACAGGTACCCCTAACCCTCACCGTTGCTTCAGTGAGAGCTATAAACGGCCAACTCCTACAAACTTTGGGTTTTGTGAGTTTAAGTCTAATGATTGTTCACCAAGTAGTGGATATATGCTTTTATGTTCTCCCCATAGAAGCAACTGATGAATAGATTATATTAAGAAGAACCTGGTGTTGAACTGTCAAATTGATCGGCATGCCCGGACTGCCTCCCTCACGAATGGTGGTCAAACGGCAGTAGTCCCACTATGCAGACCAAGTCCTGCTCCTACAATTCCACCCTCACCGGTCCACGTCAACGAAGCTACACACGAGAGCGGCCGAAAGCTCCAACCACCTCCAATACCCCACCAAAGGTCCCAGCTTGAAAGGAAAAGAAAGCCAACCACAGTGGTAAACCAATGCCTTCGTCCGATCTGCCGCCACCACCATCCTCCACTTAAGAAATTCATGAACACCAAGTACAAGAGGCTATCCTTTGTGCCCAACGTCACTTCAATCGGATCTGACACCTAGAGGAAGCTAAAGTAGCATAGAAGGCCCTGGTCGCCTTAGAGGCTTCTCTTCCAAAACCATCTGCTACAAGAAGAAGACCACACGGCTAGCCCGTGCTACCACCTCATCAACCTCATCCACCGCCACACCCCTCCAACAACTCAGTCAACACCAACCACTTGGGCAGCCAACGCAAGAAGGTCGCCTAGGTCCCAAAGTCAAGGATGCAAGCCATGAAGGTTCCGAAGGCAGCAACACAAGAACCTGTCTCCTCGAGATACAGCACCACAAGACCCTGCCGATAAACAGAACGAAGCAGGCCAGCCCCAAGGTACCGAGTACACACTACTACCGCGAGTAGTCCGAGTTAACACAAATATCGCCAAGGATAGCCAGGGAGTAGAGCAAGAACTGACCCTCCCCTTGCGAGGTGTTACACAATAACCTCCCTCCAAGGACAACCCCTTGAAGTAATTGTGAACGTACCCACTCAGATGGCACCGACCCACTCAAGAAAGCAAGGGTCTACGCCAAGGGCGATCACACAAGAACAAACCATGCCGCAACTAAGCTTGACACCAATGTGTCTCTAGCGTCCAAGGTAAAAAACCAAGCTGGACACTTACTCTAAGTGGCTTTTTACACACTATATAGCAACACGTCGTCTGCCCACACCGCATTCATTATAATCATCGAGTCAAGGTCTAGGTGAGTCAATACGGCAGGCATCTCACCCCACGCACCCGCAGCCCACCAATTTCAACCGAACACACACACACACCCACGGTCATCACTAGGTGATTAGAATCAGTACGCCCATTTTTGCATTTGTTTGCCATCTTGCACGTTGACCTCATAATCAGTCCTGCACTGCACAAGTGCACTCTGCTCACTCGCTCTCCCACTCACCTTCACACCCCCCCCTTCTCTTTCCCTTTTACTTCTTCACACAGTCAGTATCCCATCAATCATCGCAATCCCAACATCCCGCCGACCGTCGCCATCGCCAGATCTTGCCAATTGCCGCCCAAGGAAAATCACACCGATCGCCGTCATAAAGGTAATCCGCTGGTCATCATCAAAGAAATAACCCGCCAATCGTCGTCGAAGAAATATCCCGCTGGTTGTCGCCAAAGAAAGACCCCGCCACCCGTCGCCATCATCAAATCGCACCGACCATCACCATCTCGTATCATGTTGGTTGTGGTCTTTGCCACATCACGCTGACTGTCACCATCTACTTACCCCGTCAACCGTCAATATACCCATATCCCGTCAGTCGTGGGGATGTAAATCTACATAAACAAGCTTATCACGTCAGGTCGTCGCCATAGCAGTTGTCACCAAACTCTTGCAAAATTTGCCCAGAATTCTCACAGCTTCCTACCCTCTTCCATTGCCATCTAAACAACCTGTTTATGTCCTCTCGCTCTCCCATCCCTCTTTCTGATGGATCCCAAACACGAGTGCTTTGAGTTCGAAGCGGACTTGGGACTCCACCCCCGCCCTATCCCACATGCCATTGGCCTCTCAGACTCTCAAAGCACTCCGTCTGCCACTCCGCATGCCTTCCAAGATCCCCATAGAAGATTTGCAAGGGAAAGCAGAAGTATCCAACAGGCAAGCTACTTAGGAAGGCACAACAGCAACAGGGATGCCCCCCTTGACAGCAAGAAAATGCACCCCGATGCCATCAGTAAGCGAGTACAAGGTCCACTTAGAGAAGCATGGCTCCAAGAACTAGATGCATGCGTTGTGCACTCATGCTTCACATACAAGGGCCACGACTACACCCTTCGCTATCATACAATAGTAGCATATGCAACATTGAAAGAGCCAGCGGTGGAGGATGCACTCAGAATTGCAGGCCTGAGCAAAGTGGTCGATCGCCTCCCATGCCACCTGAACATGAAGCTGATGGCAAAATTCCTCCACACATACAATAGTAACACCAACATTGGCGTCCTACAAGACGCAGCAGGAAATCCTCACCACTATCAAATCAATTAGGATGTGGTACAGGCAGCCTTCAACCTCCCGGTCATCGGTGAGTACTCCAAAAACAAAAAGCTAGACGTCCTCAAAATGGTCTGTCACTATGACCGTGAGAAGAGCAAGGGCCGACTCCAATTCATAGCCATTCACAAGCTCGAGGTGGAAAGGCCAACAAGAGCCTTGCAATGGCTCACATAAGTCAAGCCCACGGACCACCATCAGTCCGTCATCGTGCCAAATATCCTGCTACTCCTTGTGGAGCCCCAAGATACAAATTGGGTAGACTACTTCTGCACCAAATGAGGGACAACAACACACACGAGGAAGTAATCGATAATCCCATGCTGTACATGCCGGTTCTCTACTATTTGCTGCATCAGCGTCCACCAGACGGCTTCGGGCTAGCTGAAAAATCCACCATAGGGCCAGCGCAGACAGAGCTCGAAGAGACAGAGGCCAAGCCCAAGCGAGCGAGGACAACACCAAGTGCCACTCCGGCCGGTCATGGGCAACTGGACCCAAGTCAGTTGCTCGCACAATATGAGGACCGCCAGATGCAAGAATTCATGCGTCAACAAATTGCGACTCCAGCAGGTGGATTCTTAGAGTAAAGGCAAACACGTTCAAGAGGAGCCCATCCTCATTGAAGACCTCTAGGGTGATCAAACAATCACCATTGGCATCCATCTAGGGGCCCAAGCCACACCAACCACTCTCGATGCACCCTATGTCTCAGTCTCCAGCGTGTTCCAATATAGGGCACTAGGAGGCTATATCCACATGACGACCGAGCAGTTTTATCAAGTGCGGACCTGATGGAACAACACCTCTTTGATGCCATGGCACAACTCCCACAGGTTGCTCGCACAATTTTGCAGAGCAGGCAGGAACAAGCCTCACAGCTCACAACTAGTCTCCTACAAGCACAGCTCTCCGCACATGACAGCCAATCCATAATGGTTGCCGCCCAAGCCACGGGCCAATCAGTAGTACAAAGAGTGGAGGAGTACCAGGCAAAAGCAAAGGAGCTCGAGCTAGCTCTTACAAAGCTCAAAGACGACCTCGCCACAAGCGAATCCCTGGTCCAAACGCTCATGGACCAGGCCGACAAGGTAGAATCGGCCCTGCGATCAACGCTAGAACAAAAAGCGCAAGCAGAGGTGCAATACGCCTGAACACAGGAGCACTAGGAACGACAGATCCAATCTCTACAAGATCTCCTAGCACAAGAAAGGAAAATTACTGTTTCCCTCCAAGCAGAGAACGAACGCGAGCGCGCCTCGGCCCATCAGAGGAGTTAAGATTGAAAGACCGAGAGCAACAGGAGTTTCGAATGTACAGGAAGGTCTTCGCACAGTTTGCCACATACACACTTGCACCACACACCATCCCCCAGACCCTCCAAATGCACTTTGATGCACTCCGCGCACAAAACCTCATCTTCCACTTAGACCTCATAGCTCCACTTCCCCCTAACGCCCTCTAGACCATCCTTCATCCTAACCCCGACCACTGCCGCCCCATCTAAGCCATGTCATACTTCTCCTTAGATATCCAACCCACTTCTCTATCTCTTCTCTGCCCCTCCGATCTCCAGACTCTAGCTGCCCTTCCCATCCTCCTCAATTTTCAAGCCTAGTGCCGCATCATCACAGAGTCCCTTAATTATCCAACGAATGATGAAGTGATGCAAGTCGCCAAGCCCAAGGAACTCACGCTGTGGGTCTGCACACCCGAAAGTCTACAAGCAGACATCAATTGGATGCAAACCTACGACCGAGCCTCTGCAATCCAATCTCAAGGGCACCTTGTGGCATACCAGTCCAACACCTATAACCCCCTCGGCATAATAATCCTCTTCAATAGGGTGCTACAAGCTCTCCAAGACTCATCGAGTCCTTGGTTAGCAATTTTGAAACGATTCATGTAGCATAACCCGAGAAAGTCACCAAGGAAGAAGGGAACGAAGCCATCACCCTCTTTAATGCTATTGCCCCCCTGTCGAAATTACAACCTCTAACACCACCACCGCATAGCACGAGACCTCCCCATCCATCTCTTCTACCGCTCCAATCGACCATCCTGATGCGGCCTTCAACATGCTGCTTAGGGCAGTCAATTTTGTACAAGCAGCCGATGCGACGCCAATAGACACAGCAGAGCCGGAGCCCACCATGCCCATTGCAGATGATGATGCTCCGCCATCCCTGCCTGCTTCCCCCCTAAAGATGTCCAATGGTGCCCTGACTTGCAGTCCTTTCAGGAGCTTCCCCACAATGCGCTAATGCATCATTGGAAGCGTCAGCTCGAGGGCTCCCACCTCCATCTCTACGAAATCCTTGAGGTATGCCCCCTCACATAGTTCATCACGTAGTCCTTCAATGACCAGTGACGTGAGCACCCCATTCTACAACCACGATGGTGACTCCCCTTCTTGAAGCTGAAAATTTTTTGGCGCTACTACCGCAGTGCCCACGTCAATCATCGAATCCACACACTATATATGCCAATGGAACGACAATGGACTTTGGTCAAATTCAGAGAACTCCAGCAAAAAGATCCCGATATGTTGTACAACTTCCCCAAAGACATGACTAAGGAGGAATTATGCTTCCACCTCTAGTCATTCAACCACACACACAGCTAAGTTCTAGATCCCACCATTGTAGTAGCGGTACATTTCAATCGCCTCCTCCTCTTACTCCTTCGCGATCTCCCCGTCCACAGTCGCCCCATCGATGACCACCTCTACAATCTGAACAACCAGATTGTCTTCAATCCCGACATTGGTCCTACGCAATTCCAAGACCTCCGCCTCTACCTCCACATCCACAATCACCACGGACATCACATCCGCACATACGATGATATGCACGCCACCCATTTTTGAAAGTATCGCTCATACCTCATTCCACGATAACTGGACCGCTATGCAATCCTACAAACAGTACTCACCACCTCCTCCAGTGCGACTGGCCCCCGCGGACGAATCAACAACAGGAAAGGAGGCATGTTAACACAGATTACAATCATCGAATGCAAGGTAATCAATGATTAGAGTTGATCAGGATGCATGATCTACTTCAATGGGCAAGCTCAGGGAGTTTGACCCCCAAATAGCCGAAGACCAATGATTACAGACAATGTGCACATAGAAGGAGTACAGCTCAAACTCAAGGAGTTTGATCGCCAAATACCCAAAGTCCAAGGATTCCAGACACAGGTTGTATGTTCTAGCGAACACCGCAGGAAACATGCACACTTTAAGTCTACGTCCACAAAAATAGCTAAGGAGAACAGCTCAAACTCAGGCAGTTTGATCCATCCCTAAATATCCTGAGACCAAAGCGTCCAGGCAACATGCAAAGGTTATACATTCTTGCTGCAATTCTTGCTGCAAGCTGCTGTTAAGTGTCTTGCTGAAGTTAAGCCTCGCCACTCCAGGTTTTGAGCCTCGTTCACAGGGTTCGAGCCCCAAATGGCTTAAGGCGTGAGGGCGCTCAAGGAGTTTGAACCCCAAATCACCTAATCCTTGGAGGCACGAGGCTAACACAAGCGCTATTTGGGAGCCGATTAGGAACACCTCTTAATGCCAAGCTTGTCCCAACCACTTCAATATGGTTAACACAAGTGCTATTTTTGCTAGTAGGGAGAGATGGAAAGAATAGCAATATGCCTTGGCACCCTACAGGCCCAAGAGCCTTTAATTGTAAAAGAAAAGGAGAGTGCTAAAAGAAAAAGGGTTGACCCTCCCTTCAAAAGGTGACTTGTATAAAAGGCCAAAGTGTTGACTTTGGTCTTCATTGTTGTTTGCACAAGTTTGAATACAAGCTCCCTCTTCTCTTCCAAGAAAGTGTTTTGGGTGTTCTCTTGTTTCCATCGTAGTGCCCTTCTGTCTGCCACTCCATTCCCCTTCACTCTTCTCTTCCCTTCTCCTTCTCCCTCCCTTCTCCCCTCTCCTCTCCCCTCTCCCCCTTCCCTCTTTCTCGCGTCGTGGAGACACATTGCAACAATCCGAAGGCCGCTCGAGTGACACTTGCGGACAACTCGTGCCTTGCATTGCTCCTAGAAGGAGTAGCTTGGAGTGGAGGCTCCATCGGCATCTCCTCAACATCCCCACAACACGTGAGTCACCATCGAGACCCACACACTTACTCATGAAAGAACCATACCCAGTACAAAAAGCTGCACTCATGCTGTTCAAAAATCATTGTTGCTCAGCTTGCTTATCAAAGTCAACTACTACAATCTTGTTGTTCATGTCTACTAGAGAGGGAGGTGCCAAAGCTAAAGATGGCAAGGATTATCTTGTTTCTCCTCTTCCTCGCTGATAGAATCCTACAAAGAATCAAATTTTTAAGAGCCTTAGAAAATACACTCATGGCTTGGATGCATTCCATGTTGAACTGCTGTATGGATCATTCAAGATGTGAGAATTTGGATAAACCAACTTTGGAGCTATAGACACAGATTATAATCAAAGATTCTCACTTGTCTTTGGGATTCCAAACCATCTTCCCTAGGAGCTTGAGGGCCTTTGACGAAAGGATTCAGTAGGAGGCTCTTGTTCATCATTTGCCATGGGATGGAATTCCCCCAAATGTGTCGTGATTCGTGTGTGATTCTCCCCCACTATGGTAGCTAGATGGGGCTATGAGGCTAGCTCTCCGATTACAGAGGGCAAAGCGAACGTCAACCTACTACTTGAAGCTTGGGGGCATCGAAAGTGGGCAAATGCCTTTATGAGTGTGTAAGATTTGTTGCACTTATCAAATATGCTACCTTCTAAATATTGGCCAAAATCGCACTGATATGCCATCTTCCATTCCTTATTTTTAAAAGAGCTCTCTTCTCTTTGATTTCATCAAGAGCTCGATTGTAAGTTAGGCAGTAAGAGAGTATCTGCCTTGCTCCTCTTGCTTTCTTCTACATCCACTCCTTACACTTTTCATCACACATTCTTCTATTACTATAGGTTGATGCAAAAAAGCTGCTCAACCCCAGAAGAGGAGGTAGAAGAAGAGGAGGAAGAATATAGGAAAACGAGAAGAAGAAGCTTCAATTGCTCACTTACTAATAGCTCTCCCCTATTATAGCCAACAAAGACAAGTAGTTGCAGTAAGCACAACCATTTCTTCTCGACTATCGTGGAAGATGACGGACTTGAAGGGTTTGCACATTGGAACAATCTTTGCTTTCCTTGTGTGGAACGATGTACTCTCTTGCGGAGAAATGAGCTCAATTCATGAAGAAATATGGTTATTATCTAAAGAATCAACTTAGGAAGAAGAAAGACGAACAAGAAGAAGAACACTGAAAGCAACAACAACAAAAGAAGAAAGGTCGTTCACACCATAGCCAAAGAATCATTAGTAGCACATAAGCCCTTCCCCACCATGGCTCTGGCACCCTCTGTTCTCTCCTCCTCCTTCTACTTACCATCATCTCCTCTCTCTAGCAAAAGTCTTACCCTTTCTCAATAGCCAAAAAACCTTCACTAATTACCTCTCTCCCTGTCGAGCAAGCCTCCCTTGCTTGGTCGCTCGAGTATCAAAACAACACCTTGGATGTCCTATTCTCTGACATGCTCTCTCCTCTAATTGGGTTGGATGGGGCATCAACTCCCTTGCCAAGCTAGGCACTCAAGCATTCATTTCTTTCAAGCTTCCAATGGGAGTGCCATCCTCACTTACAAAGTCATAGATGGTACCATTTAAGGTTCTCCTCTCACGTGTACTTCCATTGCCTCGAGGTCCTTAACAAAGTGTAGATTTCAAGCACCAACATTGTCATATATGTCAATCTTAAGCTTCAACCTAACCAAATGGTGCTAAATCTTGTTTGGAACATAGATACTTCTATTAGCAACTTCTAGCCCTCTCGGATCTCCCAGGTCTTCAAAAAATCAACATGCAAATAATCCCTTACCAATTGCCCTGCAAAGAGTGCCCTCATAATTCTCTACCCTGATTATCTTGCTCTAGATGTCATCTATCTAGACTCTAGGTGGCAAAGAAGGGACATGCATAAAAGGAACCACTGGTGTTTCAAATATTAGGGAGCAACAATAACAGCGAGGGAAGAAGAGATAGCAGCGGTCATATATTCATAGAGATTGGGAGGTACAGGAGGCACAACAAGTGCTACGGGATCAGCCACCAACAAAATGGAGTGTTAACTATTGATGAACATTCCATAAATCATGTCTAACAAGGAGACCAGACGTAACATCCTTTCCATGAGCTATTGACATGGGAGTGGATTTACAGGAAAGGGGTCCCAAGAAGGTTGTAGTTGTGTTGCAAGGTGAGCAACAAATTCAAATTTCCAAATTGGTACCGGTCGGGCCTACCCGACTCTTGTAAGTTCAACTCCAGTAACACTATTGCCTTCGATCCTTCGCCAAAGTCATCCGACTCTTAGTCAAAGCTGCACTTGTTAAGCCTTTATGGCCAGGCGGTATCTGTCAGGCCCTTTATGGCCATGCCACATAATCAAGTTAGGACCGCCATCTTAGGCGTAACGTCTCCTAGTTGAAACACCCATTGGCATCATCACAAGTTGTGGATGAGCGTTGGTGGGAAATTTAAAGGGCATCTAGATCCGCTCCTCCTTAGCCGTTGCCTGGCTAACGTCCGCCATCATCAGGAACTCCCGGGGCTCGCTGCTGATGCAAGGGTGGATGCAGTCGCTAAACCTCTATCATGGGAGCATCATCTGGCTAAGCAATGGCACCTCCCGCTGGGGGAGGTGGATTTCCATGTAAGGGCGGCTGCTTCTACTGCTACTGCTCCTCAGGTGCCTCGCAGACAACCCTGTCTCTCTCTGCATCTATAGCTCTCTGCCTGCGGCGCTTGCGAGCCTATTTGCTTGGTTTATTTTTCTTTCTAACCTGGGTCCAATCCCCTTCTGAGGGAGTCACCTAGGGGGTCTGAGACTCCTGCTGCTCCTGTCTGAGGGGGTGCTGGACTCTAGTCTGCTGACTCTGCCTGCTCTATGAGGGTAGGGGGGAGGCGCTCGGCCATAGCCACAGGGGCAATCTCTGGCTAGGTGACCCATCTGTCTGCACCGAAGACACTGGCCTGGTAACCCAAAAATCTCCACTCACTGGCGAAGTGTGCCCCTTCGAGGGTCTCTAGGAGAATCAACTCTGGGAGGGACTCTCGGCTCTCAACAACCAGTCTAATCCTGGGAACCCCATCATCTGCTACAACTGAGGCGGTCGACTCTAGCAGAGACTTAAGCACGGTGCCAAATGCCCGACCAATGGAGGGGAGGATGGCTCAATACTCGTTTGGAAGCCCTGGGAAGTGGAGCGTAACCGAAAAACGAAAACATGGTGTGTCGTGTCCATGTCCTCCATTGTAAAGCCATGGTACTAAGGAAAGAGATACACTAGATGTGGGCCAAGGAGGATGGGGCTTTGCTCCACAAGTGTCGAGGTAGTGTCGAGGGAGCTCAGCTAGATGAGGAATACGCCTCTTCCATAGATGGTGACCTCTTGGATGTGGTCGCCCTCTTATGTCAAGCTCACATGGATCCACTCGCACCTATCTCCGTGTAGGCGTGAGGCCCACAATTCTGCCCACAAGCGCCTTGTCCTGGAAAGATTGAACTACTTGCTATACCTGTTGCTTGTCAGCTGGGGAAAGAAGAACCTTAACGGCTGTGGGATTTGAGGGTGCTGCCATAGAGCCCCTCTGGCCAGACCAAGGGTCACCAAGATTTTCTTTTCCCTTAACAAGCGCAAATGCTCCCGCTACAGGGAGGAAGAGGAGAAAAAAAGGGAGGGGGAGGTGAGGAAGAACAACGTACGAGGGAGAGGGGGAGGGGGAGGCGAGGCGATGAGGCGAAGGAGAGGGCGGAAGGGAAGGTGAAAGAAAAGAAAGAAAAGGAGAGAAAGAGGGAGGAGAGAAGGAGAGGAGAGGAGGAGGGAGTGAAGGAGCGGAGAAGAGGCGGGGGAAGAGAGCCTGCGGGGGAGGAAAGAGAGGCGGAGGGGGTAGATGGGGGGGGGGGGGAGATGGCAGTGGGAGGCGAGATGGCGGAGGGGATAGATGGCGGGGGAGGCGAGATGGTGGCGAGGACGAAGGGCGGAGTGCGAGGGCGGAGGAGCAGCGCGGGAGGGGCTGCGGGACGAAAGGGCAACGAAGGGGAGGCGATAGGACAGAAGGGACAGGACGGAGGAGCAACGGAGCAACAAGGCACGCAGGTTCGCGGGGATGGAGGGGGATCTCACCCGCTCATCTTCCAATCTACTGTTGGATTTGCTAATCCTCCTGTGAAGATTTCATCCATGCACATTAAGTTAAGAAGTTTGTGATTCCATACTCCACACCACACTGTGTGAGCTCCTGGGCAATTCTATCCGTCTTCCGCTGTGCGTAGCCTCTGTTGGGTCATTTCTAACATGGTATCAGAGCCCAAGTAGGAGGCTCACAGGTGTGGGAGCCTAAAGGCAGGGACCTTGCTGAAGGACGACCCTAATTCAGAAGCTCTTGGGAATCGACTTCCATGACTAGAGGATAGTGCCCTTGCGAGGAGGGTGACTCAGGTTTAGTCAGGTGCGTTAAAGAGTTCTAGTCTACTGAAGATTGAGTGTGGTTGACTTTGTTGTGTGGCTTAGCAGCAGAGATGTCAACCTCTACAGCCTCTTCAGCCCCTGCTCTCCCTTCCTCCTCCCCCAATTTTCTTTCTTTCACTATCCCTAACTTTGGCGAGTCTGGGAAACTGGACGGGACAAACTACCCGATTTGGAAGATGAAGATCCGAGGTCATTTAGTGGCTCGGAAGCTGTGGAAACTGACAACGGGAGTGGAGGCGAAGCCGAAGCACATGGTGGACAGACAGGGGAATATACGCATGGCAGTAGACGGAGAGGAGCTCGAAGCTTGAGAAGATAGAGATGCCCATGCCCTAGCATTGATCATAGGGACTTCGGCGGACTCTGTGCTTCCTCACATCCAGATGGCCGAGACGTTAATAGAGGCGTGGGTCACTCTGAAGGATCTGGAGACAAACACCTCCTCCCAAATTTTGCTTCTTCAGCATCAACTCTACAATCTTGATATGGAACAGGGAGATTCGGTACATGACCACTTGACGAAGGTCAAGGTGGTGAGGGATCAACTAGCATCAGTTGGTTAGAAGGTGGACTCGTGCCATTTGGCCTTCATGGTACTGAGGAGGCTACCTCGGAGTTCAAAAGCTTTGTTACGACTGTGACAGCAGGACAGAGAACCAAACCTCTGACTTTTGAGTATATCCATCAAGCACTGATGTTAAATACACTGAAAATTAGTATCGGTGTATCCATCGGGCACCGCCACTATAGAATGTAAAATCTTTGAGAGGTGTAGAATGAGGATTTGGTATCCCCATTTTACTCTCATCAATACCCAAGCATAAGCTCATCTAGGTTTCAAAAGATATTCAATTCACTTGGGTATATTAATGTTTATGTGCTTATTGGTTTGACTCTTTCCTTAATGCAACAAACTCCAGAAAACAAATACATAACTAAATAGTAGACCAAAACCAAGGAAGTAGATGAAAAAAAAAAAACTAGAGGTTTCTTTTCTTCAACGCATTTTTGGCCTTAAATAGTGGCATTTCAATGAATTAAATGTCATAAAGTTGTACTACAGCAATTGAATCTTTATTTAGAGCTTTCCCAAATAAGGGTCCAAAAGCTCTTGCAATACCTTAGACCATTCACACAGACTTGTAAATTCGAAGGATGGCGAAACTCGAACTGTCAGCAGCCAAAAATTGTGGATAAAATCTTGGATAATTCACGAGTCTCTCTCAAAACATCAGGCTTGTCAAACAATGCAGAGACAACTGCTACTCCATGCAAGTTTGGTGGCCTTGTGTGTAAGGCATCTTCAACATTTGAAGCACTTATACCTCCAATCGCAACTACTGGAAGTGGGCTTCCTTCACAGACCCTATGTAAGCCTTCTAACCCTATAGTTTGATTGTTTTTTTTTGTGGTGGTTGGGTAGACACCTCCGGAGCCAACATAATCTGCCCCATCCTCAAATGCTTTTTGTGCTTGCTCTGGTGTTTTGCATGATGCTCCAATAATTTTTCCTGGACCCAAAAGAGCCCTCGCACGGCTTATGGGAATATCAGATTGCCCAAGATGCACTCCATCAGCATCACACGCCATAGCTATGTCCAACCTGTCATTGATCAAGATGGGGACTCCAAACTCTCGTGCCACTTTTACACAAGGCAGTGCCTCCTTAAAACAGGTATAACAAAAACGTGAGTAGATAACAGACAATAAACAAGTTAATTGGAAGTTGAGAGAGAATGTAACGATACCATAACTGGACAGGCTGCTTTTGGTAGAAGATGATAATACCAAGACCTACCTTTAAAAAATCTCCAGACTCTGCTTCCTTTTCCCTGCAGACCCCACCCAAGCCAAGATTTTTAGCGTATCAAAAAACAAGAAACCAGGTTAGCAATTTGATTCTAGATGTAGGTAAACAGGGGCCCAAGGCCTAACTCTTTCCAGAAGAACACACTGTGAAGAACTTGATAATTCTGACGGACCTCAACTGCACTATGGTAGCACCACCCTGTATGGCAGCTTTTACTGCTTCAGAGGTGGACCGTCCCCACTTTTTGTTCATGTTTGAATCAGTCACGGCATATAGCTGCAGATCACTAGGTTTGAAGTGTCTCTGTGATGATTTCCATCTCCCTTCATTAACTTTGAAGAGATGATTGAAAGGACCATGTACCCCTTTTCCAATAAATAAACTTTTGCTTTGTTGCAATGCTTCGTGAACAAAGCATTTTGCTGCCTGCAGAGAAGGGTAGGGAGTAGAAGTTCAGAAGCAGATGTAAGTGACAGATCCATAACGCCTTCAATGTTACCAAAAGAGAAAAAACCATTTACAATGGGTTACATCAGGAAATGAAAAACGTGTGCTGGTAATGAATCACATAAACGTGAGTTAACCCTGGACAGACAAACTTGTTTGATCAACCAACTTCAAAAGATGAAAAGCTAAGATGCAGTCAACAAGGATTCAACATACATATACATGTTGGGTACTAGAGGACACACCTGCACAGCTTGTAGTACTTGGGCTCCTTTAGCCATCTCAGCAGCAATGGATGAGGCCAAGGTGCAGCCTGTTCCATGTGTGTTGCGCGTCTCTACTCGAGTTCCACATAGCTCATGGAATGTGTGCCCTGCATTACAAATAGATAATTTATTTACCAAAGATCTGCCTATCACGTAAGGAATGGAAATTACATAACACCACCCCCTTTCCAAAAAATGAACAGAACAGGACTCACATCCAAGAAAATGAGAAGAAAGTGCAACTATTACACAAAACGGAATGCACTCTAGTGAAATAACAGCAGCAAGAGGTGAGAAATCCTAAATTCACATCATAGACAAGTCAAGAAATGGCCAAGGAGATTGGACCTCCTGGCTCAAGCCTGCTGTTGTTCCTTGAAGAAGATGCCATCCAGACTGACCGAATCACTCTTTCATGAATTTTGCACAGTGATGCTTGACACATTGACAGTGTAGCTCACAAGCATATGACAACAAAAAAAGAGTGGTTAACTCATTGGAGCCAGTCGATGCCAACCCATTGATTTTGAGCTTCCGCATCAATGCAAGAGAACTTATGCTCAAAAGCCCATATCTCAGACCAAAGCTTTGCCATTGATCACCAGTTTAAGCAATAGCAGTGGAAGAAATAATTCTACACAAGCCCTTTTCGTCTGCATCATTTCACCATTCTCTATTTTTTTTGTACGTTGGTGACAAAATTGATACTCTTCCTCTAGATTTCTTTTCAGCAGACCTGGAACATGAGCATAATAAGCTAGTGAACCAAAAATCTCGAGATGAGAAGTCATGGGCTTTTTACCTGTAAAAACCTCTTTAGGTGTAACATTCCATAAAGCAGTAGTTGGAGACCTGCTCATGAGGTACACTGTTGTCAGCCAAATAAGCATGTGGGAGATGCTTTTCATCCCTTATACACAGGGCTGTTTCAGAGATAACTCTGTTTTTCCTTTCTGCCACACAATTTTGCTGGCTGATATACCCACATGCAAACTCCCTTCTAACTCTGTGATGCCTAGGAAAATTGGTGAATATATGAGACTTGTACTCACCACCTTGTCACATCTAGAGGCCTTGATGTGCTTGCCCATTTGCATTTCAACAAGGGCTTTAAGTATTCCAATGCTTCAAATTCTTCTAGCAGAAAGTAAAGTTAAAAATCATCAGTAAAAGTGTTGTAGTAACACTTTTTGCCAAAAGACCAACGTGGGACTTTGCCCCAAATATCTATCTGGACCAACTAAAGGACATCTGTAGTCTGGGGTTCAAAAGTTGGAAAATGATTTCTATGTTGCTTGCCTATGCAGCATGACTCACAAACCTGATGGGGATGGTGCAATTGGAGGTAGTCCGGGAGTATGTTCCTCTTCATGCAGCAAGACTCTTAAAACTCAAATGCCCAAACTTTTTGTGCCATAGAATGCTCACTACGTGAATGCCGCCCTGATGTGCATTGTTGTCTTGGTGAGCCGGCAGATCTGTAGGCATAATGAACAGTCTACCCACTTTAATGCTTTTAGCAACAATGTTACGCTCTAGCCGAGGTAGCATGACCTCGGAAGAATCAGTCAACATTTCCCTTAAAGGATCTATCTTTGTAATATAATTGTTTGCGCTTCATGTAAATGATCGGGAGGGAATTAATGTCAAGGTCCTAGGTGAGGGCTGATAGCACCAGACTAGGTAGATCTAAGGCCAAGGGCCTAATGCAAAGGTTGTGCCTAGGGGCAAAGAATTTAATGCATCCCAAAAGAGGGGTGAAATGTTGCATTAGGAAGGCCCTATATGGATGACATGTGGCATCTAGATCTATCTAGGGAATTGGGGCTTGTTGAGGCTAGAGAGAGAAGAGAAGGAAATTATTTACATATGATTTCGAACAGAATATCTCTGTCTGCTCGTTTGCATCAGCAAGGTTGGCTGGGAGGAAAGACATGGTGGTGCTGCTCCCGTGATTTGCAGTAGGAATTAGTTAGGAGAGCTTTACATTTGGTATCAGAGCCCAGGCCAGGCACGGGGGACGTGACGTGCAGGCGCGGATGTGTGACGTACAGGAGCGGGATGAATGGGCAGCGTGAATTCGAGGTACAGGCTTAGACAGCCCTGGTGGCTGACGACGGCTAGTGTTGGTGCTACGTTGTGACGGACAGACTGTAACGAAGTGCTGACGATGCCCGTAATCTATGATGGACGGAAGGTTTGTCGACAACCTTCCCGCTGAGAGTCGTTGCTGGAGCTTGGGGGTCCCGTAAGGCAGTGACGGACAGCAGGCCTGGAGCATAGGTGGAGCGGCTGGTAATCTGCAACGTCCACGAATTAGGAAAGGGGGCTGTTGGCACTCCCGCAACTACAACGAAATCGGAGAGGGGGTTGCCTGTGACGACGGACAGCAGGAGTTCGTGAGCGAGGAGACCATTCGGCCCGAATAGCCCGACAGACAAAGAGAGAGAGTGCCTAACATTGGTTAGTTCGTGACGGCGCCTGATCAACGCAGAGCGCTAGTCGAACGACAAAAGGTGGACGAACGTCATCCGTCTCATCTTAACACCGTTGGGAGCGATAAGGCGACGCAGAACAGGCTGGTGGCCCGCAGCCTGTACATCAGCTGTGACTGTAGACTGGTCGCAAGAGTACGAGAGACTGTTAGCGGGATCTGCATGGAATCAAAAAGACTGTGACGAAACCGTTGATGACCAGGGAGCTCTCTTCGACCTCCGTTAGTTTCGTGTTGTTTTTTTTTCTCTCCTTGATTTAGTTGGGTGATGCTCTATTTTCATAGACAAGATCTCGTGAATGATCAGCCTGCATGAGGCTTTAATGTTGTAGCAGGGACAGATTATGCCTGTGCATATGCCTGTGTGCTTCAGTCAGAGTCAGTTTGAAGGAATTTCCCTACTATAGGGAAAAGCGCCATCTGAGATACATGCCTGCGTTAAATGCCTGATCAGTGTGAATGTGGGACTGTAGGAATTCCCTAGTATAGGGAATTGTGTCAGACTGTTAGTACACTGAATTGTGTCAATTTGTAAATACAATTTTCTAGCGGTGTTTTTTTTTTTTTTTTAAATCAAAACAAACCAAAACACCCATTGAACAGAATGGAAGCAGAAGAAGGAGCTTCCAGAAGGGACCCTGGTGAATCAGGAGTCCGGCCGACCCAGCAGGTGTCACGCCCAGCAGCTCACACTTTATCTGGCAGGATTGCATTGCTGGAGGATGCCTTGCAACAGTTGTTAGCGTAGCAATTACAGGCCAATGCAGGGCAGTCCGAACTTAGGAGAGCGATACACAGTATGTCTGCCAGACCTTCTCGAGAGGAGAAGGGAAAGGCTCCAATGGAACCAGAGTCTAGTGTCCATACGGTCGAGCCTAGGAAGGCTAAAGTGCCAAATATTGCCAATTACAGACCGGAAAAGTATTCTGGTCGGATGAACGACCGTAGCTCCGATGTCATTGAGACCTGGTTACACAAATGGGACGAGGCGTTCGCCATTTGTGAAATCAGAAATGACATCAAGAAGATCCGCGAGGCCACCCACATGTTTAGTGAGGCAGCGGATCGGTGGTGGATTAAGCAACAAAAAGATGGTGTAGCATCCACTACCTGGGAGGGGTTTAAAAGAGAGTTCAGGAAACACTTCTTACCTCCTGACGAAGCATCCCGAGCTTGGGATCAATATAGGAACCTTCGTCAGAGAAATTTATCAGTGACAGAATACACTGATAAGTTTCGAGAGAGTGTAATGAAGGTCGACGAACCCTTGCCTCAATCAATCCAAGTAAAAGATTTCATATTTGGATTGAATGATCGAATAAAAATGGAAGTTCGGGCTAAGTACGCGAACACGTTAGATAATGCAATAGCTATAGCCTTGAACTATGAAGATGCCAAGGGCAACAAGCCAAGTGGGTTTGCACAGGTCGGAGCCCAGTATGGGTATCCGAAGAAATCTGGGTTTAAGAAGAAATGGACTAGTAGAGGGAGTGGTTCTCAGCCGAGTGATTAAGCCAAGCAGGCGAAACCGACTGAAACTCCTAAACCAAGTACCACCATTGGAGTGAAGAGGAAAGTAACCCCAGTGGCAGCCCGGGCTTGGTCTAAGTCTCCCTTGAACCCAGAACAAAGAGAAAAAGCGAGGAGAGAAGGCTTATGTTTCGGTTGCCTTCAGCCTCATCAGTGGAAGGATTGTCCACGTAACAAAGATCGTCGGATGGCTGAGATGGTGATCTCAGAGTGCGACGTGGAGATGGAGGGAAGTCCCAGAGCGGAAGAGATGCAGATTCAGCTAGCAAGATCTTCTCATAGGTTAGTACCTTGTTTGTTATGTGTGTCTGTTGCTAAGCTAGTGACGAGTGCACCGGATAACATCCTATCTAAGCCCGCAGTAACGGGGTATACAGCCTTTAATGATACGGAGTTAATTAAAATGAAAGGGTAAGTGGACAATCATGATGTCATTGTGTTGTTTGACTCGGCGTCAACTCATAATGTGATTAACTCCAAGCTCGTGAAGAGGCTGACATTAAAGACAAGTCCCTCTGACTATGCGTATACAGTCAGGATGGCAGATGGAAGTTCAACTGAAGTATGGGACCAAAGGGTTACCCAGTTGGAGCTTCGAATTCATGACTATGCTGAGAAGCTTGATTTTGAAATGACCAAGCTTGCTCATGCAGATATAGCCCTGGATATGGCGTGGCATTCTAAGAAGAATCCAGCCATTGATTGGAAAAAGCACGTATATCAATTCAAGATGAATGATGTGCTTTATGTCTTGCGAGGTGAAAAAGATATACCTCAGGGACCGTTGGTTTCCGTGATGGAAATCCGAAAAGCTCAAGTAGAGTTTTTATTCTTTTGCACAGCATCGGTAGAGCCGGTTGATGATTCTTCGGCTACCACTGATGTTACGCAAAGTGGTGAGATGGCCAAGCTGACTAATCTTATAATAGAGGAGTTCTCTGAATGTTTTAGGGATGAACTACCTTATGGATTACCTCCAGAGCGGAAAGTTCAACATAAGATTGAACTGATCCCGAGGGCAGAACCTGTAAATAGACCTCCCTATAGAATGAGTTTTACTGAAGAGGCGGAGGTGCGTAGACAACTGGAAGAATACCTCAAGTTGGGGCAGATTCAACCAAGTTTCTCACCTTTTGCTTCGCCAGTGATATTAAAGAAGAAAAATGATGATACGTTTCGCCTCTGTATAGATTACAAAGCATTGAATAATATCACTGTTAAGCACAGGTATCCGATGGCTCGGATTGATGATTTGCTAGATGCATTACATGGAGCCGTGATTTTCAGCAAGATAGATCTTAAGTGTGGCTACCATCAAATCCGGATTAGAGTTGAGGATGTGCATAAAACCGCTTTCAGAAGCAGGTTTGGTCATTATGAGTTTTTGGTAATGCCATTCGGACTTACCAATGCTCCAGCGACATTCGTCATGCTTATGAACGATTTACTACATCCGTATATCGGAAAGTTCGTAGTACATTTTATTGACAATATCCTAAGATTCAGTAAAAGTATTACTGAGCATCATGAACACTTAAGAGTAGTATTCAGCACTTTGAGGAAAGCCAGCCTTTATGTAAATAAAAAGAAAACTATACTGTGTATGGTTAGGCTTGAATATTTAGGATTCATAATTACTCCACAGGGGGTAGAAATGGATCCGAAGAAAGTGGCTGCAATACTAACTTGGCCAATCCCTCAGAGTCTAACCGCGTTGCAATCATTCTTGGGATTTATCCAGTTTTATAGAAGGCATATCAAAGGATATTCCGGAATAGTATCGCCATTGACTGATCTGACCTCAGATAAACTACCTTTTATTTGGGGACAGAATCAACAAGAAAGTTTTAACACCATAAAAAAAGCTGTGGTCACAGGACCGGTGTTAAAAATAGTTGATCCCCAGAAACCGTTGTTCCTAGAAACTGATGCAAGTGGCATTGTGGTAGGAGCAGTTCTCCTGCAAGAGGAAAGGCCAGTGGCCTTTGAAAGCAAAAAGCTTTCTCCCTCTCAAAGGAATTGGCCAACTCATGAATTGGAGTTGTATGCTGTTATCCATGCTTTGAAAACATGGAGGCATTATTTATATGGTTCAGAGTTTTATGTGGATGTGGATCATGATACTCTGAAAAATTTTTGTAAACAGCCTGACTTGAGGGGCCGCCAAGCTAGGTGGGCAGAGCTCATGCAAGAGTTTAATTTAACGATTCGGTACCGAAGAGGAAAAGACAATAAGGTTGCTGATGCGTTGTCTCGCATTATGCACAACCTGAGTTTCACGGTATTAGAGAATGCTCTAATGACCGAGATTAGAGAAACTCAAAAAGTGGACGAGTTTGTCCAGAGCTTATGGCCTAAAGCTCATGTGTTAAAACCCGGGAAAAATGAAAAGGATGACCTGGCATCCAGAAAAGGCCAAACATATGCAAGATATACCATAAGGAATGGTATGCTGAAAAGAAATGGCAAGGTTGTAGTACCTAGTCAGAATGATCTCAGGCAGAGAGTCATTCGACAGTGCCATGATAGCCCGTGTGCGGGACATCCAGGGGTCGAGAAGACATATGATCTCGTAAAGCGAGATTTCTTTTGGCCAAAGATGAAAAAGCATATTCATGAATATGTGACACGGTGTTTTTCGTGTCAAGTAAGCAAGGTCGAGCAAGTGAAGCCACCCGGACTTATACAGCCCTTGGAAGTACCACTAAGCAAGTGGGAGAGCATTTCCATGGACTTTATTGTAGGGCTGCCTACAACACAAGGAGGGTATGATTCTATCCTTGTGGTGGTTGATCGTCTAACCAAGATGGCTCACTTTATTCCGACTAGAGAGTCTGTTAGTGCCCCGCAAGTGGCGGATTTGTTCATTAGACATATATTTCGTCTGCATGGATTGCCTAGATCCATAGTGTCAGACAAAGATGTCAGATTTACCGGTCATTTTTGGACAGCGGTATTTAAGACACTAAGGACTGAGTTAGGAATGAGTAGTGGGGATCATCCTGAGACGGATGGTCAGACGGAGAGAGTCAACCAGACTTTAGAGGATATGCTGAGGGCATATGTGTCATTGAGGCAACATACGTGGGACAAGTGGTTGCCATTGTTAGAGTTTGCCTACAATGATAGAAAACATTCCTCTACCGGGTTCAGTCCGTTTGAGCTGAACTATGGTTATAGACCAGCAAATCCAACTATAGTTGGAGTACCTCAAAAAGTGCCTAGTGCCGTGAACTTTGTAGTTCAGATGCGGGAGATGCTAGCACTTGCAAGAGCTAATATCCGCCAAGCTATGGATAGAGCCAAGGTGTATGCGGATGAAAACCAGTCTATAAGAGTATTTAAGGAAGGAGAAAAAGTTTTTCTCATAGTTCCTTCGCACTCCAAGTCATTGACTTCAGGAGAGTGTGCTAAGTTATCACCTCGATACTGTGGGCCGTGGTTAATTATAAAGAGAGTAGGCAGTGTAGCCTATAAATTAGAATTGCCACAGGGGTGTAAGGTGCACCCGGTTTTTCATGTTTCGCGCTTAAAGAAATTTTTACATACAGGTGACTCACTAATCGAAGGTGTGGTTTTGTTTCAGGAGATAGAGGATATTGCAAGGCGCAAACCAACAAGAATCCTGGACCGAGGAACAATGCAAATACGAAATCGGAAGATACCCACGGTGTTGGTTGCATGGCATGGTCAGCCTCTATCCGAAGCTACCTGGGAATCCGTATATCAGTTGCGGAGTGTTCCCAGACTTTATCATCGAGGACGCTGATGTCTGAAGAGGAAAGGAATGTTACGCTCTAGCCGAGGTAGCATGACCTCGGAAGAATCAGTCGACATTTTCCTTAAAGGATCTATCTTTGTAATATAATTGTTTGCACTTCATGTAAATGATCGGGAGGGAATTAATGTCAAGGTCCTAGGTGAGGGCTGATAGCACCAGACTAGGTAGATCTAAGGCCAAGGGCCTAATGCAAAGGTTGTGCCTAGGGGCAAAGAATTTAATGCATCCCAAGAGAGGGGTGAAATGTTGCATTAGGAAGGCCCTATATGGATGACATGTGGCATCTAGATCTATCTAGGGAATTGGGGCTTGTTGAGGCTAGAGAGAGAAGAGAAGGAAATCATTCACATATGATTTCGAACAGAATATCTCTGTCTGCTCGTTAGCATCAGCAAGGTTGGCTGGGAGGAAAGACATGGTGCTGCTCCCGTGATTTGCAGTAGGAATTAGTTAGGAGAGCTTTACAAACAAGGTTATGGTTTGCATTATCTTATCTAATAAAGACACCCCTTTTGTTGAGCAACATATCATAATCAGTTTCAACTATCTGTCTCTACAAAATAGAAAACCGGAAGATTGACACTGAGAAATTGGGAATGTACATCCGAGAATGAATCTAGAGGGAGTTTTAACTGAGTATAGTAGCTAATACCATGTAGCATGCGGGACTAGCTGTGCGGAAAATAGATGAACACACAAGGTGAACTCAAGCATGAGAGACAGAAGAGATCTTCCTAAAGATCGTACACTGCTTTATACTGATGGCATAAATGCCCTGACTACTGTTGTACATGGGTGCCAAATCGGCATACAAAACTGAGCTGAACTACTCCCCCAACTGCAACATAAGGGAGATGGAGCTACACGGCTGAACAAGGACACCAAAACCTCGACCATAGGACGGCTGAAAAGTACTGCTGGAGTCTGGGAGCTGAGTACTGAAATGAGGGGCAAGGCCCCCTTTATGCAGGGGCTGGAAGGGCCTGTTTTAGCCGACCCAACCAGCCCTAACTGGCCGTTCAGCCAGTCGCCTGTTTGGCTGGGCTGGTAGGGCATTTTGCTCAGCCCTAGGGGCCGACCTGGAGGAGGTTGAGGCTGCCTATAAAAGGCACCTCCCCCAGCCCACTTACTATGCTTGTTGCTGCGCTTTGGACCAGTGAAGTTTGGAGGCCCCAAAACCTGGCAGCTGCAACTGGCTGACAAGGTAGCCAGTTGTCACTGCAACCTGGGCTTGACCTTGGTGCATGTGACATTCCCCTCTTTTGACTTGTTGCGAAGTGGATACCTCACGACGCTTTGCCCTAGCAACCCCAACTGCTCCGCCGTGGCTTGTGGCTTTGGGAAATGGGAACGGACCCCCGTAGCTCATTCCTGACTCATCCCTAGACTGGTCACACATACGACAAAATATATGCGTCACATTGTGTGTCACAATGCTCCCTAATGCAGGGACACATGACATTCCCTCCTGCTAAAACGCTAGATCATGGTAGTTGCTGAGGGACTGAGTGAATCTGCAAGTGAAGGTGATCATGATGACTCCCAACTGCTGCTCGAAACTTGACTGTCCTCCCCGAATAATAGTCTAGCATTGGTACTGAGCTGGCACTGCTCCAAATGGGTGAGAAACGAATGCGCTATGATGATAACACAACAACTCGATAAAAACTCATGAGAACCGATATTGTTGCGAGAAGACTAGAAACCGAACTGCTGAGGCCAATCATTCCACCACGCTACTACTGTGAACCGCTGCTCCTCAGCGGGTGGTGTGGCACTCTGATAGGCTCGTAGAAATATGAACTGCATGCTGTCCTCATGAACTGCTAAGGACTCAATGGGCTGCTGATGCAGAGGCACTGCACTCTAGACGGCTAATGGTATGAAACTGGCTACCAACTGCTGGCACTACACCGTTCCCACTACGGAAGATGCACCCACATAGAAATGCTGGTGCTATTCCATGAACTGCCGGGGTGATGACATGGCCACTGAGGCTAGGAAACCAAAATTGAAAACCTGGAAACTCCAAAATACTCAAATGCACTCCTGGAAACTGATGTACTGCTGTCTGCATTACTGTGGTGAGAGAAAGCTGGAATACACATGCCTCCTCTACTGGCGTAATAACTGCTAAGGGTAAAAACTTTGCCACCCTCCTAGAATCTAGAACTATGGATGTAAATGCCTCCCAAAGAATCTGAGTGATTTCGGGGGCTGCTGAAATTGTAGTTGTCTCTCTAAGAAACTCCGAGAAAGGTGAAGTTGTGGATGTCTCCCCAAGGAGCTGAGAGGTGATTGGCACTGCAAAGCACCCCTCCAAGGGGTAGATTGTATTGGATGCTCCGCGAAGGAATGGGGGAGATGTTGGGAACCCCTCTAATGAATCTATTGAATGGGATGCTACCTGAAAGGGTTGTGAGATGTCTGGAACTGCAAAGAACAACTCGACTGCAATGAGTGAGTGGTATGCCTCTCAAAAGTATTGAGAGATGGATGGCATAGCTTCTTCTCGAAGGGATACTGGTTCTGAGCTTAACCCCCTGAGGTACTAAGGAAGTACGAAGACTGATGAGCACACCTCGGATGAATCGACCAAACTGTTGTCATTACCAAGGGAACTGCCGGTGTAGACACTAGTCACTGCTATTGCTGGTAGCTCAAGATCTTTGCTGACTGGAGCTGCAACTACTGCCTACCTAAGAACTGAGGAAGGGGAACTGCGGAGGGGACTGCATGACTATCATCACGGACTTCAAGGAATCGTCAACCTCCATACTGCTGATAGCTACACTTGCTACTCCAGCTATGAGGATACTCCCTCCTGCTAGGAGTGAACTGGTCTGACAGACTCCACGCATGCCTCCTCTTGCTGAGCATCAAGGTAGTGGGACTGGAAACTAAGCACACTAGTCTTGAATACTCCGAACGAGAAGGTGAAATGTGAGCCCTCCCGACTAAAGCTGATGTGGCCAACTGAGCTCCAAGGGTGGAAGCCCCATAGAAACAAACTGTAGCTAATGAAGAGGCCTGATGGATGGAAGACCCATCATACCTATCTGCTGCATCTGGAGGTGGACCCAAGCGGCTCATCTACTGTAACTACTAATGGGTTTGAGATGTCTCCAAGTATGGAAAACCCCTGCTTCCCTGATAAAGTTGATCGAGCTAAGCGAGCTCCCTATGTAGGAGACCCATAGGAACTAACTGGATATGATGAAGCTGCTGGACAAGTGAAAGACCCATCCAACTTAACTGTACTATGATCCCCTCGGTGTGGGAAACCCAAGAGAATAAGCTGCTATAACTGGATGGTGGTAGACCCAAGAGGCTCATCATCTGGGTTTTCTGATTGAGCTGAGTTGGTCCCAGGGATGCAAGACCGCAGAGAGCTGGCTATGGAAATGGTTGTACTACCCCCATGGGTAGAAGACCCTGAGGAAACTAAATGGTTCCTCGACAAGTAGACCCAAGGGAAGACAATGTCTGCACTGCTGCAGAATAGTCCACGAAACTATGCTCGAAGATGGAAGACTCCTGAGCAAATAAAGGATCGCATGCTGAATTGGGATTAAAGCACATGAGATTTGCGTGGAGATTCGGGCACCCTAATTTCGTTGGTAGCAGCCTCTGATTCGCAAGTGCTCCAACCTCTTTTGCCATGAATTTGCAAAGCATCCTATCCCTCTAGCTCCAGATTCCCACTTGCATAGTACCTCCCTGCCTCCTGACATCCCACCACTCATATATCGCCATCTTCCCTTGTCCGTTTGCTTCTGTTAGTGCACGGATTGTTTGCTGGCTACTGCTTTGGAGTCGGGACAGTTCAGCGCAGGTTCATTATCAGGGCAAGAGGATTCGCTGATTGGTCACAGCTCTCTCGCCAAGGATTCATACCGAGCCGCTTTCACTTTGCCCACCAGCACAGCCCACTCCATTCGGAATTTCTCCCAGGCCTTGCAGTTCACAGTTTTTTTTTCCTTTGGGTATTCCTCTCTTGGTCTCTTTCATGGCTGATGCAAGCAACCTCCCTAAGGCGGATTAGAAAATAAGTGCTTCCAATCACTCCCCTATGTCTAAACGGGATATTGAAAGCGACAACATGATGTTTATGAGGATCTGGTTACAAAGGATGCTTTCAACCAATTGCCCACGGGATTGGATGAAAAGTTTGTGCTCCTAAATTCGAACCATGAACAGTTGTTCCAGCAAATTGTTGCTATGCAGACCCGTCTTTAGACCCTGATCCACATGGACGTGATGGCTTCCGTTCTTGGGCCCAATATTACCCAACACAATTCTCGTGCGAATAGAAGGATCAAAAGAAAGAAGTTGTGGATACTTGGCTGCATAAATGGCAGGTCAAGCGCATACAGTTAGCAATTGGATAGCCGGGAAGGCTCTACTCTGGCGGAAGGAATTGAGGCCTCAGCCATCCACTTGGGCAGAGGTCGAGGAAGCCTTTAGGACTGAGTTTCTAAAAAAGGAAGATGATTATGACATCGTGGCCAAGTTCAAGGCCTTGGATATGACCAAACAAAGCCTCACTTTTGAGACCTATCTCTAGAAATTCCGTGACCTCCAGACCCCACACTAAAAAGATGGATCTTATGACCCTTTTGGGTTTCTTTGTGGTCGGCTTGCCCGATTCCTACAGGTTGTAGGTTAAGAACAATAAGAGCTCAAGGAGGCCATACATTTCGCGTGGAATCCATCTCGCTCTTCTGAGAGACAGCAATTATTGTGAATGAAACCTCCTTCGTAAAAGACAGCAAGCACACTTCTCTGTTTGCTCTCTCTCTCTCTGTCTCTCTCTCTCTACAGAGACACTAGGGCCCAGGAGAACATGTCGGGCTGGACCCCCCCGAAGGTATTTTATTACTTGAAGAGAATCTGTTACAAAAGTTCGGCGTAGAGCTGTCTGATACCACACACTCAAAACGTGAACCCTTACAAGAGCTTCAAGCTCATTTCAAAATTGGCAACAGGCCACTTGTCTAAAATCTAGACTAAGTCCTATTACATGCCACTAAGGGCCACTCTGGAGTCTCCAAAGCACTTGGTCACACGAACTGCCTTCTAGATGCTTGTCGGAACCGACTCGATGAATGTAGGACAGCTATTACCACTCATAAATGACGGAATTTATGCTCTCAAAAGCTCTCCCTCACTCCCTCTCTCTGAAGATGCACTAGGGCCCAGGACAAATCGTCGGGCTGGACCCCCCCGAAGGTCTTTATTCATCAGAGAAAATCTGTTACAGAAGTTCAGCGTAGAGCTATCTGGTAAATCTCCACATTACAAAACGTGAATAATCCACTTTATTACAAGAGCTTCAAGCTCAATTCAAATTGGCAACATGCCACTTGTCGAGAATCTAAACTAAGTCCTATTACATGCCACTAAGGGCTATTCAGGAGTCTTCAAAGCTCTCGGTCACACGAACCGCCTCCTAGATGCTTGTCAGGCTCCCATTACGCTTAGGAAAAATAATCCTTCCTAGTACCTGCAACAATTAATTAAAGCGCACCACCATGGTACCCATTAATTGTTAGCGCTTTGCATGCAAATAACACACTGTGGACTAATCCTAGTCACGGTGGGCGTCCCCATTGAACACATGTGCACATCTAAACAAATATATATACAAATAAATATATATATTCTCTGGTTGACCGGAGTCAACACTCTTGATTATAATTAAAGAGCTTTGACCAAAGGTCAAGTCGCCTTAATTATAGCCAAGTCTCTCCAACCGAAGTTGGCACATCTTGGTTAACCGGGGTTAACCCTCTTGGCGCATGCCAAGTCTTGTTGACCGAAGTCAACACTCTCTGACCGCAGTCAGGTTTACTTGACTAGAGTCAAGTATCTTTGACCGTAGTCAATCCTTTGACCATTAAAATAACTCTTTGACCATAATTAACACATTTAAGACTCTTTAATTATGATCAAATAAATGGTCAACTATACTTTGACTTAGGATATTTACATTGTGGTGACATCCCCTCGGCTTCTATTCAGTTGACCTCAACTGAAAAGCTACCTTGTAAACATCCAAAAGCTGTGGATAATCGGATAACATGTCTTCGTCCATCCACTTGGCACCTAATGCCGTATAATTCTTGAATTTTACAAGATACCTGTAAAACTACTTACCCTGAGGGCCTTTAAGTACAGTATGGTACACAATTTGCTCTGGCTGAAGGACTTCCTCCAGCTCATCCACTTCTGGTGGATCTTCTGAGACTGGTTCTGTAGGCTCTGGTCCCTAAAATTTCTTTAGAAGACTCACATGGAATGCATTGTGAATCCTCCAATGCTCTGGCAATGTTAATCTGTATGCAACTTCATTTATTCTTTCTGTAACCCTGAAAGGGCCATAGTATCTGGGAGATAACTTTGCATACACTTTCTGTTTGCCTTTAAACTTGCGGAGCCTAGCTTTTTCAAACCTCAAAAGTACCCAATCCCCTTCCTTGACATCTAATTGTCTCCTATGCTTATCTGCAGCTCTTTTATGTTTCTCTTGAGGCCTTTCAATTGCTGTCTGGATTTGGCTGTAAGCTGTCTGGAGGTCTCTCACAAACTGATCAGCTGCAAATATTTCATCGGCAAAATCACCTTCCCATATATGACTTCAAAAGGGGCTTTCCCTGTAGAGTTATGTACTGTATTATTATAAGCAAACTCTACTAACGGTAGGTACTTTTCCCAATCTGAACTTTGGTCACCCACGTAGCATTTCAGCATATCCAAAATTGTAGAATCTGCTACTTCACTTTAACCATCTGTCTGGGGATGGAAAGAAGAAGAAAAATTCAGATTCGTCCCCATGTTATCAAATAAAGCTCTCTAGAATAGACTGGTCATTCTGGGATCTCGATCACTAACAATGGACTTAGGCATACCGTGATGTTTAAAAATTTGTGCCATGAAAAGCTTAGCCATATGATATGCCTTTATGGTTTTGCAAATGAGCTTGCTTGCTGAATCTATCAATGATAGTCCAAATCCCATCATTCCCTGACTTTGATCTCGGCAAATCAAAAATAAAGTCCATTGTAATACTTTCCCATGGTGCCTGAGGCACGGGAAGAGGCATAAGTAGGCCAGGTGCCTTCCGTCTATCATACTTCATTTTCTGACACGTAAGGCATTCAGTAACAAACTGATGTATATCTTTCCGCATTCCTGGCCAAAAGAAATACCTCTCTAGTGCTAGAGTTGTTGCTGTAATTCCTCTATGTCCAGCATAGGGAGGTGCATGGCATTCCCCCAAAATCTTTTTCCTCATCTCCTAGGTGATGCATAGGCAATCATCTTTCATTAAATACCCATCTTTTAGGGAATAGTGACTGGTGGATTGCCCCTCTTGCATTTGCTGTAAAATTTCACCAAAATCAGAATCATGAGCATATTGCTCCCTCATGCCTTCCAGGTCCTGATGATAAGCAATAGTCACATTATTGACCTGGGGTCTTCGGGACAAGGCATCTGCCACTCTGTTCCGAATTCCTGGAGTACGGACAATCTGAAAATGATACATTGACAGCATGTTTGCCCATTTCATATGCTTCTCGGAAAGCTTGGTCTGAGTCAAAAAGTATCTCAGACTTTGGTGATCTGTTTTGACAGTAAAATCTGCACCCAAAAGATAGTGTTTCCATGTATGAATGGCATGAATTACAGCCAATAACTCTTTCTCATAGATTCCTAGATATCTTTATGCATCCCGAAGTCGCCTGCTTTCATAGGCTACTACATGACCATTCTGATGCAATGCAGCCCCAACACATTCTCCACAAGCATCGCAATCCACATCAAAAGACTGATAAAGATCCGGGACTACCAGAATAGGCTCTGTAGTCAACTTCTCCTTGAGTGTATTGAATGCTTTCTTCTGTGATATTCCCCATGTGAAGGCTGCATTTTTCTTAGTAAGGTCATGTAATGGAGCTGCGATATCAGCAAAATGTCTGATAAACCTTCTGTAGTAAGAACACAAGCCTAGGAAACTTCGAACTTCATGCACAGTTTTCAGCTCTGGCCATTCCTGAATGGCATGGATCTTTGCTGGATCCATTTCTATCCCATTCTTGGATATTATATGCCCCAGATAATGGATTTCTTCCAAGAAGAATTCACTTTTCTTACTGTTTGCGTAGAGCTGATGATTTCTCAGCTCTTGAAACACTATAGCAAGATGTTTCCTGTGCTCTTCCTCTGTCTTTGAAAAGACTAGGATATCATCAAAGAAAGTACCCTAAAATGCCTGTGCTTTCGGAAGATGCGATCCATCATTCTATTGAATGTGGCTGGAGCATTTGTTAACCCAAAAGGCATCACTAAGTATTCATACAACCCGAATGTAGTGCGGAATGCTGTCTTGTGCACATCCTGAGGCTGTATCCTCACTTGGTGATAGCCACTCTTTAAGTCTATCCTGCTGAAAACTGAAGCTCCATTTAACTGATCCAGCACATCATCAATGCGCGGAATAGGGAATCTATTCTTGATGGTCATTTTGTTCAGTGCGCGATAATCGACGCACATACGGAATGAACCATCTTTCTTCTGTACTAGCAGTACAGGGGAACAAAAAGGAGACGAGCTGGGCTGAATCAACCCTTTGGACAGCAAGTCCTGTACCTGAGCCATAATCTCCTCTCTCTGAGTCGCACTGCCTCTATAAGGTGGTCTGTTTGGTGGCCATTCCTGAATGGCACAGATCTTTGCTGGATCCATTTGTATCCCATTCTTGGATATTATATGCCCCAGATAGTGGATTTCTTCCAAGAAGAACTCACTTTTCTTGCTGTTTGCATAGAGCTGATGATTTCTCAGCTCTTGAAACACTATAGCAAGATGTTCTCTGTGCTCTTCCTCTGTCTTAGAAAAAACTAAGATATCATCAAAGAAAGTACCCGTAAAATGCCTGTACTTCCGGAAGATGCGATCCATCATTCTATTGAATGTGGCTGGAGCATTTGTCAACCCAAAAGGCATCACTAAGTATTCATACAACCCGAATGTAGTGCGGAATGCTGTCTTGTGCACATCCTGAGGCTGTATCCTCACTTGGTGGTAGCCACTCTTTAAGTCTATCCTGCTGAAAACTGAAGCTCCACTATAGCAAGATGTTCTCTGTGCTCTTCCTCTGTCTTAGAAAAAACTAAGATATCATCAAAGAAAGTACACGTAAAATGCATGTACTTCCGGAAGATGCGATCCATCATTCTATTGAATGTGGCTGGAGCATTTGTCAACCCAAAAGGCATCACTAAGTATTCATACAACCCGAATGTAGTGCGGAATGCTGTCTTGTGCATATCCTGAGGCTGTATCCTCACTTGGTGGTAGCCACTCTTTAAGTCTATCCTGCTGAAAACTGAAGCTCCATTTAACTTATCCAGGACATCATCAATGCGCGGAATAGGAAATCTATTCTTGATGGTCATTTTGTTCAGTGCGCGATAATCGACGCACATACGGAATGAACCATCTTTCTTCTGTACTAATAGTACAGGGGAACAAAAAGGAGACGAGCTGGGCTGAATCAACCCTTTGGACAGCAAGTCCTGTACCTGAGCCATAATCTCCTCTCTCTGAGTGGCACTAACTCTATAAGGTGGTCTGTTTGGTGGCTCACTACCAGGCATTAACTCTATCTGATGATCTTCTGGTCTCTCTAGGGGTAACTCCCCTAGCAAAACATCAGAAAAGCAATCTTTAAAGTTTACAAGAAACTGAAACTTATCTTTGTCTGCATCATTCATTTCAGCATGCATATCATTCTCTTTTTCTTTTACAAAAACCATGTACGCAGAAATTGCAGACTTTATTGCTTTACCGCATGAAACATCAAATACAATGGGGATAGTGTCCCCTTTATTCCTGGCAATTAAACGCTGATTTTTTCCTCTATGCACAAACTCCAGCATTCTTTCAAGAAGAGTCAACTTCACTGCCTTGCGGTGAAACCAAGGCATCCCCAAAACTACATCATAATGTTTCAGTGGAGAAATGAAGAAGTCTTCCTGATCCACATAACTCTGAACATGAAGACGGAGCTTCCCTATCAAGGGAGTAACTGGCACAGGATTCCCACAAAACATTTGATCGGCATCCAAAGCCCTGCCTAACTCCTCTGTCTTTATTCCCAGCCTCAGGGCTAGATCCTCTGATATGAAATTATCAGTAGCCCCTGGATCAAATAAAATTAGCGCTTGCTGGTCTCTAACTTTGCCCCATGATAGCAGCAATTCTCGTTCTTCTGGGTTCAAAGCATGAACCAGTATGTCAGGAATTCCCCCCCCCATTGGCTTTTGCGGTCCTCGTGGCTTCTCTGCCTCTTTTCCCTTCGATGTTGAAGGCTTTTCTGGGCACTGGGCAGCCACATGTCCCTCTTTACCGCACCTGAAGCATTTCCCATCTCTACGGAATTCCGCTATCTGTTCAGGGGTGAATAGAGATTTGCCCTTATAAGTTCTTGAAAACTGAGTACCCCTCGGCTTCTGAGGCTGAAACCCTTTCTTTTCAACCTTGAGGTGCTCTTTCTTTTCTGATTTTGGAAAATCAGTTTTCTTTTTATCAGCACGTCCTGCATGCAAGGATGGCACTGTAGATGGATCTTGTAGCGGCACAAGACTCGCTACTGAAGCTGAATGCATAAGGTCTTGAATATTCTTTGCCCCCAAAGCATTCACTACTGCCTGAATTCTTGGAGTGAGACCTGCTCTGTACTTTCTCATTTGGGTGCCTTTGGAGATCTTTTTGAAAGGTGCAACCTGCAAATGGGTGCCCTTTAAATGTCGTCTTCTATTATTTTGGTAGTATATTAGACTTGTGGTGCCCATCACATTGAAAGATACCTTTTTAAACACATGGGATTTCATGAATGCTACCCCCCAAGTGATAGTATTCTGCACCTATAACTGTGATGCACCATAATCCATTGCACTTTGAATAATTCCTTCACTTGTTAACTTAATAATCTTGATCATGCAAAGTATATTGTAATCCAAAACTTTTGGTTGTACCCATCCACTGTATCTCCTGCATCCATGTGCAAGCTGTCCCAGTCTTGAAGAACATGGTCTCTTAACTGTTTAGGCATAAACTGTTGGTAGAAGGCTTTCTTGAAGTCCTTCCACTTCCTTGGGGCTGACCCGTCTGTGGTCTGTGCACTCCACCATGCACTAGCTGTTGCTGTCAAGTGCAAACTGACCATTCTTAACTTGGAGGATTCTGAAAATTTATCTGTACCAAATGCACCATCAAACTGTCTGATGAACTGCAATGCTTTGTCTGTATGACCATACTGTCCATTGTAGGTCATAAACTTGACAGATTTTCCTCCCTCTTTAAATTCCTTGGTCTCTTTGGAAGACTTTCTCTTCCTAGACTTCTTGTGTTTTCTTCTTTTCCTGGATGGTTTATCTGATAAGGAAGAAGAAGATACAGAAGTCGAACTCGAGGTAGATGGTGATGGACTAGGAGATCGGCGATGATGCCTCGATCTCTTTTTACTATGGGACCGTCTCCTATGAGATCTCTCTTTCTCAAACTGTACACGAGAGTGTGCCTCTGGCATTGGCACGTCATATACTGGATTAGGCATAGCTTCTGCTTGAAACAAATGCTGAGCCCTTGGATCCCTTTTGAGATTTTCCAACTCTTGTATACGAGTGCGTACCATCTGTTCAAATTCTTGTTGAGTTTGCGGCACACTTCTCTGTCTTCGATGTACATCCCTATCTTGTGAATCCCACTGGATAGGTGATTGATCCATATTCTGAGATCTCAACAAGAGAGGTTTTGCATTCACAATCTATGCCGGTACTGGCTATCAATTCAAGGCATAAACCCACACAGTTGTCAAAGCATCAACAACTATATTGCCCTTTTCTGGCTGCTGCAGATGGCTTCAAAAGGCATCTGTTTTTCCCTCTTTTCACTGCTCAAAGGCATGCATACTCTTTTTTTGCAAATCTCTGATTTCTCTGCTTTTCTGACAGTAGAAATCTACTTTCTCTGTTTTCTCTGTTTTTCTGCTGCTTTTCTGACAGTAAAAGTTTGACAAGCAGGTGAAAATTGCTAGCAGAAACAGTCTCTGCAACTGTTCTTTTTTTTTTTTTTTGGGAAAAGAACAGTAACCAGATAGAGTAACTGGCTAGTTACTCTAACCAGACTGACTGGTTTTGGTCTGGTTAGTTTGCAACTGGACTAACTGGACTGGTCACAGTCTGGTTACAGTGACCAGACTGGTCTGGTTGGGTCAAGTTAACTAGACCTCTGACCAGAGTTAACTAACCAGAATTAATTTAACCACTGGTTTGCCACATGTCAGTGCCACATCAGCATCTGCCACATCAGCTTTCTGTCAACCCTGCCACATCAGCACCTACCACGTGTCAAAGCCACATCAGCAACTGCGCTGTCTGCCACGTGTCATTGCCACGTCATCTGCTGAGCTGTCTGCCAGCATGGACTGCCACGTCATCAGGCCCACTACTCATCTGCCACGTCAGCGTCAGCACGTGCATGCCACGTCAGCTGGACCTGCTGACTGCCACGTCAGCGTCGGTCAAGCCTGCCACGTCAGCGTCGGTTAAGCCTGCCACGTCAGCGCCAGTTAAGCCTGCCACGTCAGCGCCACGTGTACACTTGGCTGAACACCTGGCCACGTCAGCAAGAGCCTAAGGTTCCAAACCTTGGCTATGCATTGGTCGTCGTCGCGCGTCGCTGGCTCGTGCAAATAGCTAAAGGTTATACGAGACGCTGTTACCCGATTTTACTATCCTAGTCTCTTCTCCAGATCACGGGAGTAGCACCTTGATCTTCCACCCAGCCAAACTGCCAAAGCTTCCCAGCAAGAGAGAGAGAGCAATCTCTAAAATCACGTAAATCAATCAATTCTCCACTTCTCTCACTAGCCTTGACAGACCCCAATTCCCTAGATAGATCTAGATGCCACATGTCATCCATATAGGGCCTTTCTAATGCAACATTTCACCCCTCTCTTGGGATGCATTTAATTCCTTGCCCCTAGGCACATTCTTTGCACTAGGCCCTTGGTCTCAGATCTATCTAGTCCGGTGCTATCAGCCCTCACCTAGGACCTTGACATTAATCCCTCCCGATCATTTACATAAAGCGCAAACACATATATTACAAAAATAGATCCTATAAGGGAAATGTCGACTGATTCTTCCGAGGTCATGCTACCTCGGCTAGAGCGTAACATTCCTTCCCTCTTCAGATATCAGCGTCCTCGATGATAAAGTCTGGGAACACTCTCCGCAACTGATATACGGATTCCCAGGTAGCTTCGGATAGAGGCTGACCATGCCATGCAACCAACACCGTGGGTATCTTCCGATTTCGTATTTGCATTGTTCCTCGATCCAGGATTCTTGTTGGTTTGCGCCTTGCAATATCCTCTATCTCCTGAAACAAAACCACACCTTCGATTAGTGAGTCACCAGTATGTAAAAATTTCTTTAAACGTGAAACATGAAAAACCGGGTGCACCTTACACCCCTGTGGCAATTCTAATTTATAGGCTACACTGCCTATTCTCTTTAGAATTAACCACGGCCCACAGTATCGAGGTGATAACTTAGCACACTCTCCTGAAGTCAACGACTTCGAGTGCGAAGGAATTCTGAGAAAAACTTTTTCTCCTTCTTCAAATACTCTTATAGACCGATTTTCATCCGCATACACCTTGGCTCTATCCATAGCCTGGCGGATATTAGCTCTCGCAAGTGCTAGCATCTCCCGCATCTGAACTACAAAGTTCGCGGCACTAGGCACTTTCTGAGGTACTCCAACTATAGTTGGATTGGCTGGCCTATAACCATAGTTCAGTTCAAACGGACTGAACCCAGTAGATGAATGTTTTCGATCATTGTAGGCAAACTCCAACAATGGCAACCACTTGTCCCATGTATGTTGCCTCAATGACACATATGCTCTCAGCATATCTTCTAAAGTCTGGTTGACTCTCTCCGTCTGACCATCCGTCTCAGGATGATCCCCACTACTCATTCCCAACTCAGTCCTTAGTGTCTCCAATACCGCTGTCCAAAAGTGACCGGTAAACCTGACATCTCTGTCTGACACTATGGATCTAGGCAATCCATGCAGACGAAATATGTGTCTAATAAACAAATCCGCTACTTGCGGGGCACTAATAGACTCTCTAGTCGGAATGAAGTGAGCCATCTTGGTTAGACGATCAACCACCACAAGGATAGAATTATACCCTCCTTGTGTTGCAGGTAGTCCTACAATAAAATCCATGGAAATGCTCTCCCACTTACTTAGTGGTATTTCCAAGGGCTGTAAAAGTCCGGGTGGCTTCACCCGCTCCGCCTTACTTACCTGACACGAGAAACACCGTGTCACATATTCATGAATATGCTTTTTCATCTTTGGCCAAAAGAAATCTCGCTTCACGAGATCATATGTCTTCTCGACTCCTGGATGTCCCGAACACGGGCTATCATGGCACTGTCGAATGACTCTCTGCCTGAGATCATTCTGACCAGGTACTACAACCTTGCCATTTCTAACTAGCATACCATCCCTTATGGTATATCTTGCATAAGTTTGGCCTTTTCTGGATGCCAGGTCATCCTTTTCACTTTCCCCGGGTTTTAACACATGAGCTTTAGGCCATAAGCTCTGGACAAACTCGTCCACCTTCTGAGTTTCTCTGATCTCGGCCATTAGAGCGCTCTCTAATACCGTGAAACTCAGATTGTGCATAATGCGAGACAACGCATCAGCAACCTTATTGTCTTTTCCTCTTCGGTACCGAATCGTAAGATTAAACTCCTGCATGAGCTCTGCCCACCTAGCTTGGCGGCCCCTCAAGTCAGGCTGTTTACAGAAATGTTTCAGAGTATCATGATCCACATCTACATAAAACTCTGAACCATACAGATAATGCCTCCATGTTTTCAACGCATGGATCACTGCATACAACTCCAATTCATGAGTTGGCCAATTCCTTTGAGAGGGAGAAAGCTTCTTGCTTTCGAAGGCTACTGGCCTTCCCTCTTGAAGGAGGACTGCTCCTACCGCAATGCCACTTGCATCGGTTTCCAGGAACAACGGTTTCTGGGGATCAACTATCTTTAACACCGGTCCTGAGACCACAGCTTGTTTTATGGTGTTAAAACTTTGTTGTTGATTCTGTCCCCAAATAAAAGGTACTTTATCTGAGGTCAGATCAGTCAATGGCGATACTATTTCGGAATATCCTTTGATATGCCTTCTATAAAACTGGACAAACCCCAAGAATGATCGCAACGCGGTCAGACTCTGAGGGATTGGCCAAGTTAGTATCGCAGCCACTTTCTTCGGATCCATTTCTACCCCCTGTGGAGTAATTATGAACCCTAAGTACTCAAGCCTAACCATACACAGTATAGTTTTCTTTTTATTCACGTAAAGACTGGCTTTCCTCAAAGTACTGAACACTATCCTTAAGTGTTCACAATGCTCAGTAACACTTTTATTGAATATCAAAATATCGTCAATAAAATGTACTACGAACTTTCCGATATACGGACGTAGTAAATCGTTCATAAGCATGACGAAGGTCGCTGGAGCATTGGTAAGTCCGAAGGGCATTACCAAAAACTCATAATGACCAAACCTGCTCCTAAAAGCGGTTTTATGCACATCCTCGGCTCTAATCCGGATCTGATGATAGCCGCACTTAAGATCTATCTTGCTGAAAATCACGGCGCCATGTAATGCATCTAGCAAATCATCAATCCGAGCCATCGGATACCTGTGCTTAACAGTGATATTATTCAATGCTCTGTAATCTATACAGAGGCGAAACGTATCATCCTTTTTCCTCTTTAATATCACTGGTGAAGCAAAAGGTGAGAAACTTGGTTGAATCTGCCCCAACTTGAGGTATTCTTCCAGTTGCCTACGCACCTCCGCTTCCTCAGTAAAACTCATTCTATAGGGAGGTCTATTTACAGGCTCTGCCCCCGGGATCAGTTCAATCTTATGCTGAACTTTCCGCTCTGGAGGTAACCCATAAGGTAGTTCATCCCTAAAGCATTCAGAGAACTCCTCTGTTATAAGATTAGCCAGCTTGGCCATCTCATCACTTTGCGTAACATCAGTGCTAGTCGAAGAATCATTCACCGACTCTACCGATGCGGTGCAAAGGTATAAAAACTCTACTTGAGCTTTTCTGATTTCCATTACGGAAACCAACGGTCCCTGAGGTATATCTTTTCCACCTCGCAAGACATAAAGCACATCATTCATCTTGAATTGATATACGTGCTTTTTCCAGGCTGGATTCTTCCTAGAATGCCACGCCATTCCCAGGGCTATATCCGCATGAGCAAGCTTGGTTATTTCAAAATCAAGCTTCTCAGTATAGTCCTGAATCTGAAGCTCCAACTGGGTAACCCTTTGGTCCCATACTTCAGTTGAACTTCCATCTGCCATCCTGACTGTGTACGCATAGTCAGATGGACTTGTCTTTAATTTCAGCCTCTTCACGAGCTTGGAGTTAATCACATTGTGAGTTGACGCTGAGTCAAACAACACAATGACATCATGACTGGCCACTTGCCCTTTCATTTTGATTAACTCCGTATCATTGAAGGCTGTATACCCCGTTGCTGCGGGCTTAGATAGGATGTTATCAGGTGCACTCGTCACTAACTTAGTAACAGACACACAGAACAAACAAGGCACGAACCTCTGAGAAGATCCCGCTAGCTGAATCTGCATCTCTTCCGCTCTGGGACTTCCCTGCATCTCCACGTCGCACTCTGAGATCACCATCTCAGCCATCCGACGATCTTTATTACGTGGACAATCTCTCCACTGATGAGGTTGAAGGCAACCAAAGCATAAGCCTTCCCTCCTCGCTTTTTCCCTTTGTTCCGGGTTCAAGGGAGACTTAGACCAAGCCCGGGCTGCCATTGGAGTTACTTTTCTCTTCACTCCAATGGTGGTACTTGGTTTAGGAGTTTCAGCCGGTCTCGCCTGCTTGGCTTGACCACTAGGCTGCGAACCACTCCCTTTACTAGTCCACTTCTTCTTAAACCCAGATTTCTTCGGATACCCATACTGGGTTCCGATCTGTGCAAACCCACTAGGCTTGCTACCCTTGGCATCCTCGTAGTTCAAGGCTATAGCTATTGCATCATCTAGCGTGTTCGCGTACTTAGCCCGAACTTCCATTTTTATTCGGTCATTCAATCCAAATATGAAATCTTTCACTTGGATTGATTGAGGCAGGGGTTCGTCAACCTTCATTACACTCTCTCGAAACTTATCAGTGTATTCTGCCACTGATAAATTTCTCTGACGCAGGTTCCTATATTGATCCCAAGCTCGGGATGCCTCGTCAGGAGGTAAGAAGTGTTTCCTGAACTCTCTTTTAAACCCCTCCCAGGTAGTGGATGCTATACCGTCTTTTTGTTGTTTAATCCACCACCGATCCGCCGCCTCACTAAACATATGGGTGGCCTCGCGGATCTTTTTGATGTCATTCCTGATCTCACAAATGGCGAACGCCTCGTCCCATTTGTGTAGCCAGGTCTCAATGACATCGGAGCTACGGTCGTTCATCCGACCAGAATACTTTTCCGGTCTATAATTAGCAATGTTTGGCACCTTAGCCTTCCTAGGCTCGACCGTATGGACACTAGACTCCGGTTCCATTGGAGCCTTTCCCTTCTCCTCTCGAGAAGGTCTGGCAGACATACTCTGTAGTGCTCTCCTAAGTTCGGACTGCCCTGCGTTGGCTTGTAACTGCTGTGCTAACAACTGTTGCAAGGCATCTTCCAGCAATGCAATCCTGCCAGATAACGTATGAGCTACTGGGCGCGATCCCTGCTGGGTCGGCCGGACTCCTGATTCACCAGGGTCCCTCCTGGAAGCTCCTTCTTCTGCTTCCATTTGTTCAGTAGGTGTTTTGTTTTGGGGTTTTTTTTTTTTTTTTTTTTTTTTTAACACCCTTAGAACACTGTAATCACAAACTGACACTCTGAACACAATTCCCTATACTAGGGAATTCCTGCAATCTGACATGCACACTAATTACGTATTTGACACAGGCATATATATTCAATCCCGCCTTTCCCTATACTAGGGAAATTTCTGCAGGTAACTCAAGTATACCGGCATAGTCTCAAGCACAATCTGTCCTTATTACAGCATCATATTCTATGCATACTTGTCACTTTTCACGCAAACGGAGCATCAGCAAACCAAATCAGGGGAAAAAAAAACATAGAATCGACAGAAATGCCAAAGAGCCTTCCTGGTCTATGAATTCTGATCCAATCGTCAGCCACGACGCTCCTTTGCTCTTCAGAAATGTAACCCGAAGCCAATCGTCAGCCACCACGCTCCTTTGCTCTTCAAAGATCACCACGTCTCCGTTAAACCCACGAAGGGTGTCGTGGTATGGGTCTGCGCTCCACGCCTACACGACGCAACCAGACGCAGTCACAAGGGTCCGTCGTCACGGCACCCCTCTGGTTCGTAGGCCTGGCAATTAGTTACTGGAACCACAAGACCTCCGCCATAGCCAACGGGCTTCGCAGAGACTCCGAATGCTGAAGAAGCCTGTGCACGTCCAGCCTGCGTTCCACTCAGAATCTCACCGAAGACCGATCAATTCCCTATACTATTCGGTGGTCGAAGACCTTCGTCAACGAACCTCCGTCAGGCCCGGTGATACCAGCTGTTTCCGTCGGTGACGATCTCCACCCTAGACTAGGACCTGCGCTGACGATCTACTTTCCAGCTAACCCTTCGAACTGCCTTCGTCAAACGGGTGCTGCACATCGACGTCACGATCGACGCGTTCCGTAAATCCACTCCTTTCCCCTACACAGCCTATGCTCTGATACCAAATGTTACCCGATTTTACTATCCTAGTCTCTTCTCCAGATCACGGGAGTAGCACCTTGATCTTCCACCCAGCCAAACTGCCAAAGCTTCCCAGCAAGAGAGAGAGAGCAATCTCTAAAATCACGTAAATCAATCAATTCTCCACTTCTCTCACTAGCCTTGACAGACCCCAATTCCCTAGATAGATCTAGATGCCACATGTCATCCATATAGGGCCTTTCTAATGCAACATTTCACCCCTCTCTTGGGATGCATTTAATTCCTTGCCCCTAGGCACATTCTTTGCACTAGGCCCTTGGTCTCAGATCTATCTAGTCCGGTGCTATCAGCCCTCACCTAGGACCTTGACATTAATCCCTCCCGATCATTTACATAAAGCGCAAACACATATATTACAAAAATAGATCCTATAAGGGAAATGTCGACTGATTCTTCCGAGGTCATGCTACCTCGGCTAGAGCGTAACAGACGCCGATGCGTGATGATCTCCGAAGCACCTTCCGCCACAATAATGATCTACTCACAGCGAGATAGTTTTCGTCGCTAGCTCGTCATATGGCGCAGAACTTGTGCGTGAAGATCACCCAACGCTGGAGCTCCCCGTCGCTGGCCATCGCCTCATGGCGTTATCTGGCTCTGTCAATCCGATTGACTGCGTCTGTATTTATTTTTGTCTAAGCCCTCGATTTTCCTTCACTGTTCCATCGCAGGGTCTTCCTTTGCTCTTGGAGATTCGCTTGCACACTCAACAGCAACACCGTTCCTTAATCGCTCCCGCCTTGGAAGGAGATGTATTGCTCATATTTCATACGTTACTCTTCTGCAACAATCTCTCTTGCTCAGATCGTCTCTGCCTGGAAAGACAAAGAGCCTATGCTATGATACCAATGGAACCGACTCGATGAATGTAGGACAGCTATTACCACTCATAAACGACGGAATTTATGCTCTCAAAAGCTCTCCCTCACTCCCTCTCTCTGAAGATGCACTAGGGCCCAGGACAAATCGTCGGGCTGGACCCCCCCGAAGGTCTTTATTCATCAGAGAAAATCTGTTACAGAAGTTCAGCGTAGAGCTATCTGGTAAATCTCCACATTACAAAACGTGAATAATCCACTTTATTACAAGAGCTTCAAGCTCAATTCAAATTGGCAACATGCCACTTGTCTAGAATCTAAACTAAGTCCTATTACATGCCACTAAGGGCTATTCAGGAGTCTTCAAAGCTCTCGGTCACACGAACCGCCTCCTAGATGCTTGTCAGGCTCCCATTACGCTTAGGAAAAATAATCCTTCCTAGTACCTGCAACAATTAATTAAAGCGCACCACCATGGTACCCATTAATTGTTAGCGCTTTGCATGCAAATAACACACTGTGGACTAATCCTAGTCACGGTGGGTGTCCCCACTGAACACATGTGCACATCTAAACAAATATATATACAAATAAATATATATATTCTCTGGTTGACCGGAGTCAACACTCTTAATTATAATTAAAGAGCTTTGACCAAAGGTCAAGGCGCCTTAATTATAGCCAAGTCTCTCCAACCGAAGTTGGCACATCTTGGTTAACCGGGGTTAACCCTCTTGGCGCATGCCAAGTCTTGTTGACCGAAGTCAACACTCTCTGACCGCAGTCAGGTTTACTTGACTAGAGTCAAGTATCTTTGACCGTAGTCAATCCTTTGACCATTAAAATAACTCTTTGACCATAATTAACACATTTAAGACTCTTTAATTATGATCAAATAAATGGTCAACTATACTTTGACTTAGGATATTTACATTGTGGTGACATGGAGCCTAGCTTTTTCAAACTTCAAAAGTACCCAATCCCCTGCCTTGAGATCTAACTGTCTCCTATGCTTATCTGCAACTCTTTTATGTTTCTCTTGAGACCATTCAATTGCTGTCCGGACTTGGCTGTAAGCTGTCTGGAGGTCTCTCACAAACTGATCAGCTGCAAATATTTCATCTTTGGTCCTCAATATAGGTGGCAAAATCACCTTCCCATATATGACCTCAAAAGGGGCTTTCCCTGTAGAGCTATGTACTGTATTATTGTAAGCAAACTCTACCAACGGTAGGTACTTTTCCCAGTCTGAACTTTGGTCACCCACGTAGCATTTCAGCATATCCAAAACTGTAGAATTTGCTACTTCACTTTGACCATCTGTCTGAGGATGGAAAGAAGAAGAAAAATTCAAATTCGTCCCCATGTTATCAAATAAAGCTCTCCAGAATAGACTGGTCATTCTGGGATCTCGATCACTAACAATGGACTTAGGCATACCATGATGTTTAAAAATCTGTACCATGAAAAGCTTAGCCATATGATCTGCCTTTATGGTTTTGCGAACCGGAATGAAATGAGCTTGCTTACGGAATCTATCAATGATAGTCCAAATCCCATCATTCCCTGACTTTGATCTTGGCAAATCAAAAATAAAGTCCATTGTAATACTTTCCCACGGTGCCTGAGGCACGGGAAGAGGCATGAGTAGGCCAGGTGCCTTCCGTCTATCATACTTCACTTTTTGACACGTAAGGCATTCAGTAACAAACTGATGTATATCTTTCCGCATCCCTGGCCAAAAGAAATACCTCTCTAGTGCTAGAGTCGTTGCTGTAATTCCTCTGTGTCCAGCATAGGGAGGTGCATGGCATTCCACCAAAATCTTTTTCCTCATCTCCTGGGTGATGCATAGGCAATCATCTTTCATTAAATACCCATCTTTCAGGGAATAGTGACTGGTGGATTCCCCCTCTTGCATTTGCTGTAAAATTTCACCAAAATCTGAATCACAAGCATATTGCTCCCTCATGCCTTCCAGGTCCTGATGATAAGCAATAGTCACATTATTGACCTGGGGTCTTCGGGACAAGGCATCTGCCACTCTGTTCCGAATTCCTGGGATATGGACAATCTGAAAATGATACATTGACAGCATGTTTGCCCATTTCATATGCTTCTCGAAAGCTTGGTCTGAGTCAAAAAGTACCTCAGACTTTGGTGATCTGTCTTAACAGTAAAATCTGCACCCAAAAGATAGTGCTTCCATGTATGGATGGCATGAATTACACCCAAAAGAAATACCTCTCTAGTGCTAGAGTTGTTGCTGTAATTCCTCTATGTCCAGCATAGGGAGGTGCATGGCATTCCCCCAAAATCTTTTTCCTCATCTCCTAGGTGATGCATAGGCAATCATCTTTCATTAAATACCCATCTTTTAGGGAATAGTGACTGGTGGATTGCCCCTCTTGCATTTGCTGTAAAATTTCACCAAAATCAGAATCATGAGCATATTGCTCCCTCATGCCTTCCAGGTCCTGATGATAAGCAATAGTCACATTATTGACCTGGGGTCTTCGGGACAAGGCATCTGCCACTCTGTTCCGAATTCCTGGAGTACGGACAATCTGAAAATGATACATTGACAGCATGTTTGCCCATTTCATATGCTTCTCGGAAAGCTTGGTCTGAGTCAAAAAGTATCTCAGACTTTGGTGATCTGTTTTGACAGTAAAATCTGCACCCAAAAGATAGTGTTTCCATGTATGAATGGCATGAATTACAGCCAATAACTCTTTCTCATAGATTCCTAGATATCTTTATGCATCCCGAAGTCGCCTGCTTTCATAGGCTACTACATGACCATTCTGATGCAATGCAGCCCCAACACATTCTCCACAAGCATCGCAATCCACATCAAAAGACTGATAAAGATCCGGGACTACCAGAATAGGCTCTGTAGTCAACTTCTCCTTGAGTGTATTGAATGCTTTCTTCTGTGATATTCCCCATGTGAAGGCTGCATTTTTCTTAGTAAGGTCATGTAATGGAGCTGCGATATCAGCAAAATGTCTGATAAACCTTCTGTAGTAAGAACACAAGCCTAGGAAACTTCGAACTTCATGCACAGTTTTCAGCTCTGGCCATTCCTGAATGGCATGGATCTTTGCTGGATCCATTTCTATCCCATTCTTGAATAAGTGGCTTTCCCTCTGATAGAAGCCCCCACCCAATGGTTGGGTCTCTTCCTCAAAAAGATCTAACAATCTCATCCATCCTATGTGTGAGGAAGGCCCGCCTCTTACGATATGTCAATCGTCAAAAGATCCTTTGTGCCTCAGGTGACGTCAGATGACCCAAAGCCCTCTCCTATGTGAGGTGGGCTCTCACCTCTCTGCACTTTGGGTTTTGAGGCATCTTTCCATCTCGGATCCGCATGGATCGGGTCGTGGGAAAGGATCTGGTAGCAAAGTCCTTAACCACTGAGACAAGGGTGTCAGAGCCACTGGCAGGTCTATATCATCTCCAAGTAGGGCCCGAAGCTCCCTGGCTAGCGGACTCGCTTACACTAGGTGAAGGGCATGATCAAAGTGGATCTGGATGCATGCAAGCGCAGGGGGGTCCTGTGGCTGGCATAGTGGCAGAGATATGGAAGGCCAAGTATGAGTGGTCATCTCCAAGTGGGGGGGGGGAGGGGATATGGCGAACTCGTGTATCCGTGAGACAAAGTTTAGTGGGCCTAGTAGGTAGCCCACTATACTAGACCCACTGATGTAGGATCGAATGAAAGAGAGAGAGAGTGCAGGTAGCAAAGAGTCGTTGAGTTAGCCGTCACGTCAAATCTTAGATAATAAAAAAATACGAGTACAAGGTACTTGTACCTAGACCTAGGACTAAGTGTCCTAGGTGTCACATAGGACTAAGTGTCCTATGTGGCCTAAAAGGCACTAACACTACAAGTGCCTACACTTATGCCTACAAGGCACATACCATGGCCTATAGAGCATCACTAGAACCACCAGAAGATGGCCTACAAACCCCCCTCCATGGGATGGGCTGAAGTACTCTGGAAACGTCTCAGAATACCTAGTAGTTTCTGGTCATGATGGCACATGTTCATCCAAAAGGATATAGCCACCTATGAATGTACAAGGGATGTCAGATCATGTAACAAAGGGAACCAAGTGTAAAGCCTATCGGAAGACTTCGAACTTGGGACGAGGAAGTGCCTTTGTAAACATATCTGCTATGTTGTCCTCTGTGGGAAGATAGGACAACTCTATGTCTCCTGTTGACAACCGCTCCCGAACATAATGATAGTGAACTTTAATATGCTTGGTACGTGCATGAAACATTGTGTTACGTGCAATGGCCAAAGCACTCTGGCTGTCAGTGTAGACAATAGTGGAGGATGTCTGGCAAATACCAAGATCTGTAAGTAACTGTCGAAGCCAAACACACTCTACTATAGCAGTGAAAGCTGCCCTGTACTCAGCCTCACAGCTAGACGTGGCAACTGTTGGTTGCTTCTTGCTGAGCCAAGAGATACATGAATTGCCAAGCAAAAAACAATTGCCAGTATGTGACACTCTGGTGTCGAAACATCCTGCCCAGTCACTATCCGTGTAAGCATGCATGGTAAGTGAACCCTGATCACCATAGAAGAGGGCTAAATCCTGAGTGCCTCTGAGATATCTGAAGACTCTCTTCACTACCTGCCAATGCTGTGAACTGGGCATGTGCACGAATCTGCTGAGCTGAGATACTGCATACTGCAAGTCAGGTCTGGTGTGACATAAATAAATAAGGCATCCAACAGCCTGCTGATAAAGAGTGATATCACATGGTAGGCTCCCATCATGAGCTGAGAATTTGAAGCCAGGGTCCACTGGAGTAGAGATTGGCTTGCAATGCTCAAACTGAAAACGATCAAGGAGCTGTCCAATATACTTGGACTGAGACATCATGATACCCCCCTCAACATGAGCAAACTGAATGCCCAAATAATAATGAAGCCATCCCATGTATGACATGTCAAAAATCTGCTGCAAATCAGCCTTGAAAGCTGCAATTTGCTGAGTATCTGGGCCCGTGATGAGCATATCATCCACATATAAAATCAGCACTAAAAAATCAGATCCACTCCCACGGACATAAAGAGTGGGTTCTGTGGGACTATTCTGAAAACCAAGGGATAGTAAGTGTGCATGAATTTTGGCATACCATGCCCTGGGTGCCTACTTCAAACCATAAAGGGCTTTTCTAAGCCGGCATACCTTATTTTCAGAATTAACAACCTCAAAGCCAGGAGGTTGTGTGACATAGACTTCTTCCTTCAGATCCCCATAAAGAAAAGCGGTCTTGATGTCAAGTTGGTGCACTTGCCAATGATGATGGGCTGCAATGGCAATGACACATCGAATGGTAGTAATCCTGAATGTGGGAGCAAATGTCTCCTCAAAGTCAATGCCTTGTTGTTGGGCATACCCTTTTGCAACAAGACGGGCTTTGTATCGATCTATGCTGCCATCAGATTTCCTTTTTAATTTGTAGACCCACCGCGTTCCAATGGCATGCTTGCAAGGAGGGAGATCTACTAATTCCCATGTGTCATTTTTTGCAATAGATTGTAACTCAGCTTTCATTGCATCCATCCACTCTTTGCTGTCAAAAGCATCTTTATGGCACAGAGGCTCTTCGTTGCAAGCTGTAGCAAGGAGTGCAAACTTAAGAAAGTGACCATGCTGTCTATTCCCTGATCTTGTCTGGGCAGCAAAAGGCTGATCTTGTTTGCTGTCCCTCAATGTATCAAGAAGCCATCTGGGAACTTGCCTTTGAGTCAGCCACCGTACCTGATCCTCCGTCAGGAGCTGTAGAGAGCATTGGTAGGCCACCAGGTTGACTTTCTCCTGGTCCAGGAGCACATGTTCTCCGCCATAGATATCAGACATCGACACCATCTCCTCCCAGGGCGAGGTCCAGAGGTTTGGCCTCCAGTAGTAGGACGGAGTGGCAGGGTTTGCATTTCAGCCTCGCAGTTTGACAGCTCTTTCTTCAATGACTTCATCATGAGTAGTGGGATCATTTTGTGCCGGAAGAGAAACTTGCAAATCAGCATGAGGTTGTGGCTGATTATTGCTTAGTCGAGGGCTTGCAGGAGGCTCATGTTGCTGGTCAAAATCCTCATTTGATAATGGCAGAGATAACCAAGATTCAAAGGCATCAAACATGTCAACATCTGGCTTTGCTTTACAGTCCACAAGAGGACAAGCTGAATGTTCAGCAAAGATTACATCTGTCTCAGCTAAGATGGTACATGAACATATGCAAGAGACCCAAAAACTCTCATGTGTGAAAGTGAATTCCTGCCTTTCCATGCTTCATAAGGTGTAATAGTCTTCAATGCCCGTGTAGGTGATCTATTCAGTACATAGTTGGCACACATTACTGCATCAAGCCAAAATTTATTGGGCAAAGACTTGGCCTTAAGCATGCATCTGGCCATCTCCATTGTGAACCTGTTTTTTCTTTCAGAAACAGGATTCTCCTGAGGAGTGTAAGGAGTAGTGCATGAGTGAATAATGCCCCGTGAAGACAGAAATGCATCAAACTCCTTTGACATATACTCTCCCCCCCTATCTATGTTGAGGGTGACAAGCTTGCATCCTGATTCATTCTTAACCATATTCAGCCATCTCTGAAGGCATAAGAAAATGAGAGTCATGAAATACTTATACCCCCCCCAATGGCATTTGTCCTCATTGGGCCACAGACATCACTGTGTACTAGCTGCAATTTCCTTTGTGAGAGTTTTGGACAATTCTTTTGAAAAGGAAATCGATGCATCTTACCCAAAAGACAACCCTCACACACATGTTTGGAAACTATGTGAGTCTGAGGTACATCATTTGCTATCTATTATGAATGTAGCTTTGCAAGAGCTCTATAATTAAGATGGCCCATTCTCTCATGCCAAAGATGAGTTTCAGCAAGCTATGAATCTAAAATAGCCAATGCTTCAATAGAAAGTGCAGCTGAATGATGGTCAAGGTGATAAAGCCCTTTTTGTAAAGTGCCAGTGAGAACTATGGCATTATCATCACGAAGATCATAAACTAGACATCTGTAGCCATCAAAAATTACTCTGAAACCTGAAGTAGCAATTGCTGAAATTGAAATCAAGTTGACTTCAATGCCAGGCACAAAAGGAACATTTGTCAGAGTGACAATATGGCTTGAAATGGATGTGAGCTGCACATCTCCAACTCCTTTTACAGCATATGAAGCATTATTAGCACATGTAACAGTCCCCCCTCGAGGTGCATCGGCTAAAGAATGGAACAACTGTCTGCAAGATGTGACATGCTTGGAAGCACCACTATCAAAGTACCAGGACTGAGCATCATTAGCAGTAAAGAGTGCATCAGCTTTGGAGGGATCAAATGAGCAATGGACAGCCCATGCCCGATCATCCTGAAGAGCATGTGCATGTGAAGCATCTTCTGGCTCATGGGATTCAATAGCATGAGAGGCATTAACTGTCAATCTTGCTTTCTTTTTCTCTGAAGCAATGCACTTCCTGCATTCTGAAATGTCATGTCCAGGCTTGCGACAATAGTTGCATCTTTTCTTCTTTGCCGTACCTGCTGTATTTTTAGATGCATGGGAGGAATTGCAGCTGCTATGTGCAGATTTTGGCTTGCCCATAGGCTTGGAAGCCTTGCCTCTTCCTGTCTGCTATGAAGCAAATGCATGATCAAGAATAATGGCTTGTCTGTTAGCTCTACTTTGCTCTTCCTGCAAAAGCAAAGTAACTAGCTGATCAAAAGAATAGTGGTCTGGATTACCCATGGCCACTAATCGAAGGGTTGTAGCAAACCCTTGATATGTATCTGGTAGTCCATTCAATGTGGTACTGACAAGCTGTGAATTTGGCACCTACTGACTTCCTATAACTGCCTTCTCAAATATGCAACACGAGCTTCATTGCAAATCTGATAGAGAGAAGCCAATTTATCCCAAGCATCCTTTGCTGTCCTACAAGACCGGATGTGTGGAATAATGATTCTCTTGCATGATAAAGCAATGCATGAATGTGCATTTGCATCTCTTGCATCCCATCTTGACTGTTCTTGAGTTGGAAGAGCAGCAGCAGGAGTCCTAGAGGAAGAGACATCAAGAGGACTACCCCCTACCGAAGAACTAGCAGTAGAGGCAACCAGCATTGGCTGGCCTCAGATCAGCCCCAGAAACAATATTCCACAAATGCTTCGCAACAAGAATATGTTTCATGAGATAAGACCACATCGGATAGTTGGTGCCATCCAACTTATCATCTTCACGAAGAACTCCAAATAAATCTTGATTGTTCCCAGCCATAGCAAATGTGATACCTTGAAAAAGACCTGAAAACCCAAAAGCCTCAAGGCTGTCACTGCAAAAAGCTGGCAGTCCAAAAATGAGAGCAAAAACCTGCAAATTTCTGACCCAAATCAAAGGGCAAATGCAGATCTGACCCAAATGTGACTATGACAGGCAATGTTCACTGCAAAAAACAGCAACTCTGGCAAAAGCCCCAAATTTAATGAGGGCAAATAGGCCAAAAAGAGGGCAAATGTAGAAAAGCCCCAAATTTTACTGAAATTTTTGCAAATGTGACCCAATGTATGATAATCTGACTCAATGTCTTGCAAAAGTGACTCTGTCCTGCAACTTGATCCAATGTACTGCAATCAAAAAAAGATTGCACACCAAATCCCAAAAAATAGCCTCAAGGCTTGCAACTGCAGAAATAGGACTTGCTGTCTACAAATTGACTGCAAAAGTCCTCAAAAAGCCCAAATTTTTTGATAGTGTCCTGCAAATTTCACACGTGCCAAACCTGTACGGAAATCCTAAAACAAGTACAAATGTACTGATGTACGAAATAGTACAGTGTACAGATTGTATTGCATACAGCTGTACAACAGTATGGTACCCAATGCACGATGTACATCGATGCAAGTATTGTACGGTTTTACGATACGGTTTTACGATGTAGGAAGTACGAAACAAGTACAACAATGTACAGATGCAGGTACCTAGGTGTACGGGAGCAGATACGTTGTGCGGATGCATGTACTGCACTGTACGTTGTACGGCTGTACGAAATGCGGGTACAGAGACCAGTACAATGTGCGTACGAACCTGTACGACGCAAGTGCGGATGGTGGCGCAGAAGATACGTAGATTGGCGCAGGTACGGTGACAGTTGTATGGCGACGCAAATATGTACAATTGTACAGTGGAGCAGGTACAGTGACTCTGGTACGACGCATGTACGGTGACTCTAATACGCAACTGTACTAATGTACGCCGGCTCAGATTCGAAAGTTGTACTGCACAAGTACGATGGAGGTACGGATCTATACGACACAGGTACGGATCTATACGACGCAGGAAACCAAAACGGATAGGTACAGCACAGAGTCTTGGGGCAAAAAGACGAGTCAAACCTCGCTCTGATACCACTGTAGGATCGAATGAAAGAGAGAGAAAGTGTAGGTAGCAAAGAGTCGTTGAGTTAGCCGTCACGTCAAATCTTAGATAATGAAAAAATACAAGTACAAGATACTTGTACCTAGACCTAGGACTAAGTGTCCTAGGTGTCACATAGGACACTTAGTCCTATGTGGCCTAAAAGGCACTAACACTACAAGTGCCTACACTTATGCCTACAAGGCACATACCATGGCCTATAGGACATCACTAGAACCACCAGAAGATGGCCTACAACTGCCATGCAGGAAGCAAGTGAGTCTTCCAAATGATGGCTATCTCTGACGACCATTATAGACGATCAAATCGTGGACTGCCAGTAGCTCAAGCAGATATTATCCATATCGTGTCACCTTTGGGGCATCTGCAGAGTGCCTCAATATCTCGAGCCCAACTGCATCTAGCTCCGGGACTTATGTGGATCTTTGTCATCTGTTAAGTCAAGCAAGCCCACCTATCTATTTCTTGTCCATGCATTGAAATCCCCCAGTAGGACGGTGTCTCCCTGTCTGGAGAACTCTGTAATATCATCTATAGTGACCTCTCGTGCATAGGATAACGTGTCTGGAGGGAAGTAGCACACCGCAATGAAGATGAGTGGAGCATCTAGAAGCTGAACTCCTATCCACATGTTGTGAAGATAGTGAGAGAGAAGAAAGGAGTCTCACTTGCGGCTTTCTCACATACACAATGGGGGAATACACACAAAGGTGGAGGCTGAAAACAGTTTTCCTCTTGTTAGTTGTGTAATACAAAAGAACTCTAGTACAAAGAACTAGGAGAACCCTATATATGGATCTTAAACCAAACTCAACTAACTAAGGTGACTAACTGAGCCACGAACTAGAGTACATAAGAATAGCTGTCATCCAGCTATTATTCATGGACGGTGTACCAACCGCATCTGCAGCTAACAAGTCGGTGACATAAATGCACAACGGTCACCCTGGCATATCACGAGTGGAGCTCGATATCTCAACACTCCCCCTCGAGCTCAATCTCAATTCCTGCACAGCAAGCGAGTCTCTGAACTTACATGATCCTCTGTGTTGACATAAACTAGATCAATAAGATCTAGTAAAACCTTCTCCCGCACATAGTGATAATGCACCTCAATGTGCTTTGTTCTAGCATGATAGACTGGGTTATTTACCAAGTGTATACTGCTCATGTTGTCACAATAAATGACAACTGGCCCATCTGTAGACTGATGCATATCATAGAGTAGCTTATGCAACCAAGCTACCTCACATGCAGCCATTGCTGCACCCCCTCCTGTACTCAGCCTCTGTGCTCGACAAGGCAACTGTAGGCTGTTTCTTGCTGCTCCAAGTGACTGCAGCACTCCCAAAAGAGAACACATATCCACTGGTAGATCGTCTATCAAAAATACTATCAACCCAATCAGCATCAGTGTATCCATTCAACTGTATCCAAACCCCAGCCTCATAAAATAATCCATACTGCAATGTAGACTTCACATACCTGAGTATGCGTCTAGCCGCATCCAAATGCGGTTTTCTTGGAGCCTGCATAAACTGACTTACCAATCCAGCAGCATAGAGCTCACCTGCATCTGCGCTCAGCTTCACATTCTGCTCCAAAGGTACTGAAATAGGCTTACAGCCTGTCATCCCATATTTCGACAGCATGTCCAATCCATACTGCCTCTGCAAGAGCCGTATCCCACTTGGTGATCTAATCACCTCAATGCCCAAGAAATAACGCAGCTCTCCCAAATCCTTCATCTCAAACTTCTGCTTCAATAGCATTTTCACATGAAGGATATCTTCATCACTATCACCTGTGATGATCAAATCATCAACATAATTAACAAGCAGCATAATACCTTTCTCTGTTTTTCTCGCATAAAGTGAGAAATATGTCTTGGAAATCTGAAAGCCAATAGTGACAAGATACTGTCCTATCTTGTCAGACCATGCTCTAGGTACTTGCTTCAAGCCATACAAGGCTTTCTTCAACCTGCAAACAAACTCAGGATGAACACCATGAACACAACCTAGTGGCTGCTCCATAAACACCTCTTCTTACAAATCACCATGCAAGAAGGCATTCTTTACATCCATCTGATGTAAAGACCATCCCTTTGATGCAGCCATAGCAATGACTACTCTTACGGTTGCCATCCTTGTAACCGGACTGCATGTTTCTTCATAATCAATGCCATATGTCTATGCATACGCCTTGACAACTAATCTTGCCTTGTATCTCTTCACAGAACCATCTGCATTATGCTTCACCTACTTTACAGCCAATTGCATTCTTGTTTTTAGGCAAAGGCACCAATTCCCATGTAGCATTTGCTTCCAAGGCATCCATTTCTTCATCCATCGCTTTCTCTCATTTTTCTTTTCCCGTGGCTTGCTCAAAAGAAGTGGGTTCTGGTTCCTGTATCACTTTGACCATATAGGCATAGTGAGTGGCTGTAAATCCATCATATTTCAGCCGATCCACAGGATACCTAGCTCTGGTAGACCTACGACATCTCTGCTCACTGTAAACTTATGAGTAGAAGGGTTATAGCATCTATACCCTTTCTGCTGCAGAGAATAACCAATAAAGATGCACTTCTCAGTTTTTGGATTGACCTTGGACCTCAACTCATCTGGCACATGAACATAGGCAATGCAACCGAAAATTTTCAAATGAGAAATATATGGTTTCCTACCAGTATACATCTCCTCTGACGTCATGCCATGTATTGCTACAGTGGGAGTCATGTTCATTATGTAAACTGCTGTAGCAACTGCTTCAACCCAATAATAATCTAGTAGGTCTTTTTCATTTAGCATGGCCCGAGATACCTCTCCAATACGCCTGTTTTTCCTTTCTGCAAGTCCATTTTGCTGTGGGGTATGACTGCATGAATATTACTGCTTTATGCCATGCTCCTGCAAGAACCTTGCAAACTCATTTAAGAGGTACTCTCCTCCTCCATCTGACCTTAGGCATTTATTTGCAGGCCTATTTCTTTTTCAACCATAGCTTTAAAAGCTTTGAAGTGCCCAAACACTTCACTTTTCTTTTTCATAAAATACACCCAAACTTTTCTGCTGTAGTCATCAATAAAAGTGACAAAATAATGACAGCCTCCAATAGATACAGCTTTAGTAGTTCACACATCAGAGTGGATTAATTCCAATGGCTTCTTACTCTCTTGAACATGCCTAGAAAATGGTTTCCTTGCTGTTTTTCAAATTGACAGGCTTCACATACCTTATGCAGTCCTACAACCTTGAATTTAGGCAATCCTGCAACAATATTTTGGGCCTCCATTGATTTAAGTCGCTGTACATTAACATGATCAATGCGTTTATGCCAGATATCAATATCCGCAACTACACCGGTCCCATGTGCAAACATTGCTGTACTCAATTCAGGCATGTCCGCATCCAATGTAAACATCCTGCCCTTCTTCTTTCCTTTTGCTATCAAGCGACCATTATTTCTCATATCCTCAACAAAGCATCCATGAGGATTAAATCTGACCTGCAAGCCCTGCTCAACCATTTGACCAACAGAAACCAGGTTCTTGGTGATATTCGGGACATGAAATACATCAGACTGGTATTTCTTTTTTCCATCCTGCATAGACAAAGGAATTTTACCAATCTGCACAATAGGATGTGCAATATCATCACCAGTCTCCACAAATCCTGGTCTTTCCATTTTCCTTGCATCCTGCATCCATTCTGCATGACCTGTCATATGGTTTGACGCACCTGAGTCAACATACCACACATCATTGCTTTCTTCTGCACTTGTCACAGAATTGGTCATGTGCTGCATCATAAACATATGCTTATTTCTGTCATCACCCTATCTACTAGAGGATGCATAATTGCCTTGCTGCAATTTTCCATTCATAATGTCATTCTGCTTTTTGTAGCAGTCTTTAGCCATATGACCCATTTTACCACAATAGTAGCATTCAACATTGCTGTTTGCATTTTGGCCTCTTTGCCATCCACCACGACCTCTTTGGCTCCCCCTGCCTCTAGAGTTACCACGTCCTCCTCCAAAGGACTGGTTTTCTTGAGTTTGCTGCATATTCTGATTTCTACCACGGCCAGCTCGATATCTCAACACATGTGTCATGCATGCTCCTCTATCCGAACCACAGATATGAGCGGTCTCAGGTGTGATTTGAAAAGAAAAGCCACCCCCTCGGAGCCTCGTACTCCTCTCTCTCTCCTCAACTCCTCTTGTGAGCTGACTCCCATGTGTATCATGTTACTATGGGCAGCACTCTCTCTGGACTCTCCTGCATCTCGGTATAGAAGATCATATCTCTATCATTTTATGTCTCCAAGAAACCTCTTGGGTCAGACCATAGTATGCCATTACAATTCCATACTGCTATTTTCAATCCGGTGTGTGCACACATCCCATGGGCTCAACGGCATCATAATTCTCCCTCTTCCTTCTCTTCCTTCTCTTCCTTATCCTCCTTGTCTCCTCTTTCTCTGATGATCACCCTACCATCCCTATATGCAGCCCATTTCCCTGCTTCTCTCGCTGCCATTACTTGCACCATACCTTCCCTTCGGTGCTCCTATTGTAGACGTGTGAGGTCGTCATCCAAGTAGATCCTGGTTCCCTTCAAAGTCGCTCTCGTGCTCATGAGGGTCTTCCTATCCATGGCTGTCCGGAACTTCAGCACTAGTGGCTTTGTAAGTGCCTCAGGTTTGCCCACCCTCTAGGCTGTCTCGCAAATGAGATTGACCCCCATTTTGGTGAACAGCATCTTGGCATCTGCTTTTGGAGTGTCTCCCAGGCCCCTCACCAACACATTTAGCGCTTTGCTGGTCCTTCTCTTTTCCTCCTCAAGTGCTTCGGAGATCAATTCTTTCCTTGGGCTTCGGAGATCAATTCTTTCCTTGGGACTGTTGTGCCCTTTTTGACCACATCTTTCCATTCCATCTTAGCTTTCCCTTTGCTGATGTGTTGTTTAAGCCCAGCATGTGTGCCTTGCATTGTTTCTTGCATGGCTGCAATCTCCTTCCTGAGAGTGGCATTTTCTGTTTCAACTCTTCCATTGCTTTGCAATGTCCTTCCGGGATCGCTTTTTGGTCCTTTCAGCTTATTTGACTTGCGAAGAATGTTAAGAGGGGGATTGAGAAGAAAACTAAACACTAAAGTAAATTACAACAATGAGAGATTGATATAGGAAAGGAAGAGATGAATAAGTATGAAAGCGATAGCAAGCGTTCATAGTAGGCTTTGCATAATAAGTTCTAACCTATGCAGAAATGAGGCAAGCAAGGGCTAGAGGAGGACACAGATGGGGAGCACCAAGCGTAACCACAGGGCCCCTACACCCCAAGAGGGCGGAGCGGACGTTCCTTCGAGGAACAAAGAGGATGATTAGACTAGCCTCGTATACACTCGTTTTGCTATTTTCATGCTCATGAGCAAGAAAATAGCAAAACGAGTGTATATGAAAATTAGTAGGCTCTAGAGGAGAGCACTAAAATCCTACAATAAACATTACTTTTGAAATGGATTCATCTCTATCTTTTAAAAACCAAAAAAATAACCATTCGAGCATTAGAAAACTATTTCTCATCAATGTATGGTCGTTAAGGCATTTATTCTTATCAATTTTAAAAATGAAGTGGACAAAAATATTATTCAAAAACTGCTTGCAATTAGAATGTAAACATTACATTGCCAAGACACCATGATTTAAACCCATTTAACTCATCACATAGGTTTGAAAGGATTGGAAATATGTATTTACAAATCAGCTTCACATACTCCATGAAAGCTCCTTACCATCATAGAGCACATCAATAACATCATCAAAGCCTTGCAAGTGTCCACCTTTGAGCAATACATAGCTGCATGAAATAATTAAACCTTAAATAGTGGATTAAAAGGAGACACATCACTATAGAATTCAAGAAGAGCCTCACTTACATTATTTCCAAGTAGAGAGCTCATCATGTATACACTAACTCCTATTGCATTTTGAGACTAAATTAACACTATTGTTATCAGAACCAAACACACTTTTGCAAAATTTATATGAATATTTGGAGGAAACTAATAACATGCTTATAGTGAATATTTGGACAAGCGAAAGGAAGAGCACAATTTAGATGGGTTATTATTACCAATAAGGTTGCAATCTATCACCTCCATTATGAACACTAATAACTTCATGTGCCTTAACCATGACCCAAGCTTGTAATCACCCTTTGCAAGGATTTGGCCAAAGTATCGATGGTTAAGTTGGACCAAAATACTATCGCCCTTTATCTCACTGTCTATCTCATGTCCCCTTCTCTCTCCTCCATCCCCTTCTTCTCCTACGTCTTGCTCATCCTCTCCCTTCCCAAAATCAGCCATATCTACTTCACTTCAATAATATCCGAAGTCAAAAGTTGGCCTCCCTATCCTCATCTTCTCCCTTCCATATCCTCATCAATTCTACTTGTCCTATGCATGCACTTCTCACACTCTTCCTCTCATGTCTTATATAACCACAACATTCCACGATGAATCTAGGTAGCAACCTTTATGCTCTAATTGTTACCCGCTCACTTGGAAAGAAAGAAATCTTATTCACGCCTTCAAAAGACCAAGATGATCCGTAAGTGTAACAGAAATATATGGAGTTCAATACGCATGGGAGATCCTAGATGGTTCTATCTTAAGAATTCAACATGGCACCAATTCATTGATTATGAGTGTATCTACCCACGAGAGTAGCATCTCAGATGCTACCAACTCAGTCCTAGGACATGGAGATAAAGCTACCAGAGCAAGCATCTCTCAATGTCATCAAGTGAAACCTCTCATTCAAATACAAATAAAGTTTGAGTTTGCTTAGACAAACATTGTGAGAAATGGGTGGTGAAAAGCCGTGGATGAGACCATCCACATAAAGTACCATAGCATGGACAAGCATTTATAAGCAACCCTATGAGAGAATCTCAAAGCAAGGGCTGAACCAATAGCCAACCTCTCGCCACCATGAGACAACCGGAAGTATCCCTCATCTCTTTCATATCACATCACGATTAAATTCCTTCAAGGATTTCTGTAAATGAGAATGGCATCAAATGTAGGCTTTGCTAAAGACATACCCAAGGCAAATGGATTAGTAGGATTTTTCAAAAAAAAACAGGACACTTGTTTTCACCTTTGATGAGAGAGAAAGAAAGAAAGAAAGATGCATTAAAGAAAGAGAGAGAGAAAGAAAGAAAGATGTCTTAACGTCTGCAAGAGGCCTCGTGGGCCTATGAGACCAAAGTGCAAAACCAAAAGTAACTCGTACAAGCCACTACGGGCTGAAGCAAAGGGCTCACTAAGGCCCTTGCTGAAAGCTAAAGTGCTAAACTAGTGAGCAAAATAGGAAAGTAGCAAAATAGCAAAATAGTATCAGGTACTCAGAGCTAACGCTCCTAGTGCATGCCCAAGCTCCATATATCCAGGTACCTGGTGGCTCTCTGATGGGATGTGAGGAGCTCTTGTATCTGTCTATCGAGCTGTCTCTCAAGGTGGCGGAGGGCATGGTCTCCTCGATCTCTGTATCTGATGGGCTACATCAAGGGTGACACCTCGTCTCTGGCGGTCTCCTCTGAGAAGGGCTGAAATAGACCGACCTCAATCATGCATGCTCTGGTCACTCTCTGTGCCACATGTGGAGTGTGTGCCTCTCGTCTGGCAGCATCATGGCGATGACTCTCACTACTAATCCATGATGCTCTCATCTCATCAAGCTCCTCTCCCTCAGCCTCCTCCATAGCTGACTCAGCTGCATAGAAGTCTGTAACATGTGTCAGTGCTCCATCGATCTCAGTGACATGTGGCATCGCCTCCTACTGCTCTCTGGTCTCTCGCATCAGAATCTCTCTATGTTGTCGCATCTCAATCACATAGTGCCCAACAAAAACCTAGTTGGGAAAATGGATCATCACTGTAAGCGGACCAAATCCATGCCCCTCCTGAAAGAGGCATTGATATCGCCCTCAGATCTCATAGTAGACTGGGCGGACACATAGAAAGTGCTCCTCTGTCTCAACCTCCCCCATCGGGTATAGTCTGTAGATCCTCTGCTCTCTAGGCATGCCTACAACTCTCCCTACCTCAATCCTCATCTGATGTGACAAGACTCGCAACTGTCCAATGGCAATCCTTGGTGCATGTGAGACTCTCCTATCCTCGAGATACTGAGGTCTGATGATGAGACCATTCTCCAAGACCCGTAGGAAGTGGTATGGTAGAACTGGATCTTAGTGGGGAGCTTCTCTCTCCCCCCAACCCTAGACGTATGAAGCTGGAGGAGGTCCAACCGTATGATACAATTGATCTCATCTCGTGGGATCATCTCGGGTGGTGCATCCATGCTGTACTGAAACGGGGGAAGTCTATCCATCTGAATGCCGTGACTACCAAACCATGGATACCCATGCATACCATCCTGAATCAACGCCACTCTCTGCCAGTCGCCTAGAGAACTCCAGTGCTAGCCTCGGTAATCTCCACTGGGGCAAGGCCCAGACTCTGTGGAGGAATGTCACTGTCTGAAAGATGGTATCAACCTGGAGAGAGGTCATGGCGAACTCTGCTTACATAATCTGATGGGGAACCGAGGACTTACTCCGAATCATCCTAGATCCCATAGTCACTTGTAGCCTTCAAATCTCTTACACTCTGTCACTGAAATGTCACTCCCCCCGAAAGGTGATGCATACATGTTACGCTCTAGCTGAGGTGGCATGACCTCGGAAGAATCAGTCGACATTTCCCTTAAGGATCTACATTTGTAATATATTTGTTTGCGCTTCATGTAAATGATCGGGTGGGAATTAATGTCAAGGTCCTAGGTAAGGGCTGATAGCACCAGACTAGGTGGATTTAAGGCTAAGGGCCTAATGCAAGAAATGTGCCTAGGGGCAAAGGATTTCAAAGTATCCCAAGAGAGGGAAAAAAAAAAAGGCCCTATAATGATGGCATGTGGCATCTAGATCCATCTAGGGAGATGGGGCTTGTTGGAGTTAGTGAGAGAATGAGAAGGGACCTTCACGTTTTTCAGATTTTGGATTTTCTCTGTGTGTACTCTCACGCTCCAGCAAGGTTGGCTGGGTGGAAAGCTATGGTGCTAGCTCCCGTGATTATCAGTAGTTAGTTGAGAGTTTCTAACATTTGGTATCAGAGCACATGGTGTGGCGATTCGGGGCATCACGCTTGTGAAGGGGCGCAATCTGTCGTTAGCGAAATGTAGCTTTCGTCGATCGTGAGCGTGGTTTGTGAAGAAACTACGAACAGAATATTGGTTTGCTGAATTGAAGAGGAGTCTGAATCAGATACAGTAGCGAGCAGGTCGTGGAAGCGAGAGCTAGTCCGTCGTCACGAGATGGTGCATCAGTGAAACTTGGAATTCTCTGCGCTGGTTACGTGTAAGGGGTGAAATTTTGCAGCATGACTGGACATAGAGATTCGTGATAGGCGAGCTTCGGAAGCAGTTCTTCTTCATCAGCAGATTTCGGTGACAGTTGATCGAAGACTACAAGCAAGCCAATTGCGAGTCGAGCGGTCTGACGATCGATCGATCAGTGTGTGAAGGGTCTACGTAAAACACCTGCTAGAACACTGTATCGTGACCATCTCGCTGATGATCGGGACAACATGATGCAGTCGAGGTAACGGATCGTTGACAGCAGGCAGATAATTCGAAGGGCGTAACTATATAGCGATTCGAATGTACCTGCATGCAGCTGATGAGATCACCATCAAAGTTGCGCAATAAAATTTTATGGTGTTGCTGCCCGTGATCTACGACCATCCACTGGTTCAACAGTAGCAAGAAGATCGTATACACAGGGGACCGTGACGAATTAGCACATATTGCGAGTGTTAATATCCGGCGTCGTGATCTGGCACAGTATCAAATCGGGTGGCAAGCAAACCAGGGGGCTTTCGACATCATTTGCTCTTGTTTTCGTCATTTTTTTTTCCTGAACTTAGCTTGTGTGGAATATTCAGCTTGCATGAAGGGATAGCCAGCCTGTCTGTAAGCTTGTGGTTCAAAGTAGGGTCAGATTATGCTTGTGTATATGCCTTTGTGCTTGAGTCAGAATTGATTGCAGGAACTTCCCTAGCATAGGGAAAAGTCGGATTTTGGATTATGCCTAGTCAGTGTAGTTGTCGGGATTGCAGGTAGTATTCCCTAGTATAGGGAATTGTGTCAGAAGTTTCTAGTGGTGTTTATTAATTTTATTTTATTTTTTTAAAAGCAAAACACCCATTGATCTGAATGGAAGCAGAAGAAGGACCTTCTAGGAGGGACCCTGTAAAGTCAGGAATCCGGCCGACCTAGCAGGTGTCACGCCCAGTAGTTCACACTTTATCTGGCAGGATTGCATTACTTGAGGATGCCTTGCAGCAGTTATTAGCACAACAGTTACAGGCAAATGCAGGGCAGTCTGAACTTAGAAGAGTGATACACAGTATGTCTGCTAGACCTTCTCGAGATGAGAAAGGAAAGGCTCCGATGGAACCGGAGTCTAGTGTCCATACGCTCGAGCCTAGGAGGGCTAAAGTACCTAATATTGCTAATTATAGGCCGGAAAAGTATTATGGTTGCATGAATGACCGTAGTTCCGATATCATTGAGACCTGGTTGCACAAATGGGACAAGACGTTCGCCATTTGTGAAATCAGAAATGATATCAAGAAAATCCGCGAGGCCACCCACATTTTAGTGAGGCAGCGGATCGGTGGTGCATTAAACAACAGAAAGATGGTATTGCATCCACTACTTGGGAGGGGTTTAAAAGGGAATTTAGGAAACACTTCTTACCTCCTGACGAAGCATCCCGAGCTTGGGATCAGTATAGAAACCTTCGTCAGAGAAATTTGTCAATGGCAGAATACACTGATAAGTTTCGAGAGAGCGTAATGAAGGTTAATGAACCCCTACCTCAATCAATCCAAGTGAAAGATTTCATATTTGGATTGAATGATCGGATTAAAATGGAAGTTCGGGCTAAGTATGCGAACACGTTGGATGATGCAATAGCCATAGCCCTGAACTATGAAGATGCCAAGGGCAGCAGGCCAAGTGGGTTTGCGCAGGTCGGAACCCAGTATGAGTACCAGAAGAAATCTGGGTTTAAGAAGAAGTGGATTAGTAAAGGGAGTGGTTCTCAGCCGAGTGGTCAAGCCAAGCAGGCGAAACCAGCTGAAACTCTAAAATAAAGTACCACCATTGGAGTGAAGAGGAAAGTAACGCCAATGGCAGCCCGCGCTTGGTCAAAGTCTCCCTTAAACCCATAGCAAAGAGAAAAAGCGAGGAGAGAAGGCTTGTGTTTTAGTTGCCTTCAGCCTCATCAGTGAAAAGATTGTCCACGAAATAAGGATCGTCAAATGGCTGAGATGGTAGTCTCAGAATGCGACGTGGAAATGGAGGGAAGTCCCAGAGCGGAACAAATGCAGATTCAGCTAGCGGGATCTTCTCAGAGGTCAGTACCTTGTTTGTTATGTGTGTCTGTTGCTAAGCTAGCAACGAGTGCGCCTGATAACATCCTATCTAAGCCCGCAGCAACGGGGTATACAGCCTTTAATGATACTGGAGTGAAGAGGAAAGTAACGCCAATGGCAGCCCGGGCTTGGTCAAAGTCTCCCTTAAACCCATAGCAAAGAGAAAAAGCGAGGAGAGAAGGCTTGTGTTTTGGTTGCCTTCAGCCTCATCAGTGGAAAGATTGTCCACGAAATAAGGATCGTCAGATGGCTGAGATGGTGGTCTCAGAATGCGACGTGGAAATGGAGGGAAGTCCCAGAGCGGAACAGATGCAGATTCAGCTAGCGGGATCTTCTCAGAGAGGTCAGTACCTTGTTTGTTATGTGTGTCTGTTGCTAAGCTAGTAACGAGTGCGCCTGATAACATCCTATCTAAGCCCGCAGCAACGGGGTATACAGCCTTTAATGATACGGAGTTAATTAAGATGAAAGGGCAAGTGGCCAATCATGATGTCATTGTGTTGTTTGACTCGGCGTCAACTCACAATGTAATTAACTCCAAGCTCGTGAAGAGGCTGAAGTTAAAGACTAGCCCATCTGACTATGCGTATACAGTCAGGATGGCAGATGGAAATTCAACTGAAGTATGGGACCAAAGGGTTACCCAGTTGGAGCTTCGTATTCAGGACTATGCTGAAAAGCTTGATTTTGAAATGACTAAGCTTGCTCATGCAAATATAGCCCTGGGTAAGGCGTGGCATTCTAGGAAGAATCCAGCCATTGATTGAAAAAAGCACGTATATCAATTCAAGAAGAATGATGTGCTTTATGTCTTACGAGGTGAAAAAGATGTACCTCAGGGACCGTTGATTTCCGTGATGGAAATCCGAAAAGCTCAAGAAGAGTTTTTATTCCTTTGTACAGCATTGGTAGAGCCAGTTGATGATTCTTCGGCTAGCACTGATGTTGCGCAAAGTGGTGAAATAACCAAGCTGGCTGATCTTACAGCAGAGGAGTTCTTTGACTGTTTTAGGGATGAGCTACCTTATGGGTTACCTCCAGAGCGGAATGTTCAGCATAAGATCGAACTAATCCCGTGGGCAGAACCTGTAAATAGACCTCCCTATCGAATGAGTTTTACTAAAAAAGCGGAGGTGCAAAGGCAACTGGAAGAATACCTCAAGTTGGGGCAGATTCAACCAAGTTTCTCACCTTTTGCTTCGCTCGTGATATTAAAAAAGAAAAAGGATGATACGTTTCGCCTCTGTATAGATTACAGAGCATTGAATAATATCACTGTTAAGCACAGGTATCCGATGGCTCGGATTGATGATTTGCTAGATGCATTACATGGAGCCGTGATTTTCAGCAAGATAGATCTTAAGTGTGGCTACCATCAAATCCGGATTAGAGCCGAGGATGTGCATAAAACCGCTTTCAGAAGTAGGTTTGGTCATTATGAGTTTTTGGTAATGCCCTTTGGACTTACCAGTGCTCCAGCTACATTCGTCATGCTTATGAACGATTTACTACGTCCGTATATCGGAAAGTTTGGAGTACATTTTATTGACAATATTCTAGTATTCAGTAAAAGTATTACTGAGCATCGCGAACACTTAAGAATAGTGTTCAGTACTTTGAGGAAAGCCAGTCTTTATGTAAATAAAAAGAAAACTATACTGTGTATGGTTAGACTTGAATATTTAGGATTCATAATTACTCCAGAGGGGGTAGAAATGGATCCAAAGAAAGTGGCTGTGATACTAACTTGGCCAATCCCTCAGAGTCTGACCGCTTTTTGCGATCATTCTAAGGATTTGCCCAATTTTATAGAAGGCATATCAAAGGATATTCCGAAATAGTATCGCCATTGACTGACCTCAGATAAAGTATCTTTTATATGGGGACAGAATCAACAAGAAAGTTTTAACACCATAAAACAAGCTGTGGTAACAGGATCGGTGTTAAAAATAGTTGATCCCCAGAAACCGTTGTTCCTGGAAACCGATGCAAGTGCAATTGCAGTAGGAGCAGTTCTCCTTCGAGAGGAAAGGCCAGTAGCCTTTGAAAGCAAGAAGCTTTCTCCCTCTCAAAGGAATTGACCAACTCATGAATTAGAGTTGTATGCTGTTTTCCATGCTTTGAAAACATGGCAACATTATTTGCATGGATCAGAGTTTTATGTGAATGTTGATCATGATACTCTAAAACATTTTTGTAAACAACCTAACTTGAGAGGCTGCCAAGCTAGGTGGGCAGAGCTCATGCAGGAGTTTAATTTGACGATTCAGTACCGAAGAGGAAAAGATAATAAAGTTGTTGATGCGTTGTCACGCATTATGCATAACATGAGTTTCACGGTATTAGAGAGTGCTCTAATGATCGAGATTGAAGAAACTCAAAAGGTGGACCAGTTTGTCTAGAGTCTATGGCCTAAGGCTCATGTGTTAAAACCCGGGAAAAACGAAAAGGATGACCTGGCATCCAGAAAAGGCCAAACATATGCAAGATATACCATAAGGGATGGTATGCTGAAAAGAAATGGCAAGGTTATAGTACCTAGTCAGAATGATCTCAGACAGAGAGTCATTCGACAGTGCCATGATAGCCCATGTGCGCGACACCCAGGAGTCGAGAAGACATATGATCTCGTGAAGCGAGATTTCTTTTGGCCAAAGATGAAAAAGCATATTCATGAATATGTGACACGTTGTTTTTCGTGTCAGGTAAGTAAGGCCGAGCAGGTGAAGCCACCCGGACTTTTACAACCCTTGGAGATACCACTAAGTAAGTGGGAGAGCATTTCCATGGACTTTATTGTAGGTCTGCCTACGACACAAGGTAAATATGATTCTATCCTTGTGGTGGTTGATCGTCTTACCAAGATGGCTCACTTCATTCCGACTAGAGAGTCTATTAGTGTCCCGCAAGTGGTGGATTTGTTTATTAGACATATATTTCGTCTGCATGGATTGCCTAGATCCATAGTGTCAGACAGAGATGTCAAATTTACCGGTCATTTTTGGACAACGGTATTTGAGACACTAAGGACTGAGTTGGGAATGAGTAGTGGGGATCATCCTGAAACGAATGGTCAGACGGAGAGAGTCAACCAGATTTTAGAGGATATGCTGAGGGCATATGTGTCATTGAGGCAACATACGTGGGACAAGTGGTTGCCATTGTTAGAGTTTGCCTACAATGATAGAAAACATTCCTCTACGGAGTTTAGTCCGTTTGAATTGAATTATGGTTATAGACCAGCAAATCCAACTACAGTTGGAATACCTCAGAAAGTGCCTAGTGCCGCGAACTTTGTGGTTCAGATGCAGGAGATGCTAGCACTTGCGAGAGCTAATATCCACCAGGCTATGGATAGAGCCAAGGCGTATGCGAATGAAAACTGGTCTATAAGAGAATTTAAGGAAGGAGAAAAAGTTTTTCTCAGAGTTCCTTCGCACTTGAAGTCGTTAACTTCAGGAGAGTGTGCTAAGTTATCACCTCGATATTGTAGGCCATGGTTAATTCTAAAGAGAATAGGCAAGCTAGCCTATAAATTAGAATTGCCACAGGGTTGCAAGGTGCACCCAGTGTTTCATGTTTCTCGTTTAAAGAAATTTTTGCATACTACTGGTGACTCACTAATGGAAGGTGTGGTTTTGTTTCAGGAGATAGAGGATAATGCAAGACGCAAACCAATAAGAATCCTGGACCGAGGAACAATGCAAGTGCGAAATCGGAAGATACCCGCGGTGTTGGTTGCATGGCATGGTCAGCCTCTATCAGAAGCTACCTGGGAATCCGTATACCAGTTGCGGAGAGTGTTCCCAGACTTTATCATCGAGGACGCTGATGTCTGAAGAGGAAAGGAATGTTACGCTCTAGCTGAGGTGGCATGACCTCAGAAGAATCAGTCGACATTTCCCTTAAGGATCTATGTTTGTAGTATATTTGTTTGCGCTTCATGTAAATGATCGGGAGGGAATTAATGTCAAGGTCCTAGGCGAGGGCTGATAGCACCAGACTAGATGGATTTAAGGCTAAGGGCCTAATGCAAGAAATGTGCCTGGCAAGCCCTATAATGATCGCATGTGGCATCTAGATCCATCTAGGGAGATGGGGCTTGTTGGAGTTAGTGAGAGAATGAGAAGGGACCTTCACGTTTTTCAGATTTTGGATTTTCTCTGTGTGTACTGTCACGCTCCAGCAAGGTTGGCTGGGTGGAAAGTTATGGTGCTAGCTCCCGTGATTATCAGTAGTTAGTTGAGAGTTTCTAACAATACATGGCAGTCGGTCTCAATAGGGTGTCAAAAAGCCAACCCTTTGTTGGAGGGTCCTGGAAGTGTACCTGAAAGCACTACCTCTCTAGTCTAGCAAGAGCACCCCGTCCTCGTGTGAGTCATGCTGTAGCTGCATGGGTCATCGTGAAACCTAGTCTAATGAACGCTACCTCCAAATATGTGTAAGATCTACTAGCTCATCTCGGTACGTGAAGCTATGGCGATGGGACATGCTCGCAAGGTGCTTCACTCTGATAGTGCTCTCAACCCAATCTGATGGACCACCCGGGGCACGTACTCTCCCTCTAACAAACTCGTATATACTCATAAACCCCAAATCATGACTCTGGGAGCTGCAACTCCTGTAACCTCTTGATCAAGTGGGAATGTGGAGCAGTATCAAATGCCTTATGAAAGTCTACAAAGAAAGTGTAGACTTTCTCGTACCTCGACTTCGCCTCCTCAATCATAGCCCTCGAGGTGAAGATGTGGTCCAAGGTGGAGTGTTGTCTCCGAAACTTGCCTGCCCCACAGCCCGCTACCCGTGACCTTCTGTGTGGCTGTTGATCTTCCTCTCTAGTCCTGACCCATATATCTTAGCCAAAATGTGGACAATCATAAGAGTATGGTAGTTACCAATGTCTATGGGGTCGCATGCCTTGTGTACCGGTACTAGTGCTCCAGGTAGGCGAGAAGCCATGGCATGCGGCATGATTGAACAAATGCGCCAGAACAGGGGTCGAGACCTCCTGTCCATGTGCATAGCGCTCAGTGCGAGGTCCCTCATGAACTGGTGATCTCCTTAGCGCACGCGCACATACACACACACAGAGAAAGAAAGAAAGAAATTTTATTAAAGTCTTTGGAAGACCGATGGGTCTATGCGACTAAGAAAATCCTGATACAAGCGAGTTGTGAGGGTGGAGCTACTAAACGAGCATCCACACCAATGCAGAATGCAAAAAAATGCAGAATGGTAGTACTAAGTACTGAGAACAACATAGTCATGTCGGTGGTCGACTACACATCATCATCATCAGCATCATCATCAAGACATCAGGGGTGGATGAGACACTGAAAGCATGAAGTCAGCGATAGAGTGATGTCGATCACTCGAGCGTGTGGTCCTGTGACATCTCCTGGTCATAGCTCTATGTCTAACAAGGGCTAACCCCTATCGACTGTGCTCCAACGCAAAGAATTGAAGGGAATATCCCCAAGTGTAATCTGCGCGCCCGTCCTCTGTCTGAACTATCGAGTCATTGGCTCTCGGTCTCGATCATGTCGAGGTCTCATCTCGAGGGAGTCCAGGTGATATGGCTGAAAGAACTCTATGATAGAGCTCTAAGAGGGATCTGCCAAGGAAAAGGTATGTTCCTGTCTCCGTGATCGAAGTATCCTCTCGCAGTGCCAGACTACCTCATGAATGAAGCTTGCCAAGCATCTCTGATCTGGATAGGAGAGGAATCGGGACAAAACCTCATAGCTATCTCTGAAGAGGCACTAGAAACACCCTCGGATCTCATAGTAAACGAGACACCTGAAGATGAAGTGCTCCTCCGTCTCAACCTCCTACATGTCACATAATGTGCATAAGCGCCTCTCCTTGGGTAGGCGCTCTACTCTGCCGTTCTCGATACGAAGTCTATGTGAAGAGACCTGGAACTGCCCAATAGAGATCCTCGGTGAGGGGGGTAAGTGAATTTGCGTGTATCCTGGTGGGTCAATGAAACCCTCCTATGTGATATGTAAACAATGATCTTTGTAGAAGCTAAGCTTCACTATGAGTTCGCTCGGTCCCAACCAGGTCCGAAATGTGTGTAGCTGTAAGAGATTCTCACGGTGAGGATTACCTAGTTGACATCGTGTGACATGAGGGGAGAAAACGGAGCATCCATACTGTACTGGAAGGGGGGAGTCTGTCCATGTGGAGCCCCAGTCCCTCAAACCATCTCTCTGTGCGTGCATACCAGCATCTTTGATCACTACCTGCTGAGAGTGTCATAGAGGAAGACAATGCTGGTGGCCATGGCAGCTTGCACCGTCCAGAAGAGTAATCCCCATACTCTCTGACTCAATACAGATATGTGATAACCTGAAATGCAGCATCTAGCTGTAATGGAGATGACCCAAGCTCAGCCTGAATGATCTGGTGAGAAACGGATGGCCAGATGTAATGGAGATGACCAAGGGACTGGTGTAATGGAGATGATTCGCAGTAAGCCATCCGTTGGTCCGTGGATCCTAAAAGTGTGAGCGGAAGCACTGCCTCTCTAGTCTGGCCAATGAAGCGTATCCTCTGCCTAAGCGTGCCTACATCGCGGGTCTCATAGTGAAGATGGGTCCGAAGAAGACAATCCCAAGGTACGTGTATGATGAAACTATCTCAACAGGTGACCCATCAAACGTGAACTGCTCTTGGCGCATGACGGCTCGAGATGTATTGAAGATCATAACCTTGGTTTTACCTAGGTTGATCTTCAGATCATGAGACTCACAAAAGGACTAAAGTGCATCAAGGTGTCTCTAGAGTCCCTCTGCAAAGGAAGATAGAAGAGCCATGTCATCTGCATAAAGCAATTTCTAGATCAACGTGCCAGCAAGAGAGCAGCCATCTCCTCCTAGTGTCTGCATCACTGTCTCGAGCTCGTCTATGTAAAGGCCAAATAGGGTAGGTGATAAAGGACACCCCTATTTGACCCCACTAGCGCTCTCATGATCTCGTCTGTCCAACCAGATCTTGCTCGGACCCTATCTGCTGCGACTCTCTCATAAAGTGCCATGACAGCCCAAATGATCTCCTAGTCATAACCCAAATCTTGTAGGCACCGTATGAGGCAGGCTCTCGGGACTATGTCAAACGCCTTGCGAAAATCCACAAAGCAACAATAAACCCTCTGCTTCCATGCCCTCGCCTCCTCGATGATACACCTGAGCGTGAGAATGTGATCCATGGTGCCATGATCACATTTGTCTTGCTACTCTTAAGTCCTCGACACTCCGCAAACCTGCTGACCTTGGAATCAAGCACTGATGCACAGATCTTGGACATAACATGTCCAATCATAATGGTTCTGTAATTCTCCGGGCTCATGGGATCTCTTGCATTATGGATGGGTGAAATAGTGTTAATAGTCTAGTTGCGTGGAAACCCCAAACAAACAACTTCATTAAATAGCTTTGCTAAGATCAGGGCTAGGAGGTTAATCCCATATGCAATGAACTCAATGCATAGCCCCTCATGATCCTTCGCTCAACCATTATGAAGTTTCATTACGGCATCCTTCACTCCCCCCCGCAGTGAAGAGGGTTGGCTAGTTTAAGATGTGGGGCGTGGCATATGTGAGAGGTCAGGGGTTGGCTGGTTTAAGGTGTCATATAATGTGCGTGCATAGTTATACCAGACCTAAGTGTCAGTGAGTGGGGAGGGGGACCGTTCCTCTAAAAATCTCTGCCAGAAGTCTTTAGAGTTGTTACTAAACAAAATGTTCAATAGTTCCTCCTCGTTCCAGCGAACGAAATCTAGTTTCTTCCTACGTATGAGTCAACGATACTCGCATAGCGTCTCTCGTTCGCTCGAAAGGCTGTTTTTTATTTCGAATCTGAGCTGACGACGTAAAGCCTTACACTCTTTATCGTATAATTATTACAAGGTACCGTCCCAAGAGGTGGTGGGCGTGAGGAGCGAGTGGTGTGAGGGAAAGCATGAAGGGCAGCCTCGTGTAGTGAGCGGGTGATCATGGCAGCATGGTCCTCTAATAGGGATATGAAGTCAATGTACGCAAGGAGTATGTACAGACGGTCAGAGCAAGTAGGTGAGTCGTCACGGTCGAAGCGTATATCATGATAGGTGGAGTAAGAACTCAGTGGGGTGGAAGGTGTTGTGCAATGGCAGGGAGTGGAAATGCTAAAGAAAAAGTATGGAGGAAGAGGTGCTACAGTGAAATCGGTGATGCGTGATGTGAAGGCACAGAATCCCATGATGTAATTAACAACGTTAGAACCTTCCCCATGTGGGAAGCATGTGACCACTTGAGGCGGGCCATTTGTCAAGACGATTATAGATAATGAGATCATGCATCCTGCCAAGGTCTAATAGGGCCTGCCCATAAGATGTGACTGGCCCTCATCTGTCAGCCGAAACCCGTATCATACCTGCATCCTCAAGGTCAACATCTGGCAATAGAATGGTATCATCCCTGACGTCAAGGAGTGGTACCTAACGGATGCCTGTCCTCGCTTTGAAGTCTCCAACTAGGAGGACTTCTCCGCAGCTAGAGAAATCAACAATGGACAGATATAGGGCTGCAAATGGAGATGTCACAGTCTCATCTCGAATATCTCTCGCAAAGTGGGAGGTTGTCACAGGAACGTGAAGTTATGAACCGTGACTAACTTTGGCTTAGGGCGCTAGCACAGGGGAAGCGACACTTCCCAGAAGTCCCTAGGTGCACACACTAGGCCTACTTGCTAGGGGCAAGGCTAGGTTTAGAGGGGTCTTAAAGTTAGGCCCAAGGAAACCAATGTTTCATTGGTTAGGACTTAAGTGTGAGGGGCAAACCAATGTTTCATTGGTTTGTGTGGGTTAGAGCATTAATGAGGGGGGCACGTGGCAGCCCCTCATGCACACCTACCCTCTTCCTCTCCTTCCAAGGCAAAAGCGTGATTTTTGGACGTTGGATTTGTCTCTCTCATTTTTCACGCATCTCGAGTTGAAGGGGGCACGCCATACGAATTTCAAGGACGCATCCCAAGGCTTGACTCCTTGCATTTTTTGCCTGCACCCATCTCGAGGCAGGCCGTACGGCTGTACGGACTGCAGGAACTGCATTTAAAGTGTCCGTACCTGCTGTACGGTCCTTTCAACACTGCTGTACGGATTGCTACCCTGCTGTACGGACTGATTTTCTGCTGGTACGGGTGCTCTTGCTGGCTGAGAGGATGTTCTATGTTGCTGGCATGTCTTCCAAGGCTGGCTGTACAGACGTCGTTAATGCTGCTACTGGCTGTACGGACGTCATTAATGTGGAAGGGGAGAGTGGGAGCACACCAACACACACAAGCAGGAGAAACACAAAGAAGTGTGGGGATAAAACGTATGTGTGTACCTCCCCTAGCACACAGTCAACCTTTTATATGAAAGGATAAGGTTACAACACTAAGTACGGTGTACTTAGTGTACTTAACAAATAAAGTACTAAGTGTACTAACTGTACTTGGGTGGCCATAGTGCCTTTACCCCAACAACCTCCCACTTAAAGGCAATATGCCCTCAAGTAAAAATAAATGAGGCTCAACCTATACCCATCAACTGTCGGCAATGTGCAAACCGCTCTGCAGGCAAGCCTTTTGTCAACAGATCTGCTGGATTATCATCTGTGTGAATCTTGACAAGCTGAATCAGCTTATCATCTATCACCTCCCTGATGAAGTGATACTTCACATCAATGTGCTTTGTCTTTGCATGAAAGACAGGATTGTGTGCCAACTGAATAGCACTCTGACTGTCACAATGCAACAATGGAATATCACCTGTAATGCCCAAGTCTCCCACTAGCCGAGATAACCATAAGGCTTCCTTGCATGCCTCTGTGGCTGCAATATATTCAGCTTCCGTAGTAGACAAGGCTATGCACTGCTGCATCCTTGACATCCATGACACTGCACCTCCAGTGAATGTATAAACATAACCGGTAGTAGACTTCCGGTTATCGGGATGACCAGCAAAATCTGAATCCACATAACCATGCACCTTTGCATCTCGCTTGCCAAAGCATATGCACAACTCCTGTGTGCCCTTCAGGTATCTCATGATACCTTTCACTGCATTCCAATGCTTCTTGCCTGAATTTGCCATATACCTGCTAACCACTCCCACTGCAAACGCAATATCAGGTCTGGTTGCAACCATGGCATACATGAGACTGCCACAAGCTGAAGCATACGGAATCTTGGCCATTTCAGCCCTATCAGCATCTAAGTGTGGGCTGTCCATTGCACTGAGTTTCACATACGGAGGCAATGGAGAACTAAGGGTCTTCCCCCCCTCCATATGAAACCTGTGCAATACTTTGCCAATATATTCGGTCTGAGACAAATACAACAAACGCTGTCCCCTGTCTCTCCGTATCCGCATTCCCAGTATGTGATTTGCATCATCAAGGTCCTTCATATCAAAGGCCTCATGCAATCTTTTCTTAAGGTCATCAAGCTCCTTACGAGCTTTACCAGCAATAAGCATGTCATCCACATATAAAATGAGAATGATTAAGCTGCCATTTGCAGCCCTTTTGGTATATAAGCAGTGATCATCATCACTTCTCCTGAAACCTTGGGACTTCATGAAGGTATCAAATTTCTTATACCATTCCCTTGGTGCCTGTTTCAGCCCGTAAAGGCTCTTTTTAAGCTTGCATACAAGTGACTCCTTGCCCTTGACTGCAAATCCTTCTGGCTGCTGCATGTAGATCTCCTCATGAAGATCACCGTGAAGAAAGGCTGTCTTCACATCCATTTGGCATAATTTCAAATTCTCACATGCAACCAAAGCAAGTAAGTGTGGTCATCTTAACCACTGGAGAAAAGATCTCATCAAAATCAACACCATACTCCTGCTTAAAGCCCTTGGCAACCAACCTGGCTTTATACCTTGGCTTAGCTCCAAGTGTGACTTTCAATCTATACACCCACTTGCATGGCAGTACTTTCATGCCCTTAGGCAACTGCACCAATTCCCAAGTACCATTTTTATGGAGACTGTCCATTTCAGACTTCATGGCTAGTTCCCATAGCCTTTTATCATGCATTTGCACGGCTTCCTTGTAACAGGAAGGTTCTCCACAATCTGTAAGCATAATAAAATCTGCTCCTGGAACAAATCTGTCTGGCGGTTTCATTTGTCGAGTGGACCTTCGGACCCATTGGTCTTGCTGTCCAACTTGCTGCTCACCTAAAACAGGTTGCTGTTCTAGTAGATCAGGCTGCAGAATTATGCCTGGGAGGTCTTCCAAAGGTGGCATGTCCCGTAGTACATCTTCCGCCACTGCGGGCTGTCCATTTGGACCTGCTGCAGCATCATGCATTGGCTGATTACGCTGCTGTTGTGGCTGATTTGCAGCCTACCTGAATTGTACAGGATGTCCCGAGTCATCAATGTCAACCTCTGAAGCATCAGAAGGCTTATCTGCTGCCTTAAACATACATGACTCATCAAATAAGACATCATTGCTGCGTATTAGCTTCTTATTCACAGGATCCCATAGGCGGTAACCCATCTCACCACTGTCACCATATCCAAGAAAAATGCATTTAAGAGACTTAGGATCAAGCTTGCTGCGATCTTCTCTGCGTATATGCACGTACGCAGTGCAGCCAAAGACCCTCAAGTGCTTATAGGAAGGAGGTTTTCCTGTCCAAAGCTCCTCTGGCACTCTGCCATCTAGTCTTTTATTTGGTGACCTATTGATGAGGTGTACTGCTGTTTTTACAGCTTCAGCCCAAAATCCATGAGGTAAAGCAGCATGTGACATCATAGAGCGAGACTTTTCCTGTATGGTTCTATTCATACGCTCTGCAGTGCCATTTTGCGCTGGACTGTAAGGAGCAGTGAGTTCTCTTTTAATACCTCTAGCATCACAAAATGCATTGAATGCATTAGACATATACTCCCCACCGTTATCTGACCGCAAAGCCTTCAGTGTTCTGCCTGTTTGGTTCTCAACCATAGCAAGCCATTTCTGGATCACTGGAAAGACATCACTCTTCAATCGAAGAGGATACACCCACACCTTCCTTGTGGAATCATCTATAAATGTGACAAAGTACCGTGCACCTCCAAGTGAAGGACTAGGCATCTCACACACATCTGTATGCACAAGCTCAAGTTGAGCATCTTTATGTCCTAATCTCCTTTTATGAGGACACTGTAACTGTCTACCATATATGCAGTGCTCACAAAACTTTAAATCAGAAAATTTAAGAGACGGTAAGTAGCCAAGGCGAGCCAATTGCTCCATTCCACTTATGCTCATATGTCCCATCCGGCTATGCCACATAGAAATATTCGGCAGCTCGGTGGCATGAATATCAGCATGATTACATACTTTAGCATGAAGAGTATACATTGTGTCAACCTTAGAGCCTCTGGCAACAACCAGGGCACCTTTGGTGACCTTCCAGAAACCATGACCAAAGCTGGTCACAAAACCTTCGTCATCCAACATGCCAGTAGAAATCAGATTTTTCTTGACTTCGGGTACATGCCTAACATTGTGAAGCATAAGCTGAGTACCATCAGCAAATACAAGCCTGACATCTCCAACACCAACAATACTGCATGCATGATTATCCCCTAGAAAAACGACTCCATTACTGCCTGCTGCATATCTTACAAACAATTCTTTGTAAGGTGTAACATGGAATGAGGCACCTGAGTCAATGATCCAAGAGTGCATGTCTGCAAAATCTTCTGCATGGAGAGAATGAGCATCCAAAGTAGAGAGAAATAGAACCTCTCCCTCACTGTCATAACCGTGTGTAGAATGAAGCTCTTCAATCTTCACACTGCTCTTGCCATTGCTTACTCGTACAATTGCTTTTGCATCTGACGCATCAGTGTTTTTGGCTTTGTCTCTCTTATCATTTTTCAGTTTAAAGCACTGCTTTTTGGTATGTCCCTTTTTGCCACAGTAGTAGCACTCAACATCTTTGTTGGAGCGGGACTTGCTCCTCCCTTTTCCCCTTTCCTGAGATTTGCCTCTTTGCTGACTTCTCCCCCTTGCATTTAAGGCATTGTTAGGCTTTACTGCATCTTGAGCTTTCAGCTTCTGCTCTTCTTGCAAAATCAGCCCTGTGATATCTGAAAAACTTATGAAAGTGTTTGCATTTGTTACAGCTGTGGTGAATGTATCCCAACTTTCAGGAAGAGAGATCAAGAGTGCCATACCCTTGGTTTCCTCATCCACCACATATTTTTGATTTGCAAGTTGAGTGACAATTGAATTAAACTCATTGAGATGTGCATCCATGGAGGTCCCTTCCTTCATCTTCAGATTGAAGAACTTGCGCAGCCAATATATCTTTGTGGCTACACTCTGCTGCTCATATGTGTCCTGTAGCTTTTTCCACACACCCCAGGCTGTTTTTTCACCATCCACATTCCAAACAACACTCTCATGGAGTGACAATTCAATTATGGACTTTGCTGACAGATCAGCTAGTGCCCAAGCATCATCAGATGTGCCAGTGGGCTTCACACCTTTGTGTATAATAGGAGCATGAAACTACCTGAGAATTAGCACATTCAGGACCATCTTTTTCCACATTGGGTAGTTAGCAGCACCCTGCAACTTTTTAATATTGAGAAGAGAAGATTCCGAGGATGAAGCCATTACAATCAGCAAGAAATATAACCCACACTTGGGTGCCTGACTCCCTGCAAACTAAGTGCACAGATGCACTTGTAGTTGTGCTCAAAAGTTAATTCCTGCAATGGAACACAGGACCTGCAACTTTCTCCCACTTAACAGTAAATACTGTCTGTTTCCTGCCTGCTGCAGATCCAGAAAAGAAATACTTAATGCATTAATTGATGCTCTGTAGTACAGTACAGCAGTACCTTGATTTGACACAATGTATGTCCCTGCTGTAACAGTGAAAACAGCACTGTTTTATGCACTTTAAACTTCAGTAAAGTGACTGTTTACAGTCCAAAAATTGACTCCGGACAGTACCCGACTGTACTTTCTAGTACAGCAACAGAAATTGACTGTATAACTGTCCAAAACTGTCAGAATTAGACTTTCTCTTGCCTCTATAACTGTGTTACACAGTTTAGAACTTGAATGAGGCAAAAGCCCCTTGACTGGAAGCCAATTTTTGAAGATTTTAGTGCATACACCGCTTTCCCAAAGCTCCACTGATCACATAAGGCATCTAGGTGTTTCCCCCAACACTGATATGCATAACAATGTCAAAAGCCCCAAATTTGACTAAAGTCAAACTTGGTCAAAATTGACCAAATCTGTAACAAATGTGAATGTACTTTCAGCAACAAATTACAGCATTTGTCCCACGCACAATAGCATCAAAAGCCCCTTGAATTGACAGCACATTCCGTGCATTAACACAGTAAATGGCATCAATCTGCTATTGCTCACAAGGCATGTGACTGCACGTCCATTGACTTGCATCCAATAGCATATGCTGCATGTGTCTACACAGATCTGACCAATGCATACATAGTGCCAACACTGTGTACAATCACTGGCCAAGTGATAAGACCTGTCTCGACACTGTTTGCGGCATAAGCTAAGCCTCAGTGCGAGTGTAAGCCCTGTGGCCACTTGTGGCGCTGATGGCAGATTTGCTGGCGCCGCCTGGCTTGCTGCCGGTGGCGCCGCTGGCGTCGCTAGTGGCCTTGGCCCTGGCTGGCGCCGCCTGGCTTGCTGCTGGTGGCACCGGTGGCGTCGCTGGTGGCCTTGGCCCTGGCGTCGTCGGTGGCCTTGGCACTGGCTTCGTCGGTGACCTTGGCGCTGGCGACGAACAGCCTCGAAGGCTGCTAGCGCTGGCAACGCTAGTAGCTGAAGGCGCTGCTGACGGCGCTGTCTGCAGGCTGCCGCTGCTGTCGTCGCTGCCTAGTGATGGCAGTGCTGCTGACTGCCTAACGATGGCTCTGATGCTGGCTGCTGGTAAGACCCACGTTTGGGCACCCACACAAATAAGCAGCTGCTGGATAGGCGTCGATAGGGAGAGTGGCTCTGATACCAGTTGTGGAAGGGGAGAGTGGGAGCACACCAACACACACAAGCAGGAGAAACACAAAGAAGTGTGGGGATAAAGCGTATGTGTGTACCTCCCCTAGCACACAGTCAACCTTTTATATGAAAGGATAAGGTTACAACACTAAGTACGGTGTACTTAGTGTACTTAACAAATAAAGTACTAAGTGTACTAACTGTACTTGGGTGGCCATAGTGCCTTTACCCCTACAATTAATGCTGCTGGCTGTACGGACACTAAAGGCTGCTGTACAGACAGCTTGGGCACTCTCTTCAAAGGCTTGTGCACGTTTTTCAAGGATAGGCTGCATGTTGCAGGTGGACCTGGCCATGGCAGACTAGCTCTTTCTCTCTTACCCTGGCCTCTTCACCAGTGAGCCTTGCTCTTCTCACATTTCTCAGCTCCCAGTTTTCCTTTCTCTTCCTTCCCCTCTCCTAGCTGCCAATTCCTCCTGCTAGCCTCCACACTGGATCTGTTGCTTCTGGAGGTGTTTCAGAGCTGGATTGAAGTCAGTTGAAGCTGGTTTGAGTTCTCTTGTTGCTATCCCTCTCATGTTGATTGCATTTGGTGATTTTTGGAAGCTTGTTATTGCTCCATTTGTTGTTGGAAGCCCCTCTTGGCCATTCAAGTAGTGATTGGGCACCCATTCACAGAGGGTGTAATCAAAGGGGAGTGTGTGGATTTTCTCCCTGTATTGTGGTCACTTGTTTAGTTTGGAGATCTGCGTTGAAGCTTGGTCACCCTGAGAGGCTGGTCAGTGGGTTGTGGGATTGCCAGTCCTGGTTGAGTAAGTTGGATGCTTTGTGGAATGCTTGGACACCTTTACAGTTGGTCATGGACAATGGTGAATGCCTTAGCCTTGCCTTGGCACTTGGGTACTAGTGTGTGCACTAGGATGGAATGCAGGTTGTAGCCAAAGTTTGGCTTGGACAATGGAATTGCCCGTGGGGCAAAGCATAAGGGTGAGCCCTTGTTGTATGTACCAAATCTTATTCTTAAAGAAATAAATAAATACCGGAAGGGACGCCAAGAGTTTGGGGCCAGTGTGGTGTTGTGTACTTGGTTTCATTGAGCAAGGGCACTCTAGCCTCCATTCAGTTATTTGTCAAATTGTTTCTAAGTGGTATTGTTTTTTTCTTTCAAGAAAGAGACTTCTATTAAGTAAGAGAAAAAACCCGCGAGAGCAAGCTCAAAGCGGAATACATCATGAAACCAACAACATGATCAGCCACCCCTGATACATGTAAGGAATACAATGTCCCACACTTGACACCCCTTGCCAAAACCACAAAGCCCTTCTAAATTTTCCAACTTTGAAAGCCAATGGTGGTCTAAATAAACCCCCTCAAATGAGGTGGAAAACAACCAAGGCTAAGGCTGAAAGTGCCACCTCAACCCTGTAAGAGTCTCAGAGAAGAAAGGAGAATCCTTCCATTCCCTGAAGAAAGAAGCCCTCCTAGCTAAGGCTGCACGGGAGTCTCCCTGCATGCTCGTCCATACGGCCATCAAAGTACGTATGGTGTCTATCCAGATACTAGCCAATGTGTGCGAGGGATGAACCTGAGTTCCCTCCAATGCCTCTGTGCATCTGACTCTCCAGATATGCCAGGCTGCTATGCTCACCAGTATCTCGCAAGAGGTATCCACAGAGGCATGTACAGCTGCAAAAGGAAGGTGTGATACCACATTCAAAGAGCAGGACTCAACCTAATGACGTCAAATCGAAATGGCCCGAGAAGAGTCATGTCTCTCATAAAAGAATTGCGGCCCAGTAGGAGAAAGCCAAGCCACTGAGCCCCATGTCATAAAGAATGGGGAGTGCACAAAGTGACTGAAAATCCTGGCTACCCCCATCCAAATCATCCTTGCCTGTCTGCAATCCCATAAGCAATGCTGAATCGTCTCCAAAGCAGAGAGGCAACGAGAGCAAGTAGGGTCGGCTCCGAATCTCGATCTCCGAAGATTCACTGCAATCCCACCATGAATAGAAAGCCAAAAGAAAAGAGTGATCTTTCTATTCCTGTGGGATTTCCAGAGTCTTCTCCAGAAGCACCTCTGCAAATCCGCAGTGATATCAAATGCCTCCCAATGAGGAACTCTGAAAGGTCTCCAACCTCTACTACTCAGCTGGAATCTCCAGGCATTACTGACCATGTAGTGAAAGAAGGGGATGCTCTTCTCTCGATGCCCTGCGTCAATTCACTCCCACTCTCCAAGGTCCCACTGCAAATACCTAATGGGAACTCCCCCGTAGAGCCAAAGTCTCCAAGATCCAGTGGAGAGAAGCCAGGGGTCTAGGTCAAGGAACCACTCTGAATCTGATCCCTACACCAAAAGACCTACAACCCTGATAGGCTGAAAGGCAGACTCAAGCAAGATGTCCTCTGTGGACTTGAACAATCTGCCACCATCATGCACATCAAAAACCAAGGCATCCCCATGTGCATCTCGAAAGGCCAAAACCTGAAGAGGAACACCCCCTCTCATAAAAGCACATGCCCAAGTGGAGCAAGTAAGAGGCATATCATATGTGTCTACCCAATCCACTGGAAGGGCTGCCTCAATCTGCAAGATCCTCTCTGCACTCCCTCTGAGATACAGAGATTTAGTCTCCTCTGAAAGCCTCCGGAAAGCTTTCCATGACCCCAGAGATGAGGCAGATCCCCTCTCCCATCTGGAGCACTGCATGTAGAGTGAAGCACCAAGTGGTCTGCCTCATCCAATATACTATCATTCCACATAACCGGTTGCCTATCAATCTTTTCGCGAGAGGAAGGGGGAATCCTCCGAAGAGTGCTCCTAAAGCTGGCCCATGCTTTCAAGATGGCAACCATGAGAGGGGACGAAGGAGACCTGAGGTGTCCTACGGTGAAGATCCATCTAATACTGCCCATCCAGTCTCCTCCTGAAGAAGGTGTGCACGTCTGTATGCTGCTAATAAAAAATGCCTTCCACAACTCTTGCCTTAGCATAAGTCCCCACACCACCATCTTGCAGAGTAAAGCTCTGCACTGTAAATATGGATCAATAATATTGAGACCCCCTTCCTGTGTAGGGAGGATGAGGGTCTCCTAAGCCACCCTGGCTAAAACATCTGCTGTGCCATCAAGCCCACTCCAAAGAAAATTTCTAATCGATCTCCTGAGCTGAAGGATGCAATCCCTAGAATGGCACCAGCAAAAACAAACAAACCAGGCCATGGCCAAGAGGACCTGGTTGACCACCACAACTCTAGAGGCAAGGTCTAGCTTGGCTGAGCCCCAAAAAAGAAGCTTCCTCCTGATGCTCTCCAACACGGGAGCAAACTACTGCATGGAGGAAATATCCAAGCCGACCTGGCAGCCCAAATATCTGACTGGCACACCTCTCTTAACCCAAGTGAAACCTAGGTCAAGCTCCCAATTTGGAGTGTCCTCCTCACTGATCCAAAAGCCATTGGATTTATGCCAATTGATCCGTGCCCCCGCCGCCAAGCAAAATAAATCCAATGCTATCCTGAAAGAAGTGAGCGTCTGTGGTGTGGCATCCAAGTAAACTACCATGTCATCTGCCAACTCACTGTCAAGTAGCTCCTCTTCCCGTCTAATGGGAAGTCTCAGCCCAAAGATGCCAGCTTGAGATCTAATAACTCATAGCTTCAGCCATGAACAAAAAAAGAAAAGGAGCAAGGGGCATCCCTGACGGACTGATATGGAAATCTGAAATATCTCACCCCTTACCCCACCAATAAGTACCTGGCTGTGGGCTGATCTGTACAAAGAGGAAACACCTCTAATCCAAGCATCTGTAAAGTGTGAGGGAAAGGGAGAGGGAGTGGAACTAAGGAGACAGAGAGAGAGAGACACAAAATGTGTGGGTGTGTCAAAAAGTGTTGAGCCACACCACAAACTCATAGGTTTTATTAGGATTAGGCTTTCACCCTAAGACTGTCTTAAGACAGTCATAGGTGTCATAACTTTAACAAAAGGGTGGCAATGTGCCTTTACCCCAACAACCTCCCACCTAAAGGCCAATGTGCCTAAAGGGGAGAAAAGAATAAAAATTACAGCAATATACAGTTACTGTATACAAGACCATAAAATAAGAATGGTCTCATCCTAATCCCATGATGTGGCGGCAATGTGCAAACCACTCTGTAGGCAAGCTCTTAGTGAGCAAATCTGCAGGATTATCATCAGTATGCACCTTCACAAGCTCAAGTCGCTTGTCTTCCAGTACCTCCCTGATGAAATGGTATTTCACATCTATGTGCTTGGTCTTTTGATGAAAGACCGGATTCTTTACCAACATGATAGCACTCTGACTATCACAACGCAAAACTGGCATATCTCATGTAATGCCCAAATCTCCCACCAGCCAAGTAAGCCATATTGCTTCCTTGCAAGCCTCAGTGGCTGCAACATATTCAGCTTCAGTGGTTGACAGTGCAACGCATTTCTGCAACCGAGACACCCATGATATAGCACCTCCTGCAAATGTGAAAATATAACCGGTAGTAGACTTCCGGTTATCTGCATTCCCTGCATAGTCTGAATCTGTAAAACCATGCACCAATGCATCCTGCCTACCATAGCATATGCACAAGTCTTCGGTACCCTTGAGATACCTCAAGACACCTTTCACTGCTTCCCAGTGCCCCTTGCCTGGATTTGCCATATACCTGCTGATGACTCCCACCGCAAAAGCAATATCCGGACGAGTGGCAACCATGGCATACATCAAAGAACCAACTGCAGATCCATACGGAACCTTGGCCATTTCAGCCTTATCATCATCTGATCTGGGGCTGTCCTTACTGCTGAGTTTTAAATGTGGAGGCAGCGGGGTACTAATAGACTTCCCCCCCTCCATTTTAAACCTCTGCAGTACTTTGTCAATGTACTCCTTCTGTGACAGAAACAAAAGTCCCTTGGACCTGTCACGAATAATCCGCATACCAAGAATATGGTTTGCATCACCCAAGTCTTTCATGTCAAAAGACTTATGCAGTTGTTTCTTCAAAGCACTAATCTCCTGCTGAGATTTGCTGGCAATCAGCATGTCTTCCACATATAGAATGAGTAGCATCAAACTGTCATCCTTTGCCCGTTTGGTGTACAAGCAGTGATCGGTTTCACACCTATGATACCCTTGGGACTGCATGAAGGCATCAAACTTTTTGTACCATTCTCTTGGCGCCTGCTTGAGTCCATACAAGCTTCTCTTGAGCTTACACACAAGCTGCTCTTTCCCTTTAACAGCATATCCCTCTGGCTGACTCATATAGATCTCATCATGGAGATCTCCGTGAAGAAAAGCAGTCTTCACATCCATCTGACATAAATCCATGTCCTCATGAGCAACAAGAGCTAACACTGCTCTCAAAGTAGTCATCTTGACTACAGGGGAAAAGATCTCATCAAAGTCAATGTCCTTCTCCTGCTTAAATCCCTTGGCAACCAATCTGGCCTTAGACCTCGGTAAAGCATTTGAATCCACTTTGACTTTGTAAACCCACTTGCATGGCAAAACCTTTCTGCCTGCAGGTAGCTGCACCAAATCCCATGTATCATTTTCAAGTAGGGAGTCCATTTCTGACTGCATGGCTTTCTTCCACTTCTTTTTCTCCGTTCTTCCCATAGCTTCCTTGAAGCTGGAAGGCTCACCACAATCTGTCAGCATGATAAAATCAGCCACATTATTGGCTCCTGGAACAAACCTGTCAGGAGGCCGTTGTACACGGGTGCACCTCCTAACAAAATGTTCCGGATTAGGCTGCTGTCTAGCCTGTTCGTCATGCATGACAGGTGGCTGTACCACCATATTTGGCTGTTCTACAGCCCCATTTGCTGGCATATCCAGTGGTGCATCATTGGCAAAATTGTCTGGCTGATTTTCAGCCTGTATACCCTCTTGAACAGGGTTATCTACAGCAGCCTGCTGCTGCATATTAATGGGCATTCTTTGCTGTCCAACATCATCATAAACAACCCTCCTGTATTCCACAGGTTGCACGGGTTCTTTGTGTACACTATCCTCTTTAAATATGACATCATTGCTGCGTATAATCTTCCGTTTGACGGGATCCCATAACCTGTACCCCATTTCACCTTCGTCACCATAACCCATGAAGATGCATCTGAAAGACTTTCGCTCCAGTTTGGTGCGCAGTTCTTTGCGTGCATGAGCAAAGCACTCGCAGCCAAACACACGTAAGTGCTTATATGAAGGTGGCTTGCCAAACCACACCTCCTCTGGCACTTCCAACTCCAAAGCCTTGTTCGGCGACCTGTTAATTATGTGAACTGCTGTTTGCACGGCTTCTACCCAAAAGCCATGGGGCAATGCAGCATAAGACAACATACATCGAACCTTCTCCTGAATAGTTCGATTCATCCGCTCACTCACACCATTTTGAGATGCATTATGAGGGGCTGTGAGTTCCTGTTTAATGCCCTTAGCTTCGCAAAACTGTACAAAAGCATGTGACACATACTCACCCCCATGATCGGATCTGAGGCATTTCAGCCTGCGACCTGTCCGATTCTCAACCTGAGCGACAAACTTCTTGAAAGCATCTAAGGCATCGCTCTTATGCTTCAAGAAATAGACCCACACTTTGCGTGTGGCATCATCAATAAAAGTAATGAAATACTTTGCACCCCCTAGTGATAGCTGTGACATCTCACACAAATTAGTGTGCACTAGATCAAGTGGTGCTCTATTTTGGGGAGTTCTCCTCTTATGAGGAGTCATAGAATGCTTGCCAAATATGCAATGATCACAAGTAGGCAAATCTGAAAATGAAAGAGACGGCAGATAACCCAAACGTGACAGTTCTTGCATTCCTTTAACGGACATGTGTCCCAACCGGCTATGCCACAATGAAACCTTTGGCAGCTCGGTTATGGCAACAACATGATTACCTACACTGGAAACATAAAGAGGGTACAAGGTATCACTCTTATAACCCTCAGCCACTACAACCTGGCCATCAGTAATCACCCATTTGGAATCCCCAAATGTGGCGTGGTAACCACTGTCATCCAACAAGCCAGTGCTAACCAGATTTTTCTTGATTTGCGGCACATGGCGAACACCATCAAGCATAAATATGCGTCCATCAGGGAATACTATCTGTATACTGCCAATCCCTGCAATCTGACATGCATAGTTGTTCCCAAGGTGAACAACTCCATGAGTACCTGTGTAGGAAGTAAACCACTCCCTATGAGGAGTAACATGAAAAGAAGCACCTGAATCCAAGAGCCAGGTGTGCATGTCATGGCCATCAATAACCAATGTATGTGCAATTACAGCAGAAGAGCATAAAACATCATGTCTGTCACTTTCACTGTCCTCTGCTGCAACATTCACTGCATCCAAGTCATCTGCCTTGGCCTTGCCTTTGCCTTTGCTTCCACTACCTACATCCTTTGTCTCAGCCTTCTTGGCTTTCTGATCCCGTATAAACTTGAAGCACTTAGACTTCACATGTCCCTTCTTGCCACAGTAAAAGCATTCAATATCCTTTTTGCCACGGGACTGACTGCCGGATTTGGACTTGCCAGCAGATCTCCCCTTCTGCTGAGTCCAACCTCTTTCCTGTACCTGCAAAGCATTGGAAGACTTGCTGCCCATATTATTCTTCCTGCCCATCTCCTCCATAAGGAGAGAGCTCTCCACATCAGCATACATAAGAGTGACATTTGAATTTGACAGAGTAGTCTTGAAAGTGTCCCAACTCTCAGGGAGGGTACACAACAAGAAAGTAGCCTTGAACTCCTCATCAAGGTTCAATCCCTGTGCAATAAGCTGTGTAAAGATGGCATTGAACTCACTCAAGTGTGAGGTCATAGCTGTACCTTCCTTCATGCGAAGGTCTACAAGCTTTTTCAACCAATAAACCTTACTGGCTGAACTCTTTTGGGCATACAACTCTTCTAGCCTCTGCCATAGGAAATAAGAGGTCTTTTCAGCCTGAACATTGAACACAAGAGAATCACTGAGAGTAAGCATGATAGCAGCCCTAGCGGACAAATCAAGCTCCTCCCACTCATCATCTGACATCCCAGATGGCTTGACACCCTTCACCCTTATGGGCTTAGAAATCTTCTTTAGCAGAAGTACATTCAAACACTGTTCTGCCCATATTGTGTGCCCCTTCCAATTTCTTGATGTTCAGAATTGAAGATTCACTTCCCCCTGATGCCATATCAGATAAGGAAAGTACCTGTGACACATCCCAGCACTCCTGAAACCCCTGATCTGCAAAACAACCACACACAACATCAGATCTGAGCAGGCAGCAACAGATTTCGAAATTTAGGGCATACCTGGAAGAGAAATCCGTCAAAAATTCTCGCATCAGAAGTTCCTACCTCAGGAGTTGGCTCTGATACCAACTGACACATCCCAGCACTCCTGAAACCCCTGATCTGCAAAACAACCACACACAACATCAGATCTGAGCAGGCTGCTCACCACCCAACCGTGACATCTACGGGATGTGATCCCGAATCAGAAGATGTCCCCTCTGAGCCACGAGCTGAGCTACTGGCACGAACTCCCAATCAGATCCAAACCAGCCTGGTGTCCCATACCACCAGGTGGCGCTGTGAAGCCCTGGATCTGCCACTGGGCCTTGGGCTACGCTAAGATGCAGGCGCGCGTCCGCGACTCAATCCAAGATCAGACCTTGCACCTGGAAACGAGACTTGCTCCCAACTGCACACTGAGAACTGAACCCCCTGGGCCTCTTTTATAGACTCGGGCCCCGGCGCCAAAAATGACGAAGACCTATAAATAGTTCGTACCCTTGCCACTCAACCCGAGAATCAAGCCTGCCTAGCTCTAAGCCTCCCCAGGCTAACCTGAGCTAGTTCTGTGTACCTAGTACACGTCAGATACCAATCCGTGCACATGACATACTCCCCCTCCTCTAAGAACTCACTCCTGAGTTCGCTAAGAAATCTGGAAATGTTCTTTGGAGGTTTTGTAATGTCTCCCATGTTGCATCCTCCTCAACACGATCCTTCCACTTAATCTTGTATTCCGTGATAGTACGATTTCGAATCTGTCTTTCACGAAATTCAAGAATACACTCAGGTTCGTGAGGAATAAAAGTCAAATCTGTAACTTCTATAATCTCATGAGGAGAAACAAGTTGATCATCGGCACCCAAGACTTCTTTCAGTCTACTGACATGAAAGACTGGATGTATTTTAACATCAGGAGGCAATTCTAGTCGATATGCAACTGGTCCAATTCTTTTAATGACCTTGAATGGGCCACAGTATCTGGGGGATAATTTTGGAACCAAACCAGTACTTAGGCTCTTGGATTCCTTAGGAATTCGCAAATATACCATCGTTTCTTCAGAGAACTCTCTAGGTGAACGATGTCTATTAGCATAAAATCTGTCCCGATCTTGGGCACTTCTAATAGACTCCTTGGCAAACTGCAACATTTCCTGCATGTCTTGCAAGAAGTTCTTAGCAGCATCATTTTGAATCCCTTTTAATCCAACCATAACTGGTGACTTACGTTGAAACCTGTACATAAGCATAAAAGGACTGTAACCAGTACTAGAATGCTTTGCACTGTTGTAAGCAAATTCAATCATGGGTAGATAATCTTCCCATGAAGACTGTCTCTTAGATACATATGCCCGAAGCATGTCTTCAACCAACTGGTTGACCTTCTCTGTACTGCCATCGGATTGTGCATGATCCGAGGAACTCATACTTAGAGTAGTTTCTAACTTCGCAAAAACAAGTGTCCAAAAGTTACTTGTAAACTTTGAGTCCCTGTCACTGACTACGTCAGATGGCAAACCATACAGCTTGAACAAGTGGTTCACAAACTCGTGAGCCAACTGAACAACTGAAATAGTTGTTCTTGTAGGTAAGAATCTAGCCATTTTTGTCAAACGGTCGACTATGACCCAAATAGAGTCATGACCCTTGCGCGTTCGAGGCAAACCAGTAATAAAATCCATGGAAATACTTTCCCATTTATTACCTCGAATCTGTAAAGGTTGTAATAAGCCCGCGCTTCTAAGGCGTTCAGCCTTAGTAACCTGACAAACCCGGCAACCTACTACATAGTTCTCAATAAATGCACGCATCTTAGGCCAATAAAAGGTATGCTTCACAAGAGACAGAGTCCTATGTATACCTGGATGTCCCGCACTAGGAGCATCATGACACTCCCAGAGAATCTTGGATTTAAGGTCCAGAACATCAGGCACACAAATCTTTTCATTCCGGAACAACAAGCCATTCCTAATCATCCACTGACCTCCCGCCGCCTGTATCCTAGGTGGCACAATCCCTGAGTCCTGGTCAACCATGGAGCTCCCATCCTGGACTCTCTGCCAATAAGAACTGAAATGACTCAGTTGCGTATAGCCCTCTCAAGGATTGAAATAGGTCTGAGGATATTTCCATAAATGACAAAGCATTTACAAACTTAACTCGACTTAAGGCATCCGCCACACTATTCAAGGAACCCTTACGATAACGTATTTCGAAATCAAAATCCTGCATTAATTCTGCCCATCTAGCTTTCCTTCCCCTCAATTCTGATCCATCACACACATACTTAATTGACTGATGATCAGTCAATACAAGGAACTTGGAACCATACAAGTAGTGTCTCCAAACCTTGAGAGCATACACTACAGCATAAAGTTCCTTCTCAAGTGTGGGCCAACCATACTGAGTGTCGTCTAGCTTCTTACTTTCGAAAGCTACAGGTCTGCCCTCTTGGAATAGAGCTGCCCCAATCGCATAATCACTCGCATCGGCCTCTAAAACATAAGGCCGGGTAGGATCGGGTAATGCAAGAACGGGTGCTTCCTTAATAGAAAACTTCAAGTTTTCAAAAGCCTTGTTCATTGCATCATTCCAAGAGATCGGTTGGGTAGACCTGCGTCCACGACCTTTCAATATGTTGGTCAAGGGTGCCGTGATATGTGAATAATCACGCACTGACTTCCGAAGAAATACCGTAAATCCTGGGAAAGAACGAAGTTGTTTCACAATCTGAGGGATAGGCCATTCTAAAACCTTCTGGATACGATCCAGACCAATGCTAATACCTTCAGAAGAAATCTTGTGTCCTAAGTAAATGATCTCCTTCATAAAGAAGTCACATTTACTCATCTTGGCATAGAGCTTATGCTATCTTAGAACAACTAAGACAACCCGGAGGTGTCCTATGTGATCCTCAAGCGTTTTACTATATATCAAGATGTCATCTAAGAACACTACAACAAATTTGCCCAGAAAATCCCTGAACAAATCGTTCATCATCTGCTGAAAAGTAGCAGGAGCATTGGTCAAACCAAAAGGTAATACGAGGAACTCGTAATGACCGTACCTAGTCCGGAATGCGGTCCTATCTATGTGTTTAGCATAGATACGGATTTGATGATAACCCGTACGCAAATCAATCTTAGTGAAATACTTCGCTCCGGCCAAACGGTCTATCAAATCATTGGAACGAGGTAAAGGATAGCGGTTCTTAATTGTGACTTTATTTAATCGTTTATAATCTATACACATTCCCCATGAAGAATCTTTCTTCTTTCTTAAGAGGACAGGTGCACCCCAAGGTGATTTACTCGGGCGGATATAGCCCATATTCAGGTAATCCTGAAGCTGGATAGCTAACTCATCCTCCTCTACCTGGCTCAACCTATAGGTGGTACACTGATAGGTTGAGCCCCTGGGACTAAGTCTATGCGATGATCTACTGCCCGTTCTGGAGGTAAACCTTCCGGCAGTTGAGCTGGGAATACGTCCTTAAAATTATCTAACAACATTCTCAATTCTCGGTGTTCAAACACACTTAATTCATTCTTGTTAATGACCGAAACAACAAATGAAGAAAGTGGAATCAAAACACACTAATAGACATCATAATGAGAATTGTTTAATATATTCCGAAGCTGCATCGCAGATACAATAGGTCCCTGAGAAGGGGGAATTTTATCACACTGAATACAAAATTGGGTGTCCTTATCTACAAAAGAAAGCGTATGCTCCGTCCATCCAATCTGAATATTGTGGGTTTTAAACCACTCTATCCCGATCAACAAGTCTACATGCTCCAGATGCATAACATAACATGTAAGAGCTCCCGTGTAGACCTGAATCCGGATAGGAAGCGCTTCAACCTTGCGATCCCAAAACTGCTTCCCAGCTGGAAGCTGCACCTCGTAGGTGTGGTCGCTAGGTACTGTGGACAGCCCCATCTTCTGCACAAATTTGTAATTAACAAAATTGTGAGAGCTGCCCGGATCAAAGAGAATGTGAACCTGTTGGTCCATAACTTCTCCATAAACTCGGAAAAGGTCATGGGAACCAACCAACGAAGTATTGAAAGTACAATTACAAGAGAGTGGGCAGGTAATGACATTTACTGAAATACCTGTCATCGCGACTTGGTTTGCTCCCTTGGCTGCGGTACGTGGACCCGCCTGGAGCTTCGGTCCTAGCACCAACTTTTCGTTCTTCCGCTTAGGACACTCATTCTTTGTGTGGCCCCGCTCCTCGCAATAGAAGCATCGCCCTTCTTTCTTGAGCCTCAGAGTGCGAAGGAAACGGGCTTTACCATTCTTTGCTGGAGTTAAGCTTTTCCTGGAGGCGTTGTCCGTAGACTTCGTCTCCGCAATACCAGTCGTATGCTGAAAGAACTTGCGTTTGTTCTTTCCACTCGTATCGGTAACTGTGGTTGCCTTGGTACCGGCCATGGTATCATCATATATGCGTGCATATGTCATGGCCTCCTGCAACGTTGTGCACTTGTTGTTCTTTATCTGCAACTTGTAGGAGTCTGGCAAACCATCCACGAAGAAACCTAACAAGGTCACTGGATCCATTTTAGTGGCCCTGGTTTGCAGATCCCTAAATCTTTGAAGATAAACTTCAAAGGTCAAGTTTAATTTTGACATATCGAGGGCCTTGAGCTTGCCAACGATATCGTAATCATCCTCCTTCTTCAGGAAGGGAACTCCTTCCTGAAGATGCCCTCAAAATCTGTCCAAGTATCAGGCTTAGGCTGGAGTTCTTTCCACCATAGCAAGGCTTTACCTAACATAAACCCTGCTGCAAGCTGGATCTTTTTCTCATCTGGATAGGAGTGGAATTGGAAGTGTACCTGCCACTTGTGCAACCAAGTGTCAACTACCTCCTTTGTTCTTGACTTCTTTTGGTCACCCGGAAAAGGATCTAGAGTTATATTCGGGCCTAGCACTGAAGCCATGGCATCCACATGCGTGAGTGCCTGCACAGTGCTAGCCAGAAGAGTGAGAGTTGCTTGTATCCCCTGGAGTTGCTGTGTCAACCCCGATTGATTAGCATTGACCTGCTCGAATTTGCCATCAAGAGCAGTCGTAAATTCACTGAAGGCTTTTTTGGTTATCAAGTCGTCATAGAGACCCTGATCCTCCTCTCCCACAAGAGTGTAATCCAAGTCCTGCTCTCCCATGGTGAACTCGGGATTTGGAACATCAGACATGGCTGAAATCTGATTTGAATACGAACTGAGAGAAATAACTGACTGTAACGAAGCACAGAGAAGAATGGAGCAGAAGAAAACCGTCCCGAAGGATGCTGACGGAAGGAGATGCTGGAACCTGGCGAATCCAGAAGCCCACGAATCCCGAGACCTCTCCGAACCTGCAATCGTATGCGCGTGCTGCTAGAGTAGCTGTACGGTCTGCTGACGCAGGCCGTACGGTCGCTGACGTGGCTGTACGACTGCTGACGTGGCTGTACGGCTGTTGACGCATGCCGTACAGATGCTGACGGAGGCCGTACAGTGCTGACGTAGCTATACGGCGTCCGTACAGTCTGCAGGTACAGGTGCGCAGTCGGGGTTCGCGGCAGCAGGTGCAGGGCTAGCGCAGATATTCCATACAGTCCGTACGGTGCTGATGCAGAGCCTTCGATGGATGTCGCAGGCTGACGCAGGCAGGGTACGGGTGCTGCAGTCTGCTCGATGCAGAGCAGTGCTGGCACAGGCAGGGTACGGATGAGGCAGGCTGGCGCTGAAATCGAGGTGCTGCCTCGAATCTGTAGGCTGACTTGTGAGTAGGCTGGTACCCTGCCCCCACCTATATAGGGTGCAGGGCAGCCTTATTTGGAAGCTGAGCTTCCAAAAAAGGCCAAGCCCCTCTAGCTTTGGAGGGGTGCTTTTTTCGAAAAAAGCACCCCCTGCGCAGGCTGCACGCAGCCCTATGTGCAGGCTGTTCGCAGCCTGTTGCGCAGGCTGTACACAGCCTATTGCGCAGGCTCACAAGCCTCTCTTTGCCCCCAGCCTATTCCGTACTATCCCAGGCGCCTCTTCCACGCCTCCCTTGCTGCTCTTTTCCGCCCCTCTCCTACTTTTCTGCTCTCTCTCCCCTTCCTCTAGCCTTCTCTCACAGGCCTTCAGGGATCTCGATTTTTTCTCTCTCCTATTCTTCTTTCTTTTCCAGATATCTCTCCACCCCTTCTATCCCAGGTAGCCAGCAAAAACGCAGCAACAGATTTCGAAATTTAGGGCATACCTGGAAGAGAAATCCGTCAAAAATTCTCGCATCAGAAGTTCCTACCTCAGGAGTTGGCTCTGATACCAACTGACACATCCCAGCACTCCTGAAACCCCTGATCTGCAAAACAACCACACACAACATCAGATCTGAGCAGGCTGCTCACCACCCAACCGTGACATCTACGGGATGTGATCCCGAATCAGAAGATGTCCCCTCTGAGCCACGAGCTGAGCTACTGGCACGAACTCCCAATCAGATCCAAACCAGCCTGGTGTCCCATACCACCAGGTGGCGCTGTGAAGCCCTGGATCTGCCACTGGGCCTTGGGCTACGCTAAGATGCAGGCGCGCATCCGCGACTCAATCCAGGATCAGACCTTGCACCTGGGAACGAGACTTGCTTCCAACTGCACACTGAGAACTGAACCCCCTGGGCCTCTTTTATAGACTCGGGCCCCGGCGCCAAAAATAGCGAAGACCTATAAATAGTTCGTACCCTTGCCACTCAACCCGAGAATCAAGCCTGCCTAGCTCTAAGCCTCCCCAGGCTAACCTGAGCTAGTTCTGTGTACCTAGTACACGTCAGATACCAATCCGTGCACATGACAACCTGACTCCCTGTAAGTCAAAAAATGACTAAATAAAATTCTGATTTCTCAGAAAACCTGCTCTATCAAGAGCCAGGGGCACTCACAATAGTGCTGTTTTTACTGTCAAAAATTCTGCAGCAGAACAGAAAAATTTTCCCTCCAGTCACTGTACCTTCTGACACACTGTACCGTGCTCAAATAGGCATAAAACAGTAACTTCAGAATGCTGCAGCTGTTCCACAAGTGCTTTATCAGTGCATCATCAACTGACGAGGCACAAAACACTGCTGTCCTGGACACTTCTCCCACCTCAGATGAGGTATTGCACTGATTTGATATGCATAAACCACTTGTCATACACTGTTTTGTCCACTGAAAAAGGCTCCAAACACCTCAGCCTGTCACAAACCTGCAACAAAGAATGGGACAAATCCCAAGCAATCACCCTTCTGCCAAGGGGATAAAAGGCATCTGAAGGTCTCAAACAGTAACTCAAGTGCTCACAAGCAAAATCTGGGCAAAAGCCCCTTGATTTGACACCTGTACCGAGTGAAAAACACCTCAACACTGAGGTAGCATACAAAATACAGCGCTCTCCTGGCACTTTCACCTGACAATGTAATGCATAAACGGCCCTGTGTACACAGTAACAACACAGATCCCAACGTACAAACACTAAAGAGAAAATCTTTTGAGCACTGTCAACGATGGACAGTTAGGGACCGAGTAAACTCGATGCGCCCTGGCCAAGCGTGGCTCAACTGAGATTTTTCAAGGTGTCGTACACAGAATGTGACCTGCAAGAAATGTCACTGAATACACTGCGGAAACAAGACCAATGTGGGCACCCTGGCTCCACACTGCCTCAAGGCATACACTGCATAAACTTCTAGGCAAAAGCCCTTTGAAATTGTCACCCGAAAGCTGAGATTTGCACTCAGCAAAAGCATAAAAGCCCTCTGCAAAATCAAGGCATCTGACCTCCCCGAAACAAAATAACTGTGCAACCACCACACACTGTGGCATTAGTCGCCTCAAGCACGAGGGACAAAAAAGGGTACTTGCTGTACCTCAAACACAAAGTTTTGAGAACTGAACAAATTCCGGGAATGAAGAGCAGAGTGCTCTCTCTTTTCCTTCTTCCCCAACAAAAATGTGCCTGCTGTACCTGCTGTACCTGCGCAGGGTACTTGCTGTACCCTGTACCTGCAAGGGCACGAAATCCCAAAAAAATTTGACCTGAACCTCTTGCGCAGCGTCCGTACGGCGGCGTCAGTACGGTACGGTTGCCTGTACGGCGTCCGTACAATCGGTACGGATGGCCGTACTTGTCCGATCGACAGGTTGTGAGGGGCTGCACGCAGCCGGTACTGCGCGCTGCGCGCGCCTGGTAGGCTGCTGCCGCCGGTGCTGTGCGGTGCGCAGCTAGCTGCTGCTGCGTGCGCGCCTGCTGTGCGTGGCGGGTCGCGCACCTGCTACGCGCGGTGGCGCCCTAACCTGCTGCTGTGCCGCTGCTGCGCCCAGGCCTAGCTGCTGCTGCGCTGCCCCGATCTGCTCGCGCTGCTAGCTGCTGAGGGCACGAGGCCCGAGGGGAGAGGTAGAGAGAGGGGTGGACCGGAGAGAGGAGGAGAGGTAGAGGGTGCTCTGATACCAGTTGTGAGGGAAAGGGAGAGGGAGTGGAACTAAGGAGACAGAGAGAGAGAGACACACACAAAATGTGTGGGTGTGTCAAAAAGTGTTGAGCCACACCACAAACTCATAGGTTTTATTAGGATTAGGCTTTCACCCTATGACTGTCTTAAGACAGTCATAGGTGTCATAACTTTAACAAAAGGGTGGCAATGTGCCTTTACCCCAACATAAAGCCAAAACGTATAAGGGTGTCCTCCAAAAAACCCCAAATAAGCTTTCTCAAAATCCAAGAGTACAATGTAGATTCTGGCCGCTCTGCATGGCCCACTCCGAAGCTTCCCAAAAGGAGAAAATGTTATCAAAAATGCTTCTACCATGCACAAATCCTGTCTAAGTGTCATGAATAAGATCTAGGAGAAGGGGCTGCAATCGGAAGCTGATTGCCTTGGGCACAATCTTGTAACATGCCCCCAAAAGTGTGATAGGCCTCCACTGGGACACTAAATTTCTGCAACCCCCGGGGATAAGATGGATGAGACCCTTTGTGAGCAACCCGGGCATCTCGCCAGAGTCCCAAATGCCCTGCAAGGCTGATGTAATGTAGTCTCCAATCATATCCCAAAATGCAATGAAGAAAGAAGGGGTGAGGCCATCCGAACCTGGGCACTTGCCCTTGTGAAGGGCTGAAAGTGCAGTCCTGAACTCTGTGTTGGTAAAAGGTGCATCAAGCAAAACATGCATATCCGGTTTCACCAACATAGGGATGCTCTAACAAATAACCTGTCTAGCATCCTCTCTATCCTGTGTGTCAGGATCTGCAGCAAGAAGGGTGGCATAGAAATCTGAAGCTATGCGCATGACGTCATCTGGATCTGTCTGTAAAACCCCGTGTGAGTCAATATGCTATGTCTAGGTCCAAGAGTAGAGAAAAAGTGTTTATTGACTCTACCACCCATCTGAATCTAGAAGGACTCCTGTGCATGAAAGGCATACTCTGCTCTCTGATCAAGCAATGTCTGCTAATGAGCCCTTGCTGCAGCAGCAAGGCGCTCTTGAATCCAAGCATCTGAAGGCCGTTTTTGCATTTTGCATTTTGCATTGGTATGGACGCACGTTCAATAGCTCCACTACCACAGCTCGTTGTATCAGGATTTTCATAGTCTCATAGACCCATCGGTCTTCCGAAGACTTTAATAAACTCTCTTTCTTTCTTTCTTTCTTTCTTCCCTCTGCAAAGCTGCCAACTGCTGGGGAATACCAATCTCACGTCTGAGAGATCTCGTCTCCTAGTACTAGCAACTGAGTGGTAAAAGTCGCTAATACCAGAAAGGGCAGCAGCTACATGTGATGGAGATGACTGCCCACCCTCGACATGAGAAACCCATATCTACAAGGCTGCGTGCGATCAACGTGGTAGAGCATCCAATCTCTACGTCCTTCTTGAGCTGTTGCAACTCGTCTTCAAAAAATGTAATAGTTTTCGCAGCCGGTGGAGATGGAATAGGATTGGCTGACGGAATATCCATCGCCAATCGAGGTGAGGAGGCTGATTTGAACACTTATGAGGCTCCGTCCATTGTCGGAGAATGAAAGAGGGGGGTGTCACATGCACCCCTGCACTTAGGTGCAAGGTGACACACTGGCTACATCGACAAGTGTATTATGATTCCCAAATAGGAGATTTTGTCATATGTTGTGACCCCTTTGTGAGCCCTTGTCCAGGGACAGTTAGGCACAAGCTACGTAGGTCAGTCTCTCAGCCTTAGGTCAAGTCAGTAGTCAGTTCTTGTTCACTAGTACCCACTGGAGAACAGTAGGTTAAGTGTTTCTGAAGGGGAAGGTTAGGAAGAGAAGAACCACGGGGAGAGAGTGAGAGAGAGAGAAGACTCCAAACATGCGGGTGTGAAGTGATGAGCCACACCACAAACTCATAGGTTTTATTAGGATTAGGTTTTTCCCCCCTATGACTGTCTTAAGACAGTCATAGGTGTCATATCTTTAATAAAGGGGTGGCAATGTGCCTTTACCCCAACAACCTCCCACCTAAAGGCCAATGTGCCTAAAGGGGAGAAAAGAATAAAAATTACAGCAATATACAGTTACTGTATACAAGACCATAAAATAAGAATGGTCTCATCCTGATCCCATGATGTGGCGGCAATGTGCAAACCGCTCTGTAGGCAAGCTCTTAGTGAGCGAATCTGCAAGATTATCATCAGTATGCACTTTCACAAGCTCAAGTCGCTTGTCTTCCAGTACCTCCCTGATGAAATGATATTTCACTTCTATGTGCTTGGTCTTCTAATGAAAGACCGGATTCTTTGCCAACATGATAGCACTCTGACTATCACAATGCAAAACTGGCATATCTCCTGTAATGCCCAAATCTCCCACCAGCCGAGTTAAGCCATATTGCTTCCTTGCAAGCCTCAGTGGCTGCAACATATTCAGCTTCAGTAGTTGACAGTGCAACACATTTCTGCAACCGAGACACCCATGATATAGCACCTCCTGCAAATGTGAAAATATAACCGGTAAGTAGATTTCCGGTTATCTGCATTTCCTGCATAGTCTGAATCTATAAAACCATGCACCAATGAATCGTGCCTACCATAGCATATGCACAAGTCTTTGGTACCCTTGAGATACCTCAAGACACCTTTCACTGCTTCCCAGTGCCACTTGCCTGGATTTGCCTATACCTACTGATGACTCCCACCGCAAAAGCAATATCCGGACGAGTGGCAATCATGGCATACATCAAAGAACCAACTGCAGATGCATACGGAACCTTGGCCATTTCAGCCTTACCATCATCTGTCCTTACTGCTGAGTTTTAAATGTGGAGGCAACGGGGTACTAATAGACTTCCCCCCCTCCATTTTAAACCTCTGCAGTACTTTGTCAATGTACTCCTTCTGTGACAGAAACAAAAGTCCCTTGGACCTGTCACGAGTAATCCGCATGCCAAGAATATGATTTGCATCACCCAAGTCTTTCATGTCAAAAGACTTATGCAGTTGTTTCTTCAAAGTACTAATCTCCTGCTGAGATTTACTGGCAATCAGCATGTCATCCACATATAGAATGAGTAGCATCAAACTGCCATCCTTTGCCCGTTTGGTGTACAAGCAATGATCGGTCTCACACCTATGATACCCTTGGGACTGCATGAAGGCATCAAATTTCTTGTACCATTCTCTTGGCGCCTGCTTGAGTCCATACAAGCTCCTCTTGAGCTTACACACAAGCTGCTCTTTCCCTTTAACAGCATATCCCTCTGGCTGACTCATATAGATCTCATCATGGAGATCTCCGTGAAGAAAAGCAGTCTTCACATCCATCTGACATAAATCCATGTCCTCATGAGCAACAAGAGCTAACACTGCTCTCAAAGTAGTCATCTTGACTACAGGGGAAAAGATCTCATCAAAGTCAATGCCCTTCTCCTGCTTAAATCCCTTGGCAACCAATCTGGCCTTATACCTCGGTAAGCATTTGAATCCACTTTGACTTTGTAGATCCACTTGCATGGCAAAACCTTTCTGCCTGCAGGTAGCTGCACCAAGTCCCATGTATCATTTTGAAGTAGGGAGTCCATTTCTGACTGCATGGCTTTCTCCCACTTCCTTTTCTCTGTTCTTCCCATAGCTTCCTTGAAGCTGGAAGGCTCACCACAATCTGTCAGCATGATAAAATCAGCCACATTATTGGCTCCTGGAATAAACCTGGCAGGAGGCCGTTGTACACGGGTGCTCCTCCTAACAAAATGTTCCGGATTAGGCTGCTGTCCAGCCTGTTCGTCATGCATGACGGGTGGCTGTACCACTATATCTGGCTGTTCTACAGCCCCATCTGCTGGCATATCCAGTGGTGCATCATTGGCAAAATTATCTGGCTGATTTCCAGCCTATATACCCTCTTGAAAAGGGTTATCTGCAGCAGCCTGCTGCTGCATATAAATGGGCATTCTTTGCTGTCCGACATCATCATAAATAACCCTCCTGTATTCCACGGGTTGCACGGGTTCCTTGTGTGCACTATCCTCTTTAAATATGACATCATTGCTGCGTATAATCTTCCGTTTAACGGGATCCCATAGCCTGTACCCCATTTCACCTTCGTCACCATAACCCATAGAGATGCATCTGAAAGACTTAGGCTCCAGTTTGGTGCGCAGTTCTTTGCGTACATGAGCAAAGCACTCGCAGCCAAACACACGTAAGTGCTTATATGAGGGTGGCTTGCCAGACCACACCTCCTCTGGCACTTTCAACTCCAAAGCCTTGTTTGGCGACCTGTTAATTATGTGAACTGCTGTTTGCACCGCTTCTGCCCAAAAGCCATGGGGCAATGCAGCATAAGACAACATACATCGAACCTTCTCCTGAATAGTTCGATTCATCCGCTCACTTACACCATTTTGAGATGCATTATGAGGGGCTGTGAGTTCCTGTTTGATGCCCTTAGCTTCGCAAAACTGCACAAAAGCATGTGACACATACTCACCCCCATTATCGGATCTGAGGCATTTCAGCCTGCGACCTGTCCGATTCTCAACCTGAGCGACAAACTTCTTGAAAGCATGTAAGGCATCGCTTTTATGCTTCAAGAAATAGACCCACACTTTGCGTGTGGCATCATCAATAAAAGTAATGAAATACTTTGCACCCCCTAGTGATAACTGTGGCATCTCACACAAATCAGTGTGCACTAGATCAAGCGGTGCTCTATTCTGGGGAGTTCTCCTCTTATGAGGAGTCACAGAATGCTTGCCAAATATGCAATGATCACAAGTAGGCAAATCTGAAAATGAAAGAGACGGCAGATAACCCAAACGTGATAGTTCTTGCATTCCTTTAACGGACATGTGTCCGAACCGGCTATGCCACAATGAAATCTTTGGCAGCTCGGTTATAGCAACAACATGATTACCTACACTGGAAACATAAAGAGGATACAAGGTATCACTCTTAAAACCCTCAGCCACTACACCCTGGCCATCAGTAATCACCCATTTGGAATCCCCAAATGTGGTGTGGTAACCACTGTCATCCAACAAGCCAGTGCTAATCAGATTTTTCTTGATTTGCGGCACATGGCGAACACCATCAAGCATAAATGTGCGTCCATCAGGGAATACTATTTGTATACTGCCAATCCCTGCAATCTGACACGCATAGTTGTTCCCAAGATGAACAACTCCATGAGTACCTGTGTAGGAAGTAAACCACTCCCTATGAGGAGTAACATGAAAAGAAGCACCTGAATCCAAGAGCCAGGTGTGCATGTCATGGCCATCAATAACCAATGTGTGTGCAATTACAGCAGAAGAACATAATACCTCATGTCTGTCACTGTCACTGTCCTCTGCTGCAACATTCACTGCATCCAAGTCATCTACCTTGGCCTTGCCTTTGCCTTTGCTTCCACTGCCTGCATCCTTTGTTTCAGCCTTCTTGGCTTTCTGATCCCGTATGAACTTGAAGCACTTAGACTTCACATGTCCCTTCTTGCCACAATAAAAGCATTCAATATCCTTTTTACCACGGGACTGACTGCGGGATTTGGACTTACTAGCAGATCTCCCCTTCTGCTGAGTCCTGCCTCTATCCTGTACCTGCAAAGCATTTGAAGACTTGCTGCCCGCATTATTTTTCCTGCTCATCTCCTCCATGAGGAGAGAGCTCTCTACATCAGCATATATAAGAGTGACATTCGAATTAGACAAGGTGGTCTTGAAAGTGTCCCAACTCTCAGGAAGGGTACACAACAAGAAAGTAGCCTTGAACTCCTCATCAAGGTTCAACCCCTGTGCAATCAGCTGTGTAAAGATGGCATTGAACTCACTCAAGTGTGAGGTCATAGCTGTACCTTCCTTCATGCGAAGATCAACCAGCTTCTTCAACCAATACACCTTACTGGCTGAACTCTTTTAAGCATACAACTCTGCTAGCCTCTGCCATACACCATAAGAGGTCTTTTCAGCCTGAACATTGTACACAAGAGAATCACTGAGAGTAAGCATTATAGCAGCCCTCGCAGACAAATCTAGCTCCTCCCATTCATCATCTGACATCCCAGATGGCTTGACACCCTTCACCCTTATGGGCTTAGAAATCTTCTTAAGCAGAAGTACATTCAAACACTGTTCTGCCCATAATGCATAATTGTGTGCCCCTTCCAATTTCTTTATGTCCAGAATTGATGATTCACTTCCCCCTGATGCCATATCAGATAAGGAAAGTACCTGACTCCTTGTAAGTTTAAAAAAAAGACTGAATAAAATTCTGATTTCTCAGAAAAAACCTGCTCTATCAAGAGCCAGGAGCACTCACAATAGTGCTGTTTTTACTGTCAAAAAATCTGCAGCAAAACAGAAAAAATTTCCCTCCAGTTACTGTACCTTCTGACACACTGTACCGTGCTCAAATAGGCATAAAACAGTAATTTCAGAATGCTGCAGCTGTTCCACAAGCTCTTTAACAGTGCATCATCATCTGACAAAGCACAAAGCACTGCTGTCCTGATCACTTCTCCCACCTCAGATGAGGTATTGCACTGATTTTATATGCATAAACCACTTGTCATACACCGTTCTCTTCACTGAAAGAAAAGCTCCAAACTCTTCAGCCTGTCACAAACCTGCAACAGAAAATGGGACAAATCCCAAGTAATCACCCTTCAGCCAAGAGGATAAAAGGCATCTGAAGGTCTCAAAACAGTAACCCAAGTGCTCTCAAGCAAAATCTGGGCAAAAGCCCCTTGATTTGACACCCTATGTAGAAGTGACATACACAGATCCCAACGTACAAACACTCAATGATGAACCTTTTGAGCACTGTCAACGATGGACAGTTAGGGACCGAGTAAACTTGATGCGCCCTGGCCAAGCGTGGCTCAACTGAGGTTCTCTGAGTGTTGCACAAAAAATGTGACCTGCAAGAAAATGTCACCTCCACACTGCGAAAATCGAGACGAATGTGTGCACTCTGGCACTACACTACCTCAAGGCATACAAGGCATCAACTGCCGGGCAAAAGCCCTATGATCTGCTCACCCGTAAACTGAGATTCAAACCCAGTAAAAGCATATATCCTCTGTCAGATGCATAAATCCCGATATCTGTGCACAAGTCCTCCTCCAAACAGGAGAGAAATAAAAGAAAAGTACTTGCTGTACTTCACGCAATGCAATGCACCTCGGAAAAATTCCAAATCTCCTCGCTGTACCTGCTGTACTTTTCTCGAAATTGGAGATTTTCTTCTTCTTCCTCCTCGAATGCTTCCTAGGCTTGCGTGCCTAGATGCACGTTCAGTTGCACTCGTGCTGCACACAACTCGTATTCCAGCTGTACCAGCTGTACTTCAGCTCGTGTACTTGTGCAGGGTACGAAAAAAAATTTTGAAAAAAGAAACCTTCCTTGACGCAGATCCCTAACGCAGAAGTTCCTTGCGCTGCTCCCAATCGAAAAATGTACCTCCCTGTCGCAGTCCGTACGGCGATCCGTATGGTACGGTCGACGGTACAGTGTCTGTACGGATGTACGGACGGCCGTACGTCCGTACGCGATTCGACGCCCAACCGTGCCCACGCGCTACCTGCACGCTGCCCGCGCTGCTGCTTGCGCTGCCGCCTGCGCTGAGCTGAGGATAGATAGAGGGGGTGGGTAGGCCAGGGTAGGGGGGGAAGGATAGATAGCTCTGATACCAGTTGAAGGGGAAGGTTAGGAAGAGAAGAACCACGGGGAGAGAGTGAGAGAGAGAGAAGACTCCAAACATGCGGGTGTGAAGTGATGAGCCACACCACAAACTCATAGGTTTTATTAGGATTAGGTTTTTCCCCCCTATGACTGTCTTAAGACAGTCATAGGTGTCATATCTTTAATAAAGGGGTGGCAATGTGCCTTTACCCCAACAGTTTCCATCTTATAGTTTAGGTCTTAGCCTAGGTTAGGAGTCCCTTTAGGGTCCCCAAAGGCTGGACAGGTAAGCAGGGAAGGCAGCCTGCAAAGGCTGCCCAAAAACTCCCCTGGCAAATGAGCCCGGGAGGGCTTTTTATAGGCTGGTTGTAGGCCAGCCAGTCTGTAAAACAGAAGCCCCGCAACAGTCAAACAACATAGCGGGTAAGGATCAAAAGGACAACCAGTTCCAAAAGAAAGACGGCCAGGCTTCTGGTCAAAAGAGGGAGTCCAAGCCAAAGATGACTCCGAATGAGAAGGCTAAAGCGGGTATTACAAGAGGCTATCTACAACCCGATGAGCAGAAGCGGTACCACCAAGAACATCGCTACTTTCATTGCCACGACATCGCTGGGCATGGCAAGAAGGATTGTCCAAAGTGGCTTGCTGAAAAGGATGCGAAAGCACCTACTTCGTCCGTCGCTAATGTATTGGCTCTTCCAGCTCCGCCTCCATCCTCAGCTACGAATGCCGTCTTTCTTGCTTTGAACACCGTTCCCACGGTGGTCTTTCAAGGTAAGAAGGAGGGCGACTTCTCAGATCAAAAGAAGGCGCTCATTCGAGCGTATGGCACAGCTAACGAGCATCAGTTTATTGTCATGTTCAATATGGGGAGTTCAGAAGATGCCATCTCCCCTCAGCTTGCCAAGACAGTGGGGTGCACCTTGGTGCCTCACGAGCTTGCAATGGACGGGTTCATGCCCGGCTTGCTCACACACATCACGCATAAGGCCATCCAGTTCACTTTTTCAATTCAGAAGGCCATGTTTACGCAAGATTTTATATTGACTCCTTTGATGGGGTGCGACATGATCCTCGGGATTCAGTGGTTCCGTGAGCATGTTCCGACGCCTGATTGGCGGCAGGACACCTTCACGATTGTGGAAGGTTTACCTGAGCCCGCCGTGATACGCGGTGATCGGAGCATACCAGGGATTCCATTAATCTCTCATATTCAAGCAGGTCGCGCCGTCCACAAGGGTGCCATGTGTGCACTTGTCTATGTCCAGTGCTAGATCACTGCAGTTCAAGCCGCTCCTCCAATGGGGCAAGCAATGGTGAATCTACTCCAAGAGTTCAAAGACATCATGCTCCGGGACGATCTCCCACCCCAGCTACCTCCCAACCGACCAGAAGACCATCGCATCGATCTACTGCCGAACTCGACACCTTCAAGTAAGTTCCCTTATCGACTTTCAAAGTCTATGGAGGCGCAGTTAGAACGTATGCTCATTTCCTGCACACAAACGGCCAGCGCTGAAGATGTAGCTCGTTTGTTTATCAAGTATTGGTATCCCATTGGAGGGTTGCCAAAGACCATCACATCCGACAGGGACTCTAAGTTTACGTCTAACTTTTGGCGAGCCTTGTTTGATAATTTTGGTACTAAGCTGCAGATGTCGCTTTCCATCTGCAATCAAATGGCGAGACGAAAAAGTATAATGGTATGGCATTTGATATTTTGAAATCATATTGTCATGATGCTCAGGGAAAGTGGGAGCAGTTTCTTCCGCTTGTGCAGGCCATTTTGAACGATACCTATTCTTCGAGTATTGGCCGCACAACTTATGAAGTGGCGTTTGGATGGCGATTTACCTCACCCTCACCCGGATGGTGTCTCCATCTCTTGAAGCCAACAAAACCACCAAATCCATGGCAGAGATTATAGAGTCCGTGAAAAGCCGCATCGCCAAAGCTCAAGCATCGTATACACGCCAAGCTAATAAATCCAAACGAGATGTCTAGTATAAAGAGGGTCAATGGGTGTATTTACACATTATCAAGCAACGATTGAAGCAAGTGGGCAAGCGATGCCCTAAGCTATCCTTCAGGAGCTTCGGACCATTCCCTATTATTCAAAAGATCAACAATGTCTCAATGAAGTTACGCCTACCAGACAGTTGGACTATGCACAACGTGTTCCGTGTAGCTTGGTTGAAGCCATATTTTGGGCCTCCTATTTCAGAGATTTCGAACGAGTAACAACCTGAAGTTCTTGATGAAGCCGAAGTTTTGCAGCCAGCACAGATCCTTCTTCATAAATTCAAGCATGGGTCAGGACGTAGGATCCGGGAGTTTTACACCAAGTTCCGTGATCGAGGTACCCATGAAGCAGTGTGGTTGGACGAAGATTTTTTCTAGGAGTTTCCCTAGATATTGGCGGACTACTTGGAAGCAATGAACCTACCGCCAAGTTAAGGAGAGAAGGTCACATGCACCCCTGCACTTGGGTGCAAGGTGACACATTGGCTACATCGACAAGTGTATTATAATTCCCAGATAGGAGATTTTGTCGTATGCTGTGACCCCTTTGTGAGCCCTTGTCCAGGGACAGTCAGGCACAAGCTACGTAGCTCAGTCTCTCAGCCTTAGGTCAAGTCAGTAGTCAGTTCTTGTTCACTAGTACCCACTGGAGAACAGTAGGTTAAGTGTTTCCATCTTATAGTTTGGTCTTAGCCTAGGTTAGGAGTCCCTTTAGGGTCCCCAAAGGCTGGACAGGTAAGCAGGGAAGGCAGCTTGCAAAGGCTGCCCAAAAACTCCCCTGGCAAATGAGCCAGAGAGGGCTTTTTATAGGCTGGTTGTAGGCCAGCCAGTCTGTAAAACAGACTGAGTCAGTCTGTTTACAGACTGGGTTGGCTCATCCAGCGCTATAAAAGGACCCCTTGGCTGCCCTGTTTTCTCATTCAATTTGCTCCTGCCTTCAGTCCTCCTACAGCTCCACTTCAGCCTCCTGTGCAGCCCCTGAGATCCTCAGATCTGGCCCTGCTCTAGCCTCAGATCTAGCCCTGCTCTAGCCTCAGTCCCTTGGCCATCAGTTCAGCCTGATCTGAAGGTGACCACGCAGCACAACAGTCGGAGTTTTGGACCAGCAAACGGAGAGAGGTTTGGACACTGTTTCCTCAGCTTTCTCAGCTCTCTTTTACAGTTTACACAGCTCACTCTCAGCTCTATATTTCCGTCATCTCTCAGTTCTCTCATAGGATCTACCCTTCTAGCTTTTCACTCTCTCACTCACGCAATAACCCTGCATTCCGCTAGACAGCACAAGTCTCTTCCTTGCCTTGCAGAAGCGTCCTACATCGTGAGTGTGGACAGCATCAAGGTCATGGTATTGGTCGGCATTGCCTCTCAGGTCTTTGGATCTGCTATACAGTTTACACAGCTCACTCTCAGCTCTATATTTCCGTCATCTCTCAGTTCTCTCATAGGATCTACCCTTCTAGCTTTTCACTCTCTCACTCACGCAGTAACCCTGCATTCCGCTAGACAGCACAAGCCTCTTCCTTGCCTTGCAGAAGTGTCCTACATTGTCAGTGTGGACAGCATCAAGGTCTTGGTATTGGTCGGCGTTGCCTCTCAGGTCTTTGGGTCTGCTATACGTGTGCACACTGAGCTCTTCAGAAGCGTGTTCCGTGCTCTCTTGAAGAGTGTTCTTTGTATTTCTCAGTTCTCCAAGTACAAAGCGAATTCTCCCCTGATTGGGGGAGGGGGCCCTCAGTGGGTACAGGGACCCAATCGGTTGTCGACTCTACTCTCTCTCTACCCTCATCTCCTTCCTCTCTCTATGGTAAACAACACTCATTCCTCGATAAAGGTTTAAAGAAGGTCTTGCTGTGAGTTACACGATCAGATAACCGTTGCATGTTACAGGGGGAGACAGGAAGCAAAAGAGGGGGGAGACAGGATGGGTAGAGGAGGGGGGTAGAGGAGTGGGCTGAGGCAGGGGGATAGGGAGCGGGGGAGAGGAGAGGAGGGTAGATGAGAGGGCTGAGATGGAGGATAGGGAGCGGGGGAGAGGAGACGGCTCAGGCGGGGGGTAGGGAGCGGGGTAGAGGAGACTCAGAGAGCGGGGTAGACGAGAGGGGGGTAGAGGTGGGGGGTAGGAAGCGGGGTAGAGGAGAGCGGGGTAGAGGGAGTAGGGTAGAGGCGGGGTAGAGGGGAGCGGGGCAGAGGCAGGGGGTAGGGAGCGGGGTAAAGTTTTCTCATCTGCTTGGCTCACCACCACTTTTGAAGTGGATATAATGACATCATGGCATAAGCTGGATGCCGCAAACTATAAGAATCTTGAAGAGTATCACTATCCGAGCAGGTAGAAAAGTATAATTGTGGGCTACCAAAGGAGCTTCGTGACTATTGCACCAAGACAAAGGTCTCCAACATATCTCAGCTGATTGAGAATGCTACTACAGCCTATGCTCTCATGCAAGGGATGACTCCAGGGTTCAAAGGTAAGCAGCAGGATGACTATTTCACGAAAAGAAAATTTGCCAAGATGACCAAAGTCAAGTTTGATATGGACCCGAGACCTAATAATAAGCCCAGTACCAAAGAGAGATCGTCTCCTGAGGAACGGCAAGCCCTATTTGAAGCTGGAAAGTGTTTCCTTTACAAAGAGGAGGGCCATCAAGCCAAAGATTGCCCCAATCGCAAACGGAAACAACCTTTGGGAGCACAAGAAGCGAAAAAGGAGAGCCACACACACTAGGAGATTTGTCTTCTTTTGGTAAAAAGCAGTAATATTGGTATGAATAATTATAACAGCCAGAAATTGGAGAGTCTCCTCTTTCTAGGCTGCCTTGTTATTTGCAAGATGTTTATTCGTTGCTAGTTTCGCATTGTAATTTGTAGGATGGTTCTTCCCTGCTAGTTTTGTTGGTTTTTGTATCAGTCAAAAGATGGACAGTCTCCTCTTGGCTGTATGGTAAATTGCAGAATAAGTATTCCTTGCTACTATTGGATTGCTCTTGTTGCCTGGCATGGCTAGAGCAGCACATCCATGTATCACATGCCTGTTTTAACTTTTGGGTGCTCTTGTTGCCCGACATGGCTCGAGCAATAAATCCATTTAGTACATGCCAGTTGGTTTCTGATTTGAACCATGAGGCAAGGATCCAAGTCTAGCATAGATTGGCTGAACCGATTCAGCTTGCGGTGATGCAAGTTGGAAAGGACATCAAGTATCGGGATCTATGTTCCTAGGATCCATTATTGCCATGTGTCTGTGGTTCAAGCTATTGGAGGCGAGTGAACTAGTAGATTTCACTCAGAGTGGTGTAGTCCACTCGATTGTTGTGCTTTGAGCTGACTTCGGTTGTAGCTCCTTCAAGCTCAACAGAGCGTAGGTCTGGAGCATTGCCTAATGCTCAAGAGGGGGGTGGTTCCTCCACCCCCTTGTCAACAAACAGGCTCACAGAATCTAGAAGTCACTTGGTGACACTGTATGTCTCACTCGAGGTATTGTTTGCTGACAATACATCTGCTATGAGACTTCTATGATGAGTATACTAGTCACTGCACACGGATGATGCATTGATATATGGATGGACTCGCGCGCTCTCCTAGATCATATTATCATTGCTAGTGGTTTATGTTTATAGCAGCAAACTTGATAGTTTGCTGTTTCAAGAGAAGGGTGTTGGAAGGGAAATTCTAACCTACTGCCATGCAATGAGAGAGACGGGAGCAAGAATGTTTTTATCAAAGCTATGCTTATATATTTATATAAAATCTTGGCAAAAGTTTTCAAGCTCAATTTTTTTAGTTTCACAATATTGGTAGAATGTAGTACTTTTTTATATTTTTTCTTTTAAATTTTGAAGGGAAAATGTAAATCCTGGCAAAACTTTATTTTTTTTTGGCATAAAAGTATCAAATCCACATCTTATCTCGTGAGAGGCGTTGATCAAGTGCATGCTATATCAGTCTCAGGTGATGCAATCACTCTCTTGGAGGCTTTATATGTTTCATTGCTACAAATGGCTATAGAGTGATCTTTGATGGTTATCGTTGTGCCGTGTATGACTTTGGGCATGGTAACGGCATTGTATTTAATCTTGAGTCTTATGAGAGAGGGACTCTTATTGAGGCAAATGCAGCAGTTGACTAAGGTGATGATACTCACCTATGGCATGAGAGACTTGGGCATCTAAACTATCTTTGGACAAGTGCCACTGTCACCCCATCGGTTGTGTTCCTGGTCTGGCAAACATGAAGGCAAGATCCCCAAGCCTCATCTGTGCATCGACACGTTAGCAGGTTTGTTCTCTTGCTCCCCGCTTAGGTTCATAATCCAAGGACATAATAGTTTCTTGCGGGAGGTGATGTGCTAAGAAGCACCACTATCAAACTGATAAAGCTGCATCATGCTTGGAAGGATCGTAATGGCATGTGACAACAAATGTCCGATCATCAAGCGTAATATTTGCTGCTTCGTGGCTGTGCTCACCTTCAATAGAAGCATCTGATACTGTAAGTCCTTGCTGTTGATGCTTCTTCTCTGAGGCAATGTGCTTTCTGTATTCTGAAATGTCATGTCCAGGTTTGTTGCAATAATTACATCGATTTTTCTTCTCGCCATCATCCTGGATAAGAGGACATGATGCACCAACATTGTTCTTAGGCTTGCTGAAATTGTTTCCCCCCTTGCTTTTACCTTTATGGTCAATGGCAAAGGCTTGATCTGCATTCATGGAGGCAGCCCTTTGCATGGCTCTGCTCCTCCTGCAAAAGCAATGTGACAAGCTGATCAAAAATATAGGGGTTGGAGTTACCCATGGCCACCATCTCAAGTGTACTGGAAATAACCTGAGGATCTAGCACAATCTCATCAATATTAATGAGCTGCTCTCTGTAATCCTTGATCTTGACCAAGTAAGCATCCATGCTGTCCCCTTCTTCCATCTTAACACCATCCAGCTGCTTGCACAAAAAGGCAACTTTGGCCTCATTCCTGATCTGATAAAAAGATGCAAATTGATCCCATGCAGCCTTTGCTGGCCTGCAAGACCAAATATGGGGGACAATAAACCTCGTCATGGACAAGGCAATCAAAGCATGTGCCTGTGCATCTGCTCCATCCCATCAAATCTGGTCCTGAATAGAGGCACTACAGCAGCAGTGGTAGATAATCCTGAAGTAACGATGGTACCACCACCCGTGGTAGTGGGCATAGTGGCAGCACGTGCCTGAGACAAGTTTTGCATCTATTCGTGCAACAACACCCCAAAGATTTTTGGCAACCATAGGTGGCACACCATGTACAACCACATAGGATAGTTGATGCAATCGAGCTTATCCTCTCTTGAAATCATCCCAAGCAAATCACTGCTTCCCATTGCAAAATCCCCAAGTAAATAAATGTGGCTCTGCACACATGCAACTGCCCAAGCCCCAAGGCTATCACTGCAAATGGGCTTGCTGCCCACAAAAAACTGACTACAAATTCTGCAAATGTCAAGCAATATGTGACAGCAAATATCTGCAAATGTGATTGAAATGTCCCATAAATCTGAGCTAAGTGCAGAATCTGCGCAGTGATTTCTTGTAGGTACTAGGCACTCTTACTACAATGTGCTGTCAATAAACCCAAAAACCCCAAATGTTGATTGTTCAAACAAGGGTAGAAGACAACCGAGGTGACTAGCCTGCAAATGCAAGATCCAAGCTGCAAATGGGAGCCAAAAATGCAAAATGAACTAGAATTGTCAAGCTGCTATCAAACCACTTTGCAGGCCGAGCCTAGGAAATTGTAGGGCAGTGTACAAACTGCCAACCGAGCTGCTGTCAACTGGAGCTGTACAAAGCAGTATGGACTGTCAGTCCCATCCAGATTCCATACAATATGGACTGTCAGAGAAATGTGGATCAAGTCACACGGACTGTCAAGGAAATCCATACAGACTATATAGACAGTCCTAAGGTGTACGACCGTGTATGGGCAATGTACGCACGGATGCCCAAGCTGTACGAGCAAGTTCCCACCATATGGACGAAGGTGCTTGAGCAGTGATGACGAATCAGTAGCTAAGGCAAAACTAAGACAGCAACTCTCAACAGTAATGGCGGCGCTGAACATGTACAATCAGCAGTGGTGGCGCCTATACGGACTGTAGCTAAGCAAGCACGATGAATTGTATGGACAATGCTGAGTGTTGGCGGTGTAGATCTAGAGGGGAACTAAACCAAGCTGTCTCCAGACACAAGCTCGAAATAAGCTCCTCTCAATTTCAAAACCTGATCCCATCAAGGTACCATAGCAAAATCCCGTCTGTAGATGCCTCTGGTCCTCCCTGAGAAATCTTCATCATTTGCAATGCTTGTAATCTACAACTCTATAGAGCTATTCACACCAACCAGGTCCACCAACCAACAGAAAGCTCCAAGTCTTCTCTTAAGAAAGCTCCTCCTGTATCCATCTGGAAGGTTTTCACCCTCCATTCTAACAAGCAATGAATTGCAAAACATACTATTGTAGGTAGATGCCAAACATACTATTGTAGGTAGATGACATAACCTTGGTCTTCAGCTTGTTGCTTGCTGTCAAAACAAGCCGAGTACCTCAATGAGTTACTCCCATCAACACAATAGTGAGTTCTGGAGCCAAAAGTCCAATCAGTGTTAGTCACCGACCCAAAATCCATCTCAAAGTGGTCTTCAACCCCCTCATCCTCCATTATGGATAAAGCCTTGTCTTCAGTATGCCCTCAGCAACATGTGCCCCCCTCCTGATCTATCGAGGAACCTTGGATTTTTTGACAGCCTGCAGTGCTCTATATTGGTTGGACATGAGCACCGTCATACCTTGGATCTATGATCATATCAAGATACTACTAAGTGTAGTCACCAAGAACAACTCACCTTGTATCACATTAGTTGACACTTTTTCAAGCTCATCTCCTTGAACTTTTCCTCCTCCTCTTCCTTTGATCAACCTTTTTCTTCCGACGATCTCTTGCCAGATTGCCAGGCATATCACGATAGTAGCCCTTTCTTTTCTTCTTCTTACTATCTCCATCAAAAGAATCTCCGTCCTCCAAAGTGTCCTTTTTCTTGCCGGGCTTGTCTTTCACGTGCTTGCCCTTCACTTCACTGTTGGTATTGACATTGAAGACCTTCTCATTGCAATCATCCTCACACAGCCTTTGCCCTTGCTTCCTCTTGGATCAACAAGGCAGCACGCTCCTCAAAGGTCAACGGCTTTGATCTCTCTCTAGCTGTCAAGGTTGGACCCATTGAAGCTCCTTCGCAATTTAATTAGCATGAGTCCAGTGCTAGAAGCAGAAAACCCTAGTTAGCTCTCAGATTGTCTCCCTCACAAATCCTCAACAATCATTTTTAAGTCAGCCCACATTAGGAGAAATCATTGCCATTCTCTGACTTCAAGAAACCCTCAACTTTGTCACCACGAGCATGTTGATTGAATGCCTACATGATGGAAATGTTGGAATGGTCACCTCCCCATCTGTAAGCCCCCATATGAGGAGAGCATGGGGGAGGTAGACCAGGGGATATTGGGGCTGCCACATGGGCAGCACACAGAAACGGCAGAGGCTGCCACACGGGCAGCACACAGTCTGCCATGTAGGCAGCTGTCAAAACAGGAATCCAAGGGCCTGCAAAAGAGGCACACAGGTGGCGGCATAGGCAGGCTGGAGGCGCCTGCGTGGCGGGCTGTCTGGCAGAGGAGATGGCGCAGAAGGGCAGAGCAGACCAGCAGATTGGGTCGACCACATGGAGGCCAGGTGGAGCAGCAAATGGGACTGCTAGTGGGCAGTGGCTGGGCCCTTGCCTTGATCGGAGGGCCAAAGGCCCTAGAAGTGTGGGCCAAAGGGCCCCCGCTTTAGAGCCCTTAAAGGGCTGGATCAGCAGCAGACTGGTCGGCCAGTATGAACCTGACTGGTCGGTTTTTATGACAGGCCCCTGGGCCTATAAAAGGAGGGCCTCCAGGCCCTCATAAATCATTCTCTGGAGCAGCCAACCATCAGCAAATTGGAGCAGCAAAAGGACCTTCCTTGGGCCTACATCCAGGAAGTGAAGGAGGCACATAGAAGCTGCAGACAAAGCTGAGAAAGGGCTGCCTACCTAGGCTGATCTACAGGTAGTGAGGTAGAGAGAACCATTCTGGACGGAAAGTCTACAGACGCTCGAGGTGTAGCACGCGAGCTCAAGTCTAGAGATAGCCAACATATAGGAGAAGTACCTTGTGGTAAGATCAAGGGACCACACCATTGGTGGGACTCTGGATCTATCTCTTTTGTATTGTGTCCATAGCTTTGGACGAAAATATATTATTTTGGTGGTTTTTCTATCTCGTTGGTTCATTGTCTATTGATGAGTCTGCACATCTATTCTATGCACATAAGTTAAGAAGTCTGTGATTCCACACCCCACACCACACTATGTGAGCTCCTGGGCTTTTCTCAGTCTTCCACTGTGCGTACCCTCTGTTGGGTCATTTCTGACAGGAAATCCCGCTAGCATACTCACCAACTATATAAGAAGGTCTAGTAGGTAATAATATCAGCAATAATATAAGCCAAGCGATCACCAATAATATCAGCATGAAGCAGGGCTGTCGATTCTCTCTTGTGCTTTTAACATCCCTATCCGATACTATAGATTTGCGCAATCCATGCAGATAAAATATATGTTTAATAAACAAATCCGCCACTTGCGGGGCAATAAAGTGAGCCATCTTGGTAAAACGATCAACCACCACAAGGATAGAATCATATCCACCTTGTGTCGTAGGCAAACCTACTATAAAGTCCATGGAAATGCTCTCCCACCTACCTAGTGGTAATTCCCTGTAAGAGTCTAGGTGGCTTCACCCGCTCTGCCTTACTCACTTGACACAAAAAACAACGTGTCCCATATTCATGAATATGTTTTTTCATTTTTTGCCAAAAGAAATCTCGTTTTACGAAATCATGTCTTCTCAACCCTTGGATGTACCCCGCACGGGCTATCATGGCACTGTTGAATGACTCTCTACCTGAGATCATTCTGATATGGTACTACTATCTTGCCATTTCTTTTCAGCATACCATCCCCCATGGCATATCTTGCATAAGTTTGGCCTTTTCTAGATGCCAGGTCATCCTTTTCCCCGAGTTTAAGCACATAGGCCTTAGGCCAAAGGCTCTGGACAAACTCGTTTACCTTTTGAGTGTCCCTAATCTCGGCCATTAGAGCACTCTCTAATACCGTGAAACTCATATTATGCATAATGTGTGACAACGCATCAACCACTTTATTATCCTTCCCTCTTCGGTACTGAATAGTCATGTTAAACTCCTGCATGAGTTCTACCCACCTAGCTTGGAGGCCTCTCAAGTCAAGTTGTTTACAAAAATGTTTCAGAGTATCATGATCAACATCAACATAAAACTCTGATCCATACAAATAATGTCTCCATGTTTTCAAAGCATGGACAACAGCATACAACTCTAATTCATGAGTTTGGCCAATTTGGTTGAGAGGGAGAAAGCTTCTGGCTTTCAAAGGCTACTGGCCTTCCCTCTTGGAGGAAAGCTGCTCCTACTGCAATGCCACTTGCATCGATTTCAATGAAAAACAATTTCTAGGGATCAACTATTTTTAACACTGGTCCTGAGACCGCAACTTATTTTATGGCGTTAAAACTTTCCAATTGATTATGTCCCCATATAAAAAGGTACTTTATCTGAGGTCAGGTCATTCAATGGCAATACTATCTCGGAATATCCTTTGATATGCCTTCGATAAAATTGGGCAAATCCCAAGAATAATCGCAAAGCGGTCAAAATCTGAGGGATAGGCCAAGTCAGTATCACAACCACTTTCTTTGGATCCATCTCCACCCCCTCAAGAGTAATAATGAATCCTAAATATTCAAGTCTTACCATACACAGTACAGTTTTCTTTTTATTTCATACAAACTAGCTTTCCTTAGAGTACTGAACACTATTCTTAAGTGTTCACGATGCTCAGCAATACTTTTGCTGAAAACAAGAATATTGTCAATAAAATGTACTACAAACTTCTCAATATACGGGCGTAGTAAATCGTTCATAAGCATGATGAATGTAGCCAGAGCATTGGTAAGCCCAAATGGCATTACCAAAAACTCATAATGTTCAAACCTACTTCTAAAAGCGGTTTTATGCACATCCTCGACTCTAATGCGGATCAGATGGTAGCCACGCTTAAGATCTATCTTGCTAAAAATTCTGGCTCCATGTAATGATCTAGCAAGTCATCAATCCGAGCCATCGGATACCTGTGCTTACTAGTGATATTATTTAGTGCTCTGTAATCTATATAGAGGCGAAAAGTATTGTCTTCTTTATTCTTCAATATCACCGGCGAAGTAAAAGGTGAGAAAGTGGGACGAACCTACCCAAGCTTGAGACATTCTTTCTATTGCCTTCGCACCTCATCTTCTTCGGTAGAACTTGACCTATAGGGAGGCCTATTTACAAGTTCTACCCCCGAGATAAGCTGAACATTCCGCTGTGGAGATAACCCATAAGGCAACTCATCCCTAAAACAATCAAAGAACTCCTCTGCAATCTAATCAGCCAACTTGGCCATCTCTCCATCTTGGGTAACATCAGTGCTAGCCGATGGACCATCAATCAGCTCTACCGATGCTGTACAAAGAAACAAAAACTCTTCTTGAGTTTTTCAAACTTCCATTACGGACATTAATGGTCACTGAGACAAATCCTTTTTACCTCGCAAAACATATACCACATCATTCATCTTGAACTGATAAATGTGCTTTTTTCCAATCTATGGCTGAATTCTTCTTAGAATGTCAAGCCTTACCCAAGGCTATATCTGCGTGAACAAAAGCCTAGTCATTTCAAAATCCAGCTTCTCCACATAGTCTTCAATTCGAAGTTCCAACTAGATAGCCCTTTGGTTTCATACTTCAGTTGAACTTCCATCTGCCATCCTGACTGTATATGCATAGTCAGATGGACTAGTCTTTAATTTCAGCCTCTTTACGAGTCTGACGCCAAGTCAAACAACATAATGACATCGTGATTGGCTACTTGTCCCTTCATCTTAATTAACTCCATATCGCTAAAGAATATATACCCCCTTGCTGTAGGCTTTGATAGGGCATTATTAGGTGCATTGTTTACTAGCTTAGCAACACACACACATAACAAACAAATACTGACCTTTGAGAAGACCCCACTAGCTGAATCTGCATCAATTTTGCTCTGGGACTTCCCTCCATCTCCACGTCACACTCTGAGATCACCATCTCAGCCATCTGACGATCCTTGTTTCGTGGACAATCTTTCCACTGATGAGGCTGAAGACATCCAAAACACAAGCCTTCTCTCCTCACTTTCTCTTTTTGCTTTGGGATCAAAGAAGATGCCTGTACCGATTGAGGAAGAGGTTCAAAGATACATCAAGAGATCCATAACTGTATCACATCTAACAAGCAGGTTGGACACCATGGGATTTGTAGGGTATTACAACAAATAACCAGCATTGCTCAAGGAGATGCATGCAGCAAAGCCACACTCATTAAGGCTGTGTTCTTCTTCCTCCTAGTTCACAAAGGATTAACGTAAGATAAACATTGTAGGCAGAGTACAAATGAAAGAGATGAGGAGACCGAGCACACACCACACACACTAAGACCCATATAAAAATACCGTGTTTATAGTCAGCCAATACAATTTACATTCTTACCACAATTAATCAAACTCCTGCACAAACATGACTTAGCCACCTTCTCTAGACTAAGCAAGATAGATTCTAGGTGGCCTACCATACACTGAAGTATGACGACATATATCTCACAGAATTTAGATAGACCCTTTGCATAATCTCACGATGCGTGGACACATTTAGCAAGTTCATCTAGGCTTCCTATCTCATGTTTGTTTTGACTTAACAAGGATGATCTCACTTCAGAAAAATGTAGTTTAGTTGGAAAAACAGCACTCACCGTGAACCAAATTGATGTATGGCTACAGCAGCTTTTTTCATATCAGACACACTGCCGATACTCTCTCCACCAAGAAGAACGGATGCCTCTGTCAGGTTTGGAGTAACTACATCTGCCATAGGTAGAAGCTCTTTACTGCACAAGTAGATATTTATACCAGACATGTAAGTTGAACTTTCGCAGACACAAGGATCCAGAGCACTAATAAAGAAAATCCTTCCAGTAAAGAAACTATACCACAAAACTTCCAAAATCTCAGGACCAGCCAGTGTATCACCACTTGTAGCAACCATGACAGGATCAACAACTAGCCCTGCAATTGTTCATGAGGAAGCAAATGACATAAGTTACTGCTTGTATTTATGGCATCCCTATAAATAATGTAATAAAAACAATGTGTGCAATGAGGCTTGAAAAAGAGAGCAATTAGTACCTCTAACTGCATGTGACCTAAGCTTACTGCACAAAGCATGAATGATTTGAGCCGATGGCAGCATGCCTGTCTTCACCTGCAACAAAACATAGAATCTAATAGATGCTGGTGATTATTATATCCTAAAGCTCAAATAACGTCTCATAATTACAAGTAAATCCTTGAAACACGGTGATGCAAGTACAGAATTATAACTACGTACTCAGTCTATTCTAAGTAAGTATGCACAAATGGATTGGTAAATACACAACACATAATTGCGAATGAAAGAACCAAAACGTTGTATTCAATTGAATTTACAAATTGCATAACAGAATACAATTCAGATTCACAGTAATCCAAACCTGAGAGAGGACCCTCAAAGCAAGAGCCCGCAAGCTGAGAGTACTAAAGCCATATGTCTCCCACCAGCTAATGGCAATTCTCTTTCCTCTTTGCAGTGGCTCTGGCTACCCGCATGGAGGAGACAGGTTGGCAGACCTATCAAGTCGACCGACCAGCAGGTTGGATCAGGGCAGGGCAGGGCAGATCTAGGCCAGTTATATTAGGTCAGCCAGTTTTACGGTTCCCATTCAGCCCATCCAGCCCTATAAAAGGCCCATAAGATAGGTCTTTGGGCACTAAAGCCCTCATTGAGGCATGCAGGAGCCAATACTTCAGCATCAATCTGCCCCTTCTATTCTCAGTCTTCTGACGGCCATCCTTGGCTGTCTTTCGCCCAGCATCTGCTGGAGCCTATTTTCTCTGACAGCCATTGGTTCTGCAATTGGGAAAATAGCAAGAGTCCTTGATATCCAGCTCTTGCATTCTCTTTGGCATGTTCAAAATCTGGACTCATAGTGCTCTAGCTTTTCCGTGGCCATCAGTCTCAATGCCTAGTTCTAATTTGGAAACGTTAGGATAAGCCAGATCTGCTGCATGCAGTCCTTCGAGAGTGTATTCTGCACCATTTTATCATGGATTTGCGGTTTGAGGGCCATACGGGGCATGTAGGCAGCCTGCATGTGTCCAGGGGTAGCGCCGAGTGCGGGGGGTCCCAATCTCCCCCTCCTTGCCACGCATAACCTCTCTCTCCTCCCAAAAAGTCCCAGGAGGGATGAGAGAGAGAGGGGTTAAGGATCTATATATCCAAGGCCCCCTTCAATGCATTTTTAATTATTGGATTTATTCCCATCCAATTCCACGTGTCAGTAGCACGAGGCCCCCCTCAAATGAACTGTCCTCCAATGCCAATGAGGAGTGAGGCCACCACCTTCAACACCCCCCTATGGACAAACCCCGAGGCAAACCAATGTGGGACTGACCAAACCTGGTCACAGCCAAACACAAGACTGGACCAATCAACAAAGGCCAGCCCACCAAACGCCATGAGTAGCCACTGCCAAAGCCCACGGGAGGAAACATATGGAACAATCAGAGCTACTGAAGATCAGGCACACGAGTTGCACTTAAAGCTGTCATCGGATCGCGACATCTCCGCCAGCTCAAACAGGTCCAGACACAACCACACGGGTCGTCTGATACCATGTGAGCAGCCCTGCATGGCTGCCACGTGTCCAGGGTAGCGCCAATTGCAGGAGTCCCGGGAGAGAGAGGGGCTAAGGGCCTATATATCCAAGGCCTGCTTCAATGCATTTTTTATTTTGGGATTTATTCCCATCCAATTCCACGTGTCAGTAGCGCAAAGACACCCTCAAATGAACCATGCTCCAATGCCAATGAGGGGTGAGGCAACCACCTCCAACAGGGCAAACGTGTATTTGAGCTTTCGGGGGGATATCCTGAGCAATTGCAAGGTTTGCAGCAGAATATAAGGCCATGAGAACAAAACTGAGTGCTTGTCCGTGCATATACATATGTTTGATGTTTGGTCAAAATTTGAGATGGACGATTCAAGCAAAGTAGTGAATGGTTAAATGCTGTTCGTCTTGTCAAGCTCAATGATTTCAGTTTGGATACCCAGCAAGTAAAGGCATGTGTCTCCATGATAGAGAAGAACTGCTTGGTGTGGTTTTGAGTGTATAGAACCTTGTTGGAAGCACGGAGGAGAAGCCTTGCTGGGAATAAAAGGAATGAAAGGGCTTACTTCGCTACATGTTTGAGGTCATTATGTTCAGCTCATCGGAAGACGACTAAATGATTTACACATGCAACCAAGGGAGAGCATTGTGATGCTGCTGAAGAGATTGAAGTCTCTTATGCAATTGACAGCAATTGGAGCCAATGTTGACTATAAGGACACACAAAGCGGTCTTGATTGGCCATTTGATGGAGGATTATGCTGGCGTTGTAAAGCTGCAACAGACTGCAACTGTGCCTATGTCAGCTGCTCTTATTGGAGAGCGAATGGCGGCAGAAGACAGTATATTCAATTGATGAAACTGTGATGGTTGCCAAGAACGTGCCTAGCATGGAGATTGAAGATGCAAATAAATGAGCATTGTGGAAGGAAGGTCATATTTTGTCACAAGAAAATTTACAATGAAAAAGAAAAAGCAAATTGAGAAGGAGAAGACCCAAAGGGCATGCAGCCATAGAGTGCTCATTTGTGAATGCACATAGGAGGAGATTGAGCAGGTCTTTGTAATACCATCACGGCCATGTTGTTGAAGGCTACTATAATATACCTTTGTAAGACTAGAATAAGTCTAATCATACAAATTTAGATTTTTTGTTGTTCTAAAGACCAAAAATCTACACAAAAAATAAAAGGGAAAATGAAAGAGAAGAAAAAAGAGGTAAACAAAAACTTTTATGAAAAACAAAAGGAAGACATACTTAGCAAGCTAAGCAACACTTATGTCGTCATCAGTGCCCAAGCATAAGCAGCTATACTGGGTTTCTAAAGACCCGTGGAGTCTCTTGGGCAAACCCAGTGCTTACTAAAATACGTCAAATAAACAAAAGAGAAAGAAAACAAGAAAAAAAGAAGAAAGGAAGAAGGTGACTAGGCAAAAATAAACAAGTAAGTCAAGAAACCCACAAAAAACAAAACAAAATCTTCCCAAAAAAAAAAGGAATTAACACACACACTCTCTCTCTCTTTCTCTCTCTCTCTCTCTCTCTCTCTCTCTCTCTCTCTTATTTAAAACATAAAAAACTAAAAGGACCCTTTACACTTATGTATCCCTTCCTACAAAGAGGCAAAATTACATTCCTAACTTAGAAAGCACAAGCATACTCAATCAAACTCTCTTTTGAAACTAAAAGAAAAACGGGCTATTCAGCTCTCCGCTTTTTGTGTTTATGTTCAATCATTCTAAACATACCTAAGGCCGAAACACCATAGATAAAAGACTTCATATCTAAGATTGTGCGTACTTTTTTCATTATTTTCCTTGGATTATACCTCTTGTGTAATAGTAAAGTGATCAAATTACTACATTGAGTGATAAAAGACTCTTTAGTTGTACAAAGGCGGGAAAATCTATGGAATTGGGAAGAAATGACTCCATATTTTGCCAAATCAGAAATGTTTTAGTCAATGTGAGGCATTTTTATAATGTGTAAACCACTATATTCAGGTTGTTTACGTTTATCGTAAATATCAACCTCTAATCCTATGGTAGATTGAGAAAGTCTAAGATCTAAGAAAACACAAGAATCCCCCCTTGAAGTATAGTTCAGTTCACAAGAGTCACGAGGATAGATTCCTTCTCCAAAAGCACAAGCGTCTTTGTACATAAAGTCTTGAAAGTTAGGAACATCTCGTACAAATAAATCATCTATAAAACGCCTAACTTGGCTAAGCTCATGTAAAATGATAGGGCAGGTATTGATAGAAACAAGACGTTGCATAGACTCAAATTCATAAGTCAAAAGATAAAAGTTTGCTAAAAAGACGGCACAATTAGTGCCCATGGGGATTCCTATAATTTGTTGAAACAAAGAATCACCTATTGTGATGTAAAGATTATTTAAAAATCTATCCAAGAGCAAACATCTTCATGTTAGAAATGACCCAACAGAGGGTACGCACAGCGAAAGACTTATAGTAATGCCCAAGACCTCACACAGTGTGCGTGTGGGGTGTGGAATCACAAACTTCTTTACTTAATGTGCGTCACATAGATTAGATGTGCAGACTCATCAATAGACAATGAACCAGCCAGATAGAGAAACCACCAAAATATATATTTCCGTCCAAAACTATGGACACAATACAAGAGAGAGATCCAGAGTCCCACCAATGGTGTGGTTCTCTGATCTTACCACAAGGTCCTTCTCCTATCTGCTGGCTATCTCTAGACTCGAGCCCGTGTGCTCCTCCAGCGTAAGTAGACTTTCTGTCCAGTGTGTTTTTCTCCACCTTACTGCCTGTGAATCAGCCTAGGTGGGCAGCCCCTGCCAAGCTTTGTCTACAGTACACAGGTCCCTGTTCCACTGCTCCAACCTGCTTGTGAATGGCTTCTCCAAAATGTATGATGATCTCAGCACCTTGCTGCCCTTGAAGACAGCCAAGGTCCAACCTCTCCCTAGAGCTAAGTCTGCAGCACTTGTTGCACTCTCTCACCTCCTGTAGATAGGCCCAAAGGATAGGCTTCCTGCTGCTCCTTTCTGCCCTGGAACTGCTGGCTGCTGGATATTGAATGAGGCCAAGAGCCTCTCCTTATATAGGCCCTAAGGCCTGCTGAGAAAACCGACCAATCTGTCCCAATCTGGGCCGACTGGACAGACCAGGTTGGCTGGCCCAACCAACCTGGTTGGCTCGGCCCAACCAGCCCCAATAGGGCCCTTTGCTGGCCCCACAAAACCGCCCTCCTGGGCTCTCTTTTCCAGGGCTTGCTGGCCCACGATTCTATGCAGGGGCTGAGCCCTTGGCCAGCCCTAGATAGGGCTTGGTTGGCTGGCTTTGCCCAGCCCAACCAGCCCTCCATATGGGCTTCCATGTGCTCCCCCATCCCCCGCCATGTCAGCGCCTGTTCTCCCTGCTGGTTCTGCCCTCTGCCAGGCTCTCTCTAGCCACGTATGCAACGCCGTACTGTTACGTACATTGCTGATGTCATCGCGCCTTTTACCTGGGACACCCCGCCAACCATGAATGCTCCAGATCTGTCCCAGATCCACACATCCAGGTAATCTCTCTTTGGGCACATCCTGCCGTAGGTCTCCCTCCCCCACGCTCTCCTCATTTGGGGGCTTACAGATGGGGAGGTGACCTTTCCAACACTTCAACACTTACTACCTTTGTGTATCTTTTCTTTTTAGAACCGATGTCATGATCTTTATTTTTTAGCCACAAAAAGTCAAAGCATAAGGCTGTTTTCTCAACTTTTAGCACTTTGCATCTATCTTTGTCGAATCTCAGCTTGAAAACTTCAGCCACTAGCTTTTTTATTCTAAACTTCAGGTCTTCCAGCTCGATCTTTGTGTAAAGCGTGGTAAAATCATAGGTTTGAAGGAGAATAGAAGACTCTTTTTCATGAATGCTTCGAGAGGAATTAAAAAATTTTACAATAGGAATCACTCCTACAGAGTCATTTAAAATCCACCTTGAGTGCGAGGGGACATCTGCCTCCTTTAATAAGTCCCTCCAAAGTTCATGGACACTAGGCAACATGGCTTTGAAGCAGTAGCTTAGCCATTTAGAGACATCCGTCAAAGTAGTCTCACAAGCAGCTGCAATAAATCTTGGCTTTTTTGGAGTTTTGTGGAACTTCCAAGTAGCACAAAGAAAAGGGATACTTGGATTGCAAACAAACCCAAAAGACTTGCAAAAACTCTCGTGTTTTGAGATCAAATCCTTTTGAGAAACTAAGGCAAGGGTGTAAGTTTTGGCAGACGAGTTCACTTCTCTCAAAAGGCATTCTAAGTAAAACTTTTTGCAAATAAAAACAAAGTTATTGGAACATTTGTCCATATAAGAAATGACAAAATTCCTATGGAATTTTCAAAGAAGAGTTTCATCTTCTTTAGAAAGATGGTTACTTTGCTTTGAGCAATTAACCGAAGGTACTTCTTCTAGTTTCAAAGCAACTTTCTTCAAAATCTTCCCTTTCCATTCTAATAAGATATTTTGAACTCCTAAACATTCTTCTAATTGCAAAACAAAATTTGAGATTCCCTTATCGATAGCTTTTAAAAGGCAAGAGTCTTTAAAGGAGTACAATCGAAATTTCGTGCCTTTCATGAAAAGGTCTCTTAAGTTACTAGAAAGCAAAATTGAGGTATCAGCTGTGACTACATGTCCTAAATCAGCATCAATAAAGCTTTGGAATCTCTTACTTTTACAACAACAAGGTTCTCTAAGGATAGAAGATTTTGAATGCTCTGAAAGCCTTTTACCTATCTCTCCATAGTTGAAAGCCTTTTGTCCTAAAGTTTTTACATACTTCCAAGCTACTACTGGATGCTTCCAAATTCTTCACAAAATGAGGAAAAGAATTCATTACTTCAGGAGACTTCAAAATTGAGTTTAAACCTATCTTGTCAAGAGAGGGAGAAGTAAAAATACAAATCAAGAGTTCCTTATTTTTAGATAGACTTTTTTGCTTTGAAAGGAAGCTTTTACTTTTAAGAAGCGATCCAACGAAGTTTTAAGTTGTATATAATGGAGCTTATTTAGATTCAAATCCTCAAAAGAGAAGTTTTCCAAAGTGTATTAAAGTTTAAAAAGAACTTTGACATTATATTTTTCAAAAACTTTTATTGAAAAAAGACGCAAAGACATTAATCTATCTAGGTAGAGTAGTCTTCTTTTATAGTCTCGAGAAGCAAAAACTCTTAAAACTAAGGAAGTTAAAGGAACTAAAGGAGGAGGAAGTGGCAAAAAAGGAAGTGAGGGAGACAACTCACGAACAACATGTGAGATTGCACGAGAGCTAGAACAGAACAACCCCGTAACATAACTTTAGGTTTCCATACGAGATTAGGTGTATGAAAGAGGAATGTTAAAGGGCTTGATATGAGTTCTCCACATCAAAGGGTTCTTTTTAAAGGTTCTTTTTTCTTTACGAAGAGTTGATTTTCCTTCCAAATTAAAACCTCTTGGGAAGAAAGTGTGTAAAGTTCTCGTCCAAAACAATTCACAAGGACGAGCAGCCTTGTAAGAATCCTTGGCATTATTAGAATGGCCCTCTATATGCTCAATGGACTTTGATGATGATTTCCATGATTGATATGATCAAAAGGTGTTTTTTCCAATTTTGTGATGAGCACTTATTCATGCTTAGCACATTGTTCATGAGTCGGTTAGTTCTGTTGATTGGTGTGTCATTTTGATTAAAGGAGGTCTACTGCAGATTACCGTGCCTGTGTGTGCACAGCTTGTATGCTTGATGGGTTGGTCCTATATGGACACTTCCGAATTGAGATTGGTCCTCTGTGGACAATCTATGTCACCTCTCTCCCCTCATGGTTTCACGGGAAAGGGCGGGGGGAGAGAGATTTGTAGAAAATATCAACCTTGAGGAGGCCACATATTTAAATACATCTGCCTTTGAAGGTCACCATGCCAAGGCCAAGGTTCTAGTACTTCCTCAGGTCAAAGGAGAGATTCAAGTAGACACACAAGTATTGTAGCTAACGTGAATTCTCTCTATAACTTTCATAGTTACGCAAAAGAAACACCATTTCATATGTCCCACTCAAAAGATCCAAGCAAAATGCTGATTAAAATAATTAAAATTGAAAAAGGTGCAATAAAATTTACACATACCACATCAACATCCATATCAGATAACACTGATTCCAACTGCATGAGGACAGTGTCTTCTGGTACAAGATGAATACCCTGAAGCATATCAAGCCACAGACTAAGCATGTAGCAGCAGTCTTACTCTTACACCAACAACGTTCAGTTATTTTCTTGGCAATGTAAACCTGAACTCCAATTGTGTTCTGAGCAGTAACGGCTGTAAGCACAGTTGAACAGTACACTCCAAGAGCACCACAAGCTTTCAAATCAGCTTGAATTCCTGCACCAGCCCCGGAATCAGAACCCGCCACTGTGAGAACATGAGGCATTTTCTGACTTGGTCTGCACTGCTCATGCATAGGCTGACTAATGGGTGCATTCGAGAGGGCTTTGCACGTCCAATCTCCCTTGTCCATGTGTTGCTTGACTGTAGATAGCTTTAAAAATTGGTACAAGGCCAGCCTTTGCGCACTACTACTCCAATTGGTGCATTTGTGTAGGATTGGTAAATTCGGTGTAAACTGTACCTGATCACAATACTCTTCTTTAGATCCAGAGAGATGATCAAACCATGAATTACTGATGTATGTAAGCAACAGTTTAGCACTTTCCTCTCAACACCTTGAATATGATCACCGTTAGAGATTTGAACTAGATACAAAACCATGACAAACAGATGTGTTTGACACTTTCCTCTGTACAACTAGGTCTTAATGACAGAAATCGGACTAATTAGCACTCGTTAATGTCCTATGACAGAAAGCTGAAGATTATATTTAGTTGAATAAACATGTATAATACTGACAAACACGCACACATGCATGCATACATAATACATACACACGTACATAAAAATATACATCGAGATCTACTAGCTTTGATCAAATACATACATCAAGTTTCTTTTTCTATCTCAAGGACACTGCCAGTGCAGACATCACTTCCACTTCGATTAAATCGTCTTGGTTGCTAATCATCATAAAGTATGCATCAAGATCCAAGAAATGACTTTGATCAAATACATACATCAAGGTCTCGCTTACCAATGATCAAGATCTAAGAATAGCTTTGATCAAATACATACATGGAGTTTATTTTTCTGTCTCAAGGAAAATGCCGTTGCAGACATCACTTCCACATCGATTAAACGGTCTCGGTTGCCAATTATCATCATATTTTCTTAGGTGTGACTTTTATCCAAGCATGACTAGTTAACACTTTGTCACATTCAAACGCTATTTGTCATATCTCGAAAAGAAAAGTGTCACTAAAACATGCAATGTCGCAACACACATAACGTGCCACCTAATACTCGTAGTTAACCCAATCTCAGCCATGAACTTGCAGCCCCATTGAATACGAATTATGTCTGGCCTGCACTCCACCCAGGAAACAAGTTGTCTCCAATTATGACTGGATATCGTACCGTGTTCCTCGAGGTGACTGAAGAGAAAATGTTGAAAGGACCTTCGAACAGAGAATGCGGAAAAGTTCGTAAGCGAGTAAAGCGTATTGCTTCCATAGTCTACGGCAACATTGCGTTCGCTGTCAAAATCAAAGCTAAAATTACGACCGATCTTTGATATGTTTTCCAATGAAAGCAACATGCAAGAAAAACAATGATTGAGGTGATTGCTAATGCCGCATAAACAGCTACCAGAGACCTTTGGCGTGTGATGTGTGCGACGACGATTAATGTTTGAGCTGCAAACTCACGAAGGAGACGAAGAAGATGCAATCTCTAAGACTGCATCACCACAATTGAGCTCCATCCTCTCCCTTTCCGTCTCACCTGGCTGTCTTCCATTGCCCTTTTATAGACAAGAAGATCAATGCTTTCTTTGGCCTTCTCATCAAAAGTTGAAAGTTGGAGAATGATTAAAAGGAAAGATTTTACTGATTCGTAAAAGTTGAATCAATTATTTAGATAAACAACGTGGGGATCCCACAAGTGTAAGTAGCTCTATAAATATTTCGAATAACTTGTGAAAGGAAACTATAGGTGCAAATTGGAATGAAAGGAAAAGAGAAAAAGCAAGTGAAGGTGATGGAATATCCGGAAAGGTAGACGAGTAAAATAGAGGAGAGAAAAGAGGTGAAAAGGTGTATGTGTGTGTGTGTAGTGGATGGGCCATTAAATAAAAGTGGGGACATGCCTATTTGTGGTGTCATACAAGAGAGAGAGAGAGCCTCCACTTTAGAGAGAAATACTAACAAAAGACAAAAGCTTTAGGAATAAAAGACAAAAGCATTTAAAACCTCGAGAAGCAAACAAAAACCTTAAACCCTAAACACATTAGAAGCCCTTAAACTTCTACTAACCCACATTTAAGCCTCATACTAATCATAATTTGCAAGGTCAAATTGACCAAGTGAACTAACTTCAAAACTATGGCCCTGATTAGCAACTCACTAACCAACTCATCCCTTAGGACCCTTACAGGGCCAAAAACGTGTGGGTGTATCCTTGCCCGTTTTGAGTTCAAGCCCCTGGGCAGCTCAGGATTCTATCTTGCTCACCTCGTATGGGAGCATTATTGGCACGTACAACACAAAAAAAAAACTAGAACCGGGTAGGCAGCAGTGAACGATGCCAGGTTGAGTGGGCAGAATCTTGTTTTAAGCCATTGTGCTGCCTGCCTAACAAGAAAGAAGGGAGAGAAACTAGACCCGCGGAGGCAATATCTAGCAACATCAAATATAGGATTCGATCATGTGGGTTTGGGGTTGCTTTTAATAGTGTGCCATGTGGCTCAACGAGAGGGCAGAAAGGGGGTTTGGTTCCACTATGTTGCATACCTAAAAAAATTAAATCAATTCTAATCTCTTGATCGAGAAACAAGTGCATCATTTTGTCATCCATAAGGCCTGCCCATGTTTGATTTCATATTTTATTACATGGAATTTTATGGTTGTATGTTTTTTTTTAAGCTTGTTTTTTTTTTGTGTATATAAATGTAGTGCCAATTCGGTAATGCAAGGTTCAAGTTTTATGTTGTGTTTTTATGATGGCATATAAGAGTTCTAATTTGTTCCCATGAAAATGTTGTGGTTGCTCTTGTTTGTCCGAATGTGGTCAATTGTGGATCCGTGTATTGTTGTTGGTGTTTTGATGATGGTTTGTATTTGTTGTTTGACATGAAGACCTATAGTTTATTTCTATTTGTCATTGGGGTGAGATAGTCGATGTGAAAGTCACCAAGTATATATGTTGCAGTGAATTCAAGAATGGAATCTAACATGCATTGCAGAGCTTGGCAAAGTTTTGTTGTTGCTTTTGATGATTTATAAACATCCAATGTTGTTTTTTTATTTTTGGGTTATTGTGAACAGGCACTTTGCTCCATCAGCACATATTTCTTGTGATTGTATGACATATGTATCTTTCTTGATGTAAGTTGTTATTCCAACCCCTAATGTTGCGGATATATTCAAAGCCAAGGATCTCAAAATTTATTTGGTTTGTCATGTGTATTTCTTGAAGGCAAACAACCAATGCAGCTTGCATGCTCTTGCAATTGAGGATATCTTTTTTCTATGCAGTTAAAGATCTTGTGTTTAGGCTTTGTATGTTGCAATCGTTTGTTCCTTGTATATGGAATTGCACTTGCTCGAATGTCCATTCACAGTCGTTTGCTAAATGTTGGATTTCACCAAGTACAAGTTTGTCTACTTTGATATGTTTTTGTCATAGTGGTGATACTATGTAAAGATGTGAGGAGTCCCTTATGCGAGACAGTGTTGTGTATGTTCGTCCATGTGTTTTAATGCTGGATGGGTAAAAAGCGAGGTATTCCATTGTAGGCCCTTGAGAATGGTGTATGATTCAAGCTAATGCAGGTTGAATTTGAAATTGTTGAGATGGTTTTTCCCTATTTGGAATTCATTCATGTTCTCTCATTTGTAGAAATCAATCCAGGCGACATGTGGTTCTTTTTCCATGTCACTATGTTTGAAAATTCAGTCAGCACCGTTGACAATGCCATTTGATATGTCCAAGTTTCAAGCATAGGTCCTTGTGCAATCCTGCTATTAGTTTTTGGTCGTTTGGTATTGTTGTGGTTTGCTGAATGTTTTGTGTTGTATGTCCTTTGCTATGAGAACATGTGGCATGGTTTGTAGTGTTTCAAAAAGGTAGTTATTGTGTTTGTTCTTTGCAATGTTTGTGAAGAATAAATGTGGACTTTTGTGTTTCCTAGGTGGATCTCGTTTGTATTAGATGTTTAGTTCTTGTAAGTCTACATCTGATTTAACACCTACTCTTATTTTGTTTAGTTTGGTGATGAAGTTGTTATTTTCTTGTCGCATTGGTTGTTTTAACTCGAAATACTTTAAGTATGTTCTCCAAAATGTTGTGAGCATTGTTGACATAGTTGATTTCTCCATGAAAATCCATGAGTCTTTTGTTGGGCTTGCCTGGTATAAATCACCATAAAGCAACACATCGATGCCACTGAATGGCTCGAGATGATTATGCTTTATTTCATGCATCCTCATGTTTCTAGTGATAAATGTATTCAATCCGATAAGGGGTACCTCATCCAATACCATCGGTTGTACGAATTTGTACATGGTAGATAAGTGTTGCAGCTTCTCCATGGAGAGGGCAATGTAAGATCCTGTCAGTAATGGTAGATGCAGTGCAGAGTGAATTGTGGTTTCTCCAATGTGGTGTGTCACTCTACCAGTGTAGGCGAGCAATAAAGCCTAGGCAATTCAATATCAAATGATTGATGATGCAAGTATGATGATCAATGCTTGTAGAATAACCAACATAGTAAATGTATTGCGTGTGTCAGCATTTCCGAACAAGAATAAGTGCAATGGAGAACGAGGGTGTACTCTTTTATTTAGCATGATGTCTTCTACGATGTGACGTTGCTCATTGAGTTGTCAAATTCTACTATAGTACAAATCATTGGATAGGATGTTTATATTGCATTTTGGGGTGCCATAACAATGCTTCAATTTTGGCTCCATATTCATTTCCACAGCAAGGTCGAACTTGTTGGCTGCTTTGGTGGATGATTGGCTCGTAGATGTCCTTGTGGTGGTGGGCATTTCGTTCATTGCTATAACTGATGGATGATTGGCTCGTAGATGTCCTTGTGGTGGTGGGTGTTTCATTCATTGCTATAACTGGGTATGATACAATCTTGTTGTATTGAGCATGATTATTGTCGATCAATCCTTTATAATGATCATACATGTCGTGTTGTGTGGGAAAATATTTGTCAAGGAATGCTTAGCGTCGATGAATGGTAAGAATAATAAGCAAAGTTCCCTGTAGTGGTTTTCTGGGTCTTTGGATTTGTTGTAGTTATTGTATCATAGCACTTTTGGTCTTTTTTTATTTGCAGTGCTCGCTTTTGGTCCATGTATTGGCTTGCAAAATCAGCCAGGCAAACCTCATTTAATGCTCCCGGTTGTTTAGTGTACTTGTTGATTATATCATCGAAGAATATGTTTGTGTTGTTGGGTTCTATTTTCTCAAGGTCTTTCCTTCTTTGCAACAAGAGTGTGTGCTCTACCGTTGTGTTGGGTAATGTAAACAAACTCTTTGGTTGCGCTAGTTAGTGGCAGGGATAAACGCACGTACACAACTTGTTGTGCATTGATGTGTTGTGTGTTTAGGATTGCATTGCCCACCTTCTGGATTTGTCCATTTGTTGGTGCCTGTGTTTGCAAGCTTTCTCTCAAGGCTTATTGGACTGCTTCATTGGTTTCCCTGTCTACCTTCGTGATGTGTGATGTGCCATAAGATGCAGCTCCATGTGGCTTTAGAATGAATTGGATATCCATATTTTCCCCCCAAAGCTTTGACAAAACGGGGTTGAAGTTATTGGTATACATGTCTTTTGGTTGTCTTCACAAGAAAATCGATGGTTGAGAACTATTAGCATGTATTGCGAGGACGTAGTCATGTTCTGACATGCTCTAACATGCCTATTTTTTTGAAGAATGAGTCGAGTGAGAGTGTTAATGTTGTTTCTTTGGCCAAGAACATGGAAATTTGTTTGAACTTCTCCTTGTATGTGTGTAGACATTGATTTGGTCAAAGGTGTTAGAATTACTATCTTGCGCATTGGTGGTCGTGGAAAGCTAAATCTACATGCTATGTTTCTTCTTCGGCATGCTTTCTTGTGCTTGTGTGTTTGAATGTCCTTATGTGGTGTGAATTGTCTGTGGCGATGTATATTGTGCATAAATGCTTCTATGTCATCATCGCATGATAGCCCATATGTTGGCGCTCCATCCACCCACAATAATCCATGATCATGCTAGCATCCTCTATTTTGGAATTTGATAACAAAGGAGAAATCTTTAATGGCCCAAGGATGTTCAGGACATTTTTTATTAAATTTTTTATTGCATGAAATCTATGCACGTAATATTGTGCAATTGTGATTGGATCAGAGGGATAATATCCCACAGTGCAATTTGATCCTCTATTTTGTCTTCGCTTGTTGATGCATTCTTCAATGAGTACAAGTAGTCAACTAATGGGTGCGATAGTTTCTCTGCTGTAAAGAATGTGACGAAGAAAGTTGGAGGACACAAATTGTTTGACCATTGCAAAGATGTTCTTCTCAAGTCGTTCCTTATAGTCTATGGATGTGCGTAGACAAGTGAAGTCATGGAACCCTATTTTGTATTAAAGTAGTATCTCAATGTTTGTGTCTACGACTACGTCCTTAGCCTGTAAGGTTGTGCCTCTTAATTGGCGTTTGTGTATTCAAACCCACATTGATGATAGTACTTGTTCCACTAAAATCTTCATCGCCTTAAAGAAAAGATTCTCAACAGTGCAAATCATCTGTTAATATTTGTTAGTTACCATTTGACTATATCTTGGTAGTTTGTGCCAACGGGTATGTTGTATGTACGAGGATGCCCATAAAACAATGTTGGAAATGCTAGTGCTTCACAATGTTTGTCCTTGAATATACTTAGAGGTGAGAAACCTTCTAATGGAGCAATTGCTATCGGCTTGTCTTCGAAGTCAACGACTTGTTGGCTCGTGTATATGACATGGACCAATGTGTCATCATGTGGGTTTGCTTCCATCTCACAAGCATCTTCACATCGTTTCTTGTTTTTGCAAATTGCATATGTGCTCCATCCATAGAGGATTTATCTTCCATGTAATGTAAAGTGGGTTTTGTAGGAGCTCATACATGGCACGCATTGTCATTGTAGGGCATGGGCGTACTGTGCCACTCATGTAATTGTGAGAGTATTGTAGCCTTCATTTGAGGGCAACTATGATAGTTCCATTGTTCGTTCAGAAACGAGGCAGGACAAGTCGTGCTCGATCAACGTAAGCAAACACATTTACTATATTGCCATGTAGTCCATATTGGCCTTCGTATGTTGATTCTCTTATTTGCACAAAAGGAATTCTTATTGAACTAAGCCGTTACTCAATCTTGTTTATGAGTGTCACACATAATTTGTCTGCATTGCCATCTTCATGTTTGTCTTTGAGAGAGCTGGTATTTTGCGGGAGCGATTTGTTGCAAGCATAGCCTGCAAATGTGTTGTTCAATTGAGCATGTATTGTTATCGATGATGCCAACATCCATTAAGAAGGACTTTGTTTGTGTGTGGATATTGTTTAGTTTGAATCTAAAAGTTAATGAGCCATAAATGTGCAAGGAAATTTTGGTGAATCCTATACTTTTTTCAAGTATACCTTTAGTGCTTTTTTGGTATTCATGCTTTTTTCCCATTTACGGTGTCCATGAGATGTGCAATCATGTTTAAGTTGTTCTTCGTACATTGCAGAAGCAATGACATGTTGACTTTGTTCATGAAAGGTTTTGGCCCTAATTTTGTATATTTTGTTGCAAATTGTTGGTATAGAATGCCCTTCATTGGGTTTTCATTGTTATAGAAAGTTGCAATTTATCTAGTTGAGAGTCCATCATTGTTTGCTATGAGACGTGATAGTTGGGCCTCTTCATCTATGATCTGCATAATGTATGAACATTTACAGTGCATTTGGTTAAGTGGAGCAATTGTGGTCGGCAAGACAGACTCGTTGATGAAAATCATGTGTTTCTTTTTTGTGTTTGGAAGGTTGACATTGAATAATTCAATTACTTCTTGGTTCAAGTACAATAGTATGGAGAATGAGTGATTGAATGTTTGAGAGAGCATTTGTAGGCAGTCAAAGGGCATAGCTCATGAGTTGGATGAATTGTGTAAATGGGTAGTGATCCGATCTTTCCTTAGTAGAACTCTCGAACATCTAAGTAGCACTTCCCATGGAGTTCTTTGTGTAGTCATGAATGCTATGATGTGATTAAATAGCATTTTTTAATAATACATCATAGGTGTATGTTGGGTATAGTTCATTGAGGCAAGTAAGGATGTTAGTGTTCATAGGGTATCACGACATGAAATCGATGTTCCATTTGGTGTTGAAACTTCCCAAATTAGTGTTTTCCTTCATTATTCTAGGTGTGGGGCTCAATTATCTCAAAGTGTGTGTTGATCTCACTGACATGCAATCATTTGAGTAGAATGAGTATTGAATTTTCAAACGTTTAATTTATATGGGAGGCACAACACAAATTAGAATTCTAAATAGCAAGAATCAATCTTTCCAACATGAGAACTCAACATGAAAAGAAGGCATATGAAGGAAAATTGTCATAGATAAGGATATGAACCCCAAAAGTCTACTCCTCAAAAGGGAACAAGTGCATAACTATAACTATGAAAGCTTGTGCAAGCAAGTCATGAAACTCAAGCTATGACATGCAAAAGAAAGTCAAACCAAAGAGGTTGTTCCTCATAAGGGAGCAAATACATAACCAAAAATATGCAAGCTCATCAAAGCGAGTCATATAACCAAAACTGCTTATAGTGAACTGTCCTGATGCCCTTATCTCCATGAGTAGGTTCCATGTGGCGACAACACTCCGAACATGGAAATCTAAGAATCGATAGTGAAGACCCAAAAGATCATCCACATGGGTGCCTCGAACTTGGATGTCAACATGTCCACCATCTGGAAGCAACACACTCCCTTTCAATGAAGGGATGCGTGTAATATCACGAACACTAGAGCAACTGAAGCAGAAAGGCTTGATGGGATTGCATGCGACTCTAGAACCTCCACAAGTGGCACATTGATATTCCATAAGGGGGGTAGTCAAGTTGGTGAATTGGAGAACTCTAGTGACCTAGTGTACACGTGAACAAAATCCATGTGTTATATTTTCACATAAGCAAAGTAATATAACTAATACCCACGTACCTTTTGGCTATATCCGAGTTCAAAAACTTGGCATGTAAAAGCATCCAGCAAAGTCTCACCAAGGCTCCCATAGGCGCAACTACCAAGATAGTAAAATCAAAGAATCCTAGTGAATGACACCTGCACATCAATGATGCATTAATATATATCACAATCCTATCATTGATGGAATCCTGAATAAGTCATGCAAGGATGTTCCTCCGGCGATCCGGAATAGATGAGACTTGCAAGTACTTTAAAGGTAAGAGTGCTCGAGAAGATCGTACACTTAGCAGATGTAATATATCAGGTAGGTGCTCATCGTGGCACGATCCTCAAGGTTTGGCCCATCCGCCCAACAAGGTCAACTTTGACAATGACAACTGTAATTGTATCCATTATAGATGTGAATGATGCTCCTCCAAATTGCATTTCATTTGCAGCTCATACTAATGGTTATGTCCGGATGAAAGCATATATTTTAATCAAATGGCTCAACCTTTAGCACACTAGTGGTTGCATCTACTTAATTTTGTCAAGGTTTTGAGAGTCTTCTTATCTTTTCAATTTATGCACAATATACACTAGTAGGGAACCCGCATGATGCTGTGGCACTATATCAATCAAAATTATTGTTTGATGAAATGGAATAATAAGAAAGGGTTGCCAGTGATTATGCTTTTTAGGCCTCCATGTATTAGAGAGCATGCCCTTTAAGCTTCATAGCAATCCCCCCCCCTTAAGGGACCTTACCAACGTTGATTGTTGTTGTCACATAATTACACTACATGTCCCCCATGCTTATGTTATGCAATTAAAGGACATTATTGAAGTAGATGGGTTCTACCGTATCGAGGGTCCTACCATCACAAAGAAAGGAAATGGGGAGGGAGGAACTTGCAATTTATTGCTAGTTTTGGAGGGAGAATATGGTTGCTCCTCGGACCTTACTCTGGGGTAGGGGCCAGTAGAAAAACTTGGTTGTTGGTCACCCTTGATAGGGATAGGGTGGTTCACATAACCACCCCTCCCACAGGCTCTTAGTGCTCTTTCGGGTGCATGTGTACATGAGCTAACCATAGCTATGGGTGCAGGCTAGCTATGCCCCTCGATAGGACCATAGGTAAGTGAGTGGGGTGGGTGTGTTAAATATATATATATATATACACGATGTGAACACCCATGATATTGGTATTTCTTTCTTCTATTCTACAAAGGTGTCATCCTATTTCTTCCTTTGCCATTGCAATTATTTGCGCAATTTGTCTTCTTGTGATATGTGTTGAAGCTCTTATATTCATTTAATTGCAAGTTTCTTTTCACCAAATTTAGAGAAGAGGAGGCCTCAATGGCAGGCGCCCCTTCCTAATGATTCAATGAACACAATGTGATGATTACAACACCCGCATTCTCAAACTTAGTATTGCATCTTTCTTGTGATTCGATGACAGCCTTCCTCACATATCTTATTTTCTTCCCTTATTTCTCCTAGACACTTTTTTGTGAACTTTTTCCCCTCCCACACATGTGAGGAAAAGGGTGGGCATAGCATTATACACAGCAAAGCTGGAACATTCCGTGGGATCAAATGACCGTAGTCTCTTAGGCAAGCTAACACCCTTTCCATTTGAGGAAGAGAGTCCAAGGGAGAACAAAGGAAAAATGAAGATTGAGAAGATCAATGCAGTCACTGATAATAGTGACTATGACATTCTCTTCATGTCTAGTCTACCTGTAGACTTGCTTACCACTTCAAATGATGCATATTCCCAGGATTGGATTATGGGATTCTGGTGCTTCATTCCATGCTATTCCCCATAGGGAATGGTTCTTCACTTATGACATTGGAAAGATAGGTTATGTGCATCTTGGAAATAACTATGCATGTGACATAGTGGGAGCAGGTGACAAAGTTTTCTTTTGCAAATGGGTTTGCATTTGTTTTGAAAAATGTGAGACATGATCCTAAGCTCTAACCAAGAGTCTTATTTCAGTGGGTCAGTTGGATGATGCTGGTTTTCAGACCACCTTTGGTTTTTAGAGTTGGAAAATTCAGAAGGGCTCTATTGTTTTGGCAAGAGCTGCCAAGTGTGGGACATTGTATCCCTTACATGTATCAGGGGTGTCTGATCATGTTGCTGCAATAATTGCGCAACCAAGTACTTCTTTGTGGCATTGCCGATTGGGGCACATGAGCTAAAATGGAATGAAACTCTTATGCCGTTTGCGTTATCTACCGCATTTGAGTTTTTCTGACTTTGAATTTTGTGAGCATTGTCTCTATGGGAAGTAGGCTAAATCAGCCCATAAAATAAGGGGAAAGAAAGGGCTTTAAAGGCTTGATTTCATGCATTCTAATGTATGTGGTCCCATGGCTACTCGGTCATTAGATGGGGCTGAATACTATGTGACATTCATTGATGATGCAACTAGGAAAGTGTGGGCTTATGCTATAGCTCGAAAGAGCGATGTGTTCCAAGTATTTCAAAAATGGTCGGCTTTGTCTGAAAATCAGTCAGGTAGAACGCTTAAATGCCTCCGAACTGATAATGGTGGAGAGTATATCTCTCATGACTTTCAGCATTTCTGTGATACACGTGGGATCAAGAGGGAGCTCACGTCTCCTCATACTATAGAGAAGACTCCAGTTTTGCAGAACAAATAAATCGTACCATTCAGGAAAGGTTGCAATGTATGCTTTCCAATGCAAGTCTTTCTGGTGGTTTTTGGGCTGAAGCAATGAAGACTGCAGTGCATGTGATCAATAGATCACCTAGTAAGAGTTTGGATGGTGGTATTCTTGAAGAGGCATGGAGTGGCAAGAAGCCCTCTTACTCTCATTTGCGTATATTTGGGTGTGAGGCATATGCACATGTGCCAAAAGAGCTTTGGAAGAAGCTAGATCCTAAGTCTAGGAAATGCATCTTTCTAGGTTATGGTGAAAGTGGAGAGATGGGCTATCGTCTCTGCGATCTAGAAGCAAAGAAAATCATATGAAGCCATGATGTGGTATTCAATGAGAAGAAGATGCATAAGACACCCATGAGGGATGTGGAAATGAGGAGAATCACTTTCCAAGATGTAAATCCACCCACATATGTTGATAGAGAGCAAGCTGTCCATGCACCGAATGTGCAGGAAATGGTGCCACCAGGTACTCCCACAGGTACACAATCAAGGGCAGATGATGGAGCATCTATTGGTGGCAATGATGAGCCAAATGTGGCTGATATGCAGGTAAGACAACAAGCTAAAATGCCCTTGAGAAGATCAACTAGAGTGTTTAGACCGCCCAAGAGATTTGTTCCAGGGGCAGACTATGTGATGCTTACTAATTGCAAGGAGCCTTCTTGCTACAGAGAGGCTATGATGCACGAGGATCAGTGCAAGTGGGAGTATGCTATGCAATCAGAGATGAATTCACTCATAAAAAATAATACTTGGGACTTGGTTTCTTTGCCACATGGAAAGGAAGCATTGCCATGTAAATGGGTATACAAAATGAAGGTAATAGGTGATGATGTGCCTAAGTACAAGGCCCGTTTGGTTGCTAAAGGGTTCAAGCAAGAGAAGGGTGTGGACTTTGATGAGATCTCTCTCTAGTTGTGAAGATGACCACAATTAGATGTGTACTCGGACTTTTGGAAGTAGAGGATATGGAGCTTATGCAGATGGATGTCAAGACAACTTTCTTGCATGGGAATCTGCAGGAGGAAATTTACATGGTACAGCTGGAAGGCTTTGAAGAAAAGGGCAAAGAGAATTTGGATTACAAGTTGAAAAAGAGTCTCTATGGCCTTAAGCAAGCACCTAGAGAATGGTATCATAAGTTTGATGCTTTCATTCGATCCCAAGGTTTCAAAAGAAGTGAGATTGATCACTACCTCTACACTAAAAGGGCTAAGGATAATAGCCTGATACCCGTGGCACTTTATGTGGATGATATGCTATTAGCTAGCAAGAGCACTTATGAGCTCAATGCATTGAAGGGCAAGTTGCATGAGGCCTTTGACATGAAGGATTTGGGACCTACAGGTCATATTTTTGGTATGCACATCACGTGTGACCGGAGTAGGAAACTCCTTTGGCTTTCATAGAAGAAGTATGTTACAAAAGTGTTGCAACATTTCAATATGGAGGGAGGGAAGGCAGTAAGTACTCCATTGCCTCCATATGTGAAACTAAGCTAGGTAGATAGTCCTAAATTAGATGAGGAGAGGGCCATGATGGCCAAGGTTCCTTATGCATCAGCCATTAGGAGTAGCTCTACTAGACCTGACATTGCATTTACAATGGGAGTTGTTATCCGGTATATGGCTAATCTAGGAAAGCGGCATTGGGAGGCAGTTAAGTGCATCATGAGGTACATGAAGGGTACTAAGGAGATGTGTATCTGTTTTGGTAGAGGAGAGATGCGTGTACTTGGGTACACATATTCAAACTATGCAAGGCATGTGCATAGCAAGGGATCCACTTCTGGTTATGTGTTTACCTTTGCAGGTGGTACAATATCGTGAATGTCTCACGCACAAAAGTGCATTGCTTTGTCTACCACAGAGGCCAAGTATGTTGCAACCACAGAGGGTTGCAAGGAGGCTATATGGCTTGATCGGCTAGTGGGAGAATTGGGGATTCATATAGGTGTACCAACATTGCATAGTGATTCCATGAGTGTTATTTAGCTAGCATGGAATTCGGTTTTTCATGCAAAGACCAAACACATTGAGGTCAGGTACCATTTTATCAGGGAGATACTTGAGGACAAGTGCATAGAGCTTAATAAGGTCAATATAGATGATAACCCTGTAGATATGCTGACGAAGAGTCTACCTAGTTAGCGGTTTGAGTATTGTTGTGCATTGATGGGTATTGGATAGTATGTACATTGGTTGTTCTCCCTTAAGGGAACCGTGCCCTTTAAGTGGGAGGTTGTGGGGGTTAAAGGCCACTGTACATTAACCCTAGTTATGTATAATACTCAAATGCATATACATATATATATGGATGACATAGAAGATTAGGGTGTTCTGCACCCACCAAAACTTGTGTGGCTCTCTCTTCTGGCTCTCCTTCTCTCTCACCTTCTTTCGTTCTGCTTCCATTGTTGAGGTCTCTCATCAAGGAGCTTTCAATGAAGAGTCACATGGAAATCCTCTCATCTCTCTCTCATCACACAAATAGCTTTCAATGCTATTTATATCCCTTGAAATCCTCCCATGTCTCTCTTTCTCTCTCTCTCTCTCTCTCTCTCTCTCTAAATCTCTCATTCTTGCTCTTACTTGCACCCTCAATATGCAATGCTATGAACGAAGAATAGAGAAGGTAGATGAGGACTTTATTTACCATATCAAGAATCCAATTTTTTTTTAAAATCACAAGAGCATGTAGGGTCATCAACCATTAGATCAAACCAAAACAATTCCTGAGTAAAGAGAAACCAAACAAAAGAGCCATGGTGCAATATGCCTGCCTTTAGTTTGAACCTAAAGATGATTCAAAATTCGATCATATAGCCAAGCTATCAGAAGCCAAATAGCAATACCTACACATATGCAGTTGAACAAACTATTCGTGTCTTTGCTCAAGCAACAAGAGCCATGGAAGCTTCATAAGCAATTACCAATGTAGATGAAGAAGTGATCCCAAGTGGCCTTATTCATGAAAGACCCATCCAACATTCAAAAGAACATACATATTCAACTAATTTCTTCTCTAAGGGAGGAAGCTCCTCCTATGAGTCGATCAGAAGCATCGTCATGCACGTAACCAACCAAAGACACATGCAGCATCCGAAGGACCTCTTTAAAAATTGGTGGCTCCTTCAAGGCAGTGTGAACATGGATGGGATGCACTCAACCAACCACAGATAGATGTAGGCTTCCAATCAACACTTTAGAAATAGATGGCTACTTTGACGTATCGAAGATCCATAGAATATATCAAATGACAATCTCAATTCAAATCAAAATAGGACAATAGCTCCTATAAATTGACTTATATTGATTCATGCCTCATACACCTTCCCATACTAATTCATGCCTTATACACCTTCCCCCTTATACACCTTCCCATACTTATACTGATTCATGCATCATACACCTTCACATAGTTGAACCAATCTCAAACAATATGCAAGCTTTTGAACATAAAAGCGAACAGAGGTCGTAATGGGAATACTACCCAAACATGACCAATCCACATTGACAGTCGCCACTCCCAATGGAATATGGAATAGTGTGAGGTTTGCATCTCATATTACAATCTTACAAGCTCTTTTTGCTAACTACTAGTACTACAAATACAAGCCATCACCTTTATCAGTAGGTACTCTCTTCACCCCCCCCCTCTCTCTCTCTCTCTCTCTCAATCAATCCCCTTACAATCTCTCTAGCTCTCTTAGTGCACGTTGTCTCTATAGCCATATCTTCACTCTTCATCTCTATAGCCATACCTTTACTCTAGCCCACAACTCTTGTAGCATTAAATCATTTTCAAAGCCCCAGACTATTTTCACACCCTTAACTCCACTTATTGATTTCCATAAGCTCATTCGTTCCCTATCTTTGTATCCAACAAGGCCAAGATAGAGCATAAACTAATAAAGGCACCATCAACACAGTATGGACATATAGCACATACCAACAATTCTCACCCTCCTTTGCCTTGTTACATTTCCAGCTAATAGATACCTTCACCCCTTGGTGACATAAGGACATGGATGCAAAAGACTTATTCCAATAAGTTTTGCAACCTTCCCTAGGATGTATTCAACAAAGAAGTGCAAATCAGGACAATAGCTCTTTTGACAAGTCCTTGTCCTCCATTTATCACCAATAGACAACCAACCTCCTCTCCAAGGATAACATTGCAAAAGTAATGTGGATATGTGCAAGCAAGGGGAGATGCAATACAAAACAAGGGGAGAAGCAACATGGAACAAGTACATCAGGCAAAAGGAATGCAAGAAATGCCCATGAATAGAACCCGAAGTAGCACGATCAACAACAGTATGACCACCATGAAGCAAGCAAAACATCACCATTAGGAGCAGCACAATCAACAACAATAGGATACAAGGGGAAAAGAAGAGGAAATGGAGAAGCAAACCAAAAGCAACAACATGAGAAGGCCAAACCTTCCCATCCAGACTCCCAGTGAACAGAGAATTGCCACTTCAGTTCATGGAGGGCGTGAACGTGTGGAAAGATGAACCTCTTTTCCAAAAAGCTTAAAAAACACGTGGATATTCACAAAAGGGACCAAAAGTCATCTGCTAAAGCCCTAGCCTCTTCGAGGAAATGCTAATAAAACCTAGAGAAAATCACATTGAATAAATCCTAATGAAAATCACATTGAATGACAAAATTTTTTTAAATATGATACAACTCCATAGTAGAGGCTCTATAAAATAATGCCACGACAACGTTAGCTAAGCACTGTGTACCCATCATCCATGGGTTGTAAATAATATGTTTAAAGCAAGTAGCATTGCCAAAAGAAATGATATTTGAAAGAACCAAAAGTCCACATGTTTCAAAACAAGTGATGGCTTCACCCTAGAGCTAGCCAAAAGAATGGATATTGAAAGAGCACTAAAATTCCATATTGGCTATAACAGCTTAGCAATGGAAAACAAGCACAAGGAATAAGTGTAAGTCTAATTGACCCTCAAGAAATACCCAATTTGCATTCTTTTTCTTATCCTTTTCTCTCTTTTCTCTTTTCAGCTTTCTTTTCAGCTTGTAGCAATCCTTTTTCATGTGGCCCTTCTTTCCACAATGGTAACACTTAATGTTCCGTGCCCTAGATTTGCTACGAGACTTCCCTCTTTCTTGGGACTTTCCCCTAAACTGTGATCTACCCCTTCGCACATTTAAGGCTACATCCTGCTTGTTGCCATCCATAGACTTCTGTCTAATCTTCTCGGCCAAAGAGCTACCCATAACATCATCAAACTTCACTACTACACCAGGTGCAGAGTTACCGATAGCTGTACGGAAGGTTTCCCATGAGGATGGCAATGAACGCAAGAGGAATATTGCCTTAGTCTCCCATCAAAGTTCATCTTCTGAGCTTGAAGCTGGCTGAAAATAATGTTGAATTTATTGAAGTGAGAAGCAATGGAGACCCCTTCCTTCATCTACAGCTCAAACAAAGCTCAAACAACCTCTTCATGAAGTAAACTTTATTAGAGGCAGTTTCCTTCTCATAAGTGGTGCATAATTTCTTCCACAAATCTTTTGTAGTCTGCTCATTTACTACTATGAAATAAAGTGACTCTACAAGATGAAGTCTAACAGTAGACTTTGCTAATGCATCCAATTCATTCCAATCATCCTTAGACATATGTGCAGGCTTAGCTCCAATCCCTGCCAAGGGTTTAATTTAGTTCTTTTGAATAAGCACATCCCTTATCTGTTCTGTCCATAAAGAAAAGTTTGTCCCATCAAACTTGTTAATGTTGAAAAACTCCTTTTCAGACATGGAAGAGGATGCCATGATGTAAATGAAACAAAATCCCAAATGCTAGTGCCTGCAAGAGAGAAATCACACCAAATACTAAGTGCACACAAATGTGTATGCCAAAATGGAAGGTAATATCACCAAACCTCAAAGGCTCAAAGCATCAAAATGCATATGACTCATGTGCATATACTATGCATCATATGAGAAAATCTAGCCCAAAAGAAAATGCCAATGGCAATCCCAATGCCAATAAGTGCCAAAATGCCTTAAGCATATATGTTGTCCATGAGCACATGCATCAACAAAATCTCATCCAAGAGATCATAGCACAACATGTGCATCTATTGCAATATGTCAAAGTTGTCCCTCAGCATAAAATAGCATCTGTGTGCTAAACCTCCATCAATAAAGCATCCCACAAGGCAATCTAGGCCTATCAACACATCCAACAAGGATCGCAATGCATCCAAATGGCTTGCAAAGCATCCACTGCCTCAAAACATGGGCATCACTGCATAATGGGACTCAGCAAGACAATTTGCAAATATCTCTCTTCTACTAGAACTCCAAAATTCATCCGATGATGGAGTAAGAGCCAATCAATGCTTGCATTTACTTGCAAAAATGAATCTTAGGCAGATTAAAACATAAGAGGTAGCCTTATCTGCTGCCACATGGCAATCAATGAGGTGGTCTTGGAACCTTTGATAAATTTCTTGCAAAGAGACGATGGAAAAACATAGAGAATCACAACTCCCTCGATTCTTCATGGAATGGCAAGCAACTTTGCAGATAGATGTTTTAGGAAGCAGTCCTAGATCCAATGGGATAAATAGCTCTACAAATGGAGGCTTGGATGTTAAGATCCCACTCACACAAGAAATGACGAAATGAAGATGTTGGAGTAGACATAGCTTCACCCTAGCTTCAAAACTTCATGGAATCGGAAGCAGCTTCATAGGTAGAAGTTTTGGACCACTCTAAATCCACTAGGAGTGTCTGAACTGCAAATGGTGGCCTGGATATGGAGATCCAACACATGAAATCCACGTAGGAAATTGAATTTTGTCACTTTTTTGCAGGAGCTGTAACTTTTCACTGAAAACTCAAATGACAGAGATGTAAACAACAAAAAATGAAGTACTCAAAGTCTTCTACAACTTTGCTTTTGATTTCAAGAAGAGATTTAGCTTCTAGAGAAAGACGTCTTTATCACAAGACTCTCAGGTATTAAAATAGACTGTCTTTTTGTCTTTTTCTCTACTCAATTACCCTCTATCCTTTCTCATCAGATTCAGGGACTTGGTGTGGTTTTACCTATTTCAAGGCAAGATTTGGATGCTATGTCCATTGACCCTTCTCAAGGGGTTGTTGCTGCTCCTGGTCACTCTAATGATACTACTGCTTGTTGTTGCTTTAGATTCCCTTTATAGTGACTCTAAAGAGGAAACCTCAATCTTCTCCTTCCACCTATGAGAAGCTCCTCTTAGTCTTTTTTGAGGACATTACTTTCTATGTTTTCTTTTCTATGATTCCAAGATGTAAGCGCTTATGTGATCAGCATTGCTGGTATACTTGAACCCTTATGATGTACAAAATGTTATAAAGTAATATAGTCACTCTTTTTCTACCCAAAAAACCACCTGTTGGCTTGTAAAAAACCACTCAGAGGACTTTCCAAATGTTTCTGCAAGGTCTTTGCACACTTGGATGCAGGTAAAGTCACCCAACAAAGATTCTCCTTCCTCCCACATATCTACACTAGCAGACTTCGGGCTCCAGGCTCACACCTAGGCTCAGCTAGAACAACCACGCTTTGATACTAGTTGAGAGATCTCAACAACAAAAGCGGATTGAAAGAAGGTGAGAGAGAGGGAGAGCCAAAAGAGAGAGCCACACAAGTTTTGGTGGGTGCAGAATGCCCTAATCTTCTATGTCATCCATAGATATATATGCATTTGAGTATTGTACATAATCGGGGTTAAGGTACAGTGGCCTTTAACCCCCACACTTGATTTTGTTGGATTCCTCCTCATAATTGCTTTCTATATTTCAAAAAAATGAGGATCACACTCACATTCCTTTTCAAGACTAGGAAGTTATTTTGGTTTTGAGTAAAACTCAATTTAACCATTGGCATATGGCTTAGGGACTACTACTATTGAATTCCACTTTCGATATGTCAACAATTGGATATCAAACTCTTGCATTATCTTAGCCTACCTAGTTTTTCTTCTTTTAAAATTTGGCTAATTGCAAATCCCTTTGACACGTTCTTGATAAGAAATTATTTCGAACTTAGCAGCATACAAGTAGTGCCTCCATTTCTTTAAATCATAAACTATAGCATACAAGCCCTTCTTATATGCCATGTAGTTCATTGCGCATAGTTTGATCTTTTGCTTTCAAAAGCGAATGGTTGACCCTTTTTTAAAAGTACTGTCCCAGCATCAAAATGATTGGCATCTACTTCAACCATGAATGGCTCATTGGGATTCACTAACTTTAAGATACAAGATGATGCTATTGCTCCTTTTAACTTTTCAAAACTGTGCTTTTGCGGTTCATCCCAGATGAAGGTACTTCCCTTTTCCTTAAGCTAGCCCATCATCATTGGAAGAGTAATCTTAGCATAGTCTTGGTGGATGAATCTCCTATAGAGTCTAGATAAACATAAGAATATCTATAATTCCTATAGGTACGATATGTCCCAAGTACTTCACTTGTTTTGCAAATAATTCACACTTGGATTCTTTAGCAAAACTAGAACACTTTTCTCAAATGTTCCATATGCTCTTTTCTTATTTTATTATGGATAAGGATATCATCTAAGAATACTAAAGAAAGTTTTCTTAAATTTGGCCTCAAGACATTATACATAAGTGTCATAAGTTGTTAAACCAAATGGCATTACTCTAAACTACCTATACCTAGTACGAAATGATGACATAGGGACAACTCTTCTCTATGTCACACTTGGTGATATCATAATCTTAAGTTAGTATTAGTAAAACATTTTGTCCCTTGAAATTGATCAAAGATCTCATCAATGCAAGGCATAGGATACTTATCTTTTATTGTGATTTTATTTAAAGCTCAGTAATCTATGCATAATTGCATAGTACCATCTTTTCTCTTTACTAGTACATTTGGTAAAGACCAAGATGAGCTACTTTGTTAAAATTTCCCCTTCCTAGTATGTTTAGTTAATTGTCTTTCGACCTCACATTCTTCCATTTGGCTAAGTCTATATGGTGGTTTACAAATAGGGGTAGATGGACAGGATTTATCATCTACTTCTCTCTTAGGGGGCAAACTATTCGGCAAATTAGATGGAAAAACATCTTTAAATTGAACCATTAAATTACTGAAGAAGATTTTTACATTTTAACAACATCAAGAAAAGTTACTCTTTTCAAATGCAGAAGAAATAAAATCACCAATAAGAGCAAGTTCACGGTGATTTACTCTTTTTAGACGCAAAAGAAATAAAATTACCAATAAAAGTAAGTTCATGGTGATATACCTCACATTCTTGTTGATGTATAACTCGTTCCAATTCCATTGAAAAAATAAGAGGAGAATTGTATACATCATGTTCTTCTTGAATCTGAAAGACTCTAGCATTTTTTCTAAAACGTTGCAATTACTTAAATAATTGCATTGTAAGTTATGCCCAAGGCTATACAACCATTCTCAATCACGAACAACATCTTGAATGTCCCAAACCTTTTTATCACTGCCCTTTGCCAAAGAGGCCAAAGAGACCACATATTTATGGGCAACTGGACTGTTCTTGACATAAAGAAGCATGCCATGCTTTAGCACTTCAGCCTCTCACCTTTTAGCTCTTGCACCACTTTGAGGATGTCGATTTTTTGCTTTTTCTTGTTGTATCAGCAATCTTTGATTGCGTGGCATTGCTGGTGTGCATATGTCACACCACCTTCCCGATAGACACTCATCCCCGGCATGTGAAATTTGGTTTGCATTTCTGGCTCTAGGTTTCTCCCTTCTGTAGGATCCCTCAAAAGGCCATCTCCTTCAAGAGCTTTTAGAGCTTTTGGTATCCTTTTTGGCCACTAATTCTTCTCTTCATTTTTGTCACTATCTATTCTTGCACTCGTAGCTTCTTTCTCTTTCAAGGCTTTGTGCTTCCCAATTCTAATGCAATCATCATACTGAGCAAGTTATCATATATCCTCATTAGGTATGTTACCTCCATGTTTGAAACTTTCCCCCTAGAGTGAGGCCACTCATTTGTCTTGTGCATTAGTGAGCTGATTCGTCAACACCTTCATTCATGTTGCAAAGTTATACACCATTTTGCCCTTTGTTTGGTTGCTGCCATTGAGCTTGAATAATTCAACCTCCTTGTTGAATTTGTGCTAGAGCATTTACAAATGTAGCCTCCAACTCATCCCACGTGGTTAGCATATTGGTTAAAACATTTGGATGGCTTTGTTGGCAAATGTGGTGGGGAAGTGTATTAAGTACACTCCTCTCAAATGTCTTGTAGGTTTGTTATAAAATTTCTAACATGAGGCTAGAGATTCGATTCCTCATTCCCATGGAAGTTTTAAAACTTCATTCTTATATTTTGTGATCTTGCTGCATTGGCTCCTTGGTGTGGAATTCCAGTGGACCTACTAGTAGGCTGACTTTAATTTTGTAAATTTTGAAGTTCTCAAAGTATCTATCACCTCTATTGCTCCTATCATAATTAGCTCGTCTTAGTTGACTGGGCTATCTTTATCTCTACCCTTCTTCCTTATGATGCATTTTCTCCCTTGTCCTTGCCAAAACTTACCCAAATTCATTAGAGGTGGTTTTTGTTGACTCCCTTGGTCACTCCCATCTTTCTCTTTGTTTGATGTCAATGTTGTGGCAGACTCTTTGGCTCAGTCACCTCCCTCAATCATGGATTCATCTTCTTATTTGATCATCTTGAGCCTTCTCATATTGGCTTTGAGTCCAACAAACCACTCGTCTCTTTGCTGATGGTATTCGAGTTGACATCTAGTGTCCATAGGCTTTGTCATTCAATGAATGTTGACTTGATCAATCTACACTGGTATCTCCAATGCACAGACTTGAATTTCTTAGCATGATCACCAAATGTTAATGTTAAATTGTGGTGATGGTCCTACTGGTTAAGCTCTTTGTCTCATAGTCTTTTGTTCATCCAAGTATGTGGGAAAATTGTCTTTTTAGATGACCAAAAGACTGTTAAGCAAATGCAAATAAGTGTATATATGCATAGCATGGGGGCAAGAGGGGAACCAACAAGCTAGAGCAAAGGAAATAGTAAAAGAGAAAGAAAAGGAAAGATTGCAATTATTTATACTTGAAGATTAATTAGCCAAAAAGCTCTAGGTTATGAGTGGGTTATAGTCCATACACCCAAGTATGCCTATGTTACAAGAACAACCCTAATTGCTACAACTCAAGCACCTTCTATACAAGACTCCTATCTGACATTCATGGTGGGTAGTACCAACCACATCTATAATGGTTAGCACCTTCCTAATTAGAAGGGTAGGTGCCATAACTTCATGGTTCGGGATGATGGACTTTACTTGAAAAAGTTCTTCATGGATGGCCTTCAACGGCATCCTTGGTTTGGTGGTGGTAAGGCTCGTTTTTAGTTAATGTAATGATGTTATTCTTTTTGGCACCTATTCCCACAGCATGTCTCTGATGGTTGGGTCCTTTGTCAACTTTCTTTGTGTGTAGTACCATTTGCCTTGTCCGCTAGCACTGCACTTAGCTTCTTCACCTATTGCCTGATGTGCACAATCTTGGTGACCTTAAAGTGCAATCCATCCTCATCGCCTATGGATTGGGCATCCTAAACACAATGTTGATGGGTGGGTTGTTGTGTTGCTCCCTACTTTGCCCATTCCTTTGGATAGCTACCCCTTTCACTCCTAGCTTGGAAACTCTGTTTGCCCACCTTGGCCCCAGCCTCTAGCCTCCTTGACAACTGGACCCTCTATCAAAAAATTTATTTGAGGAAACTTCTATTTGGTTGTCATCAAAGAAAGGGTGGGCTCTAGAGGTGGAGGATTGACCTTCTATTTCACCCCTCTTTATAGGATTTGAATTGTCCCTCTTATGTTTAGAGACATAAGAGGGACATATTTGAATAGTCCCTTTTATGTTTAGAGACATATTTATGGCTTGAAGCATCATCATACACACTGGGGTTCTAAGCTAGGTGGTTGACAATGTCATATAGTTGAAACTCCAAATGAGTCTTCCTCGTATACCCATACTTAGCTACTTTGTAGGTGGGTATCTTGCCCTTGAGTCCTCTCTCTTCTAGCCCAAGTCTTGAGGAGCCCATAAAAAGGTTATAGTTAATGCATCCTTGGGGGAATTGACCTTTGGATTCCATGCTACCAGATTGATGGATAATCCAAGCCTTGAACTTATCAATTTGATCCTAGCTCTAAGAGGTAGGGACTGGATCCTAGCTTTTTATTTGTCCATCATAAGATGTGGGTGTATTCAAATGCCTATTGGATTGAGACTCTAGATATGGCTTTTAGGTATAAAATTTAGGGCTAGACTACGAAAAGAATTATTTGAGGGTTCCTAATGTAGACTATTTATAATCCTAGAGCTTTCAAATAGATGACCACTTACTTAACCTTCCATCCTTGAACTAGCTCATATCATACCAAATTCTTTAAAACCATGATCAAGCACTATTGGTTTGTAGGCTATGAATCAAAACCAAGGAAGAATTTTAAACTGAAGGAGTAAACCTTTCCCTTTGGTGGGAATTGAAATGGTGCACTAGAGGTACTACTACCTCTTGATGGTTAATGGGCCTTCACTTTGTACTAGTGCACTTAAACAGCTTCAGTCTAAAATATTCACTCTGATGGCCTCATATTCCATGGTGATCATAGAATTTTTTCAAGCAATGAGTGCTAATTAGAGTATGTGCAATTTAAGCACATTGAAGTTAGCTACAAAAGTGGACAAAACCATCATCCATCATGTGGTGAAATCTAATGATCATGTCCTTTATGTCCCCCATTGTATTATTGATTTGGTACCAGCACTGAATATCAAGGCCAGGGAGGTGGACTTTCTAGACCATTAATAGTCAAAGGAGTCAAAGTGAGTGTCAAAGGCTAGTTCTTGATATGATGGGATGCTCTACTAAAACCATGGTAAGGTTGTATTGCCTCTACTTTCAAATGGCACATGCTATGGACCTCTAGCAAGGACTTGGTGATGATGTATAAACATCTGGATCTGCTTCTTCAATTGTCACATGAAAACCTCAACTATGGTGGTGGCCTCAAGGATTGTCCTACCCTAACTTTGTCATACCAGCTTGGTTACTCTATAAGAATAGTTCTATGCATACTCCACTAGGCCATTCTCCACCAAGTGCCACTATGAGAATAAGCTCTAGACAATACCTAACAATGGGATGATTTTGAAAATTGCTTACAAAACTAAGCCAAGAAGGTGCTGACACATAGTTGGCTATACCACACCTTTGCCTGGTACACCATTTTTGTACATCCTTTCATTGAATGCAGTTGTTGGGTCTCAAGGGGGCAATAATACATCCTGTCATTTCATCCCCACTTTCCCCTTCCTCTCTTTACACACACACAAACACACACAGACACACACACAAAGTCTTGGATTTAGATTTTCTCTGAACTACACCGGAGGTTGACCTATGCTAGGTTTTCCATCTTCCTGAATTTTCAAGCTATGAGTGAGGTACACCATTTTTGTACATCCTATATTATAGCCAATCATCTACAATAAGTAATCAAAGTCATTGACGTGGAGTTTTGGGTCTTCTCCTTGCCAATTTCAAGTCAAAGACTGAGGAGTTCGAGATCCAAAGAAGGGAAAGAGAGGAATTGAAAGGCAAGTCCATGAATCAAAGAAAGCGAGACGACTTTGAAGACAAATCCAGTGCCTCGAACAAATACTAGGGAAGTAGGCATCACATTTTTCTCTTTGATATAAAGCACTTTGCTTTATAATTTTTGGAAAATATACATCTTTAAAATGACAACTCCAGAAAGGGATGACATGATTAGGGAGGCCGAGGAAAGGGCTAGAAAGGGAAAAGCAATAGTTGAAGAGGAAACACATGAGGAGGTACAAACTGAAACTCAAGAGGATCATGTGGAAATGGAGGATATTGATTATGATGATTATGGAATTCCGTATACGGAAATCACTAAACTTGAAACTCAAAAGCAAAATATAGAAACATAGCTAGGAGTTATCAATGAAACACTAAAAACCCTAGCTGAAGCTATAACTAAGATAGCCGATTCTCAATCGGTATCTATTATTGAAAAATCAATGATTCCTCCTAATCAAGTTGAGAGGTCCACCTCTCGACTTAGAGAAATTGCAAATATCCTTAAAGACTTAAAACCGCCAATTTTCAATGGGGAAGAAAAGGAGCATAATAAAGATGCAATTAATACGTTCTTGCAAAAGTGGCAAGACTTTCACCGACTCAGGAATACACCTCCTGAAAATCAAGTTGTGGAAGCAAGTCTTTCCCTTGGAAATAAAGCCTATAAATGGTGGATGAGCCTCAGGGCTCCACAAAATTCTAGGAAGGGAAATATGACATTCCTTGGTTGTGAGAGCCTCACTAATTATGACATCATCTCGAAACCGCTAGGATTTTAGCCATAATTATTGACAAGACCTTAAGCTCAAGAGTCCATAGCTATGAGAGTGCATTGAAAATACAAACCCTTGAGATGACTTTCAAACATGGCCATTGAATTCAAATTTTGAGTTTGCTCTTGGAAAATGCACCAGATGAAGATTTTTTTGGAAAAGCTTTTGAAATCCACTTAGAATATAGGCAAGGCTTTCTCCTAGGCATTCTATTAACCCAAGTAAGCTCCCACCTCTCTTCAATAAGGAAAGCCCTCAGAACTCAAATCCATGAGCTCTCACAATTCATGCATGAATCAACTCAAGATCCAAACTAGTGTCCCTAGACTTAATAATTGCCTTCAAAGACTTTTTGTTGACCATGTAAAATGAGCAAGGTTTACTTTAAACATGGATTGTTGTGGCAAGCAATGTAGATAGATATATTAAGTTGATACAAAACATTATCAAATGAATTCATCCCACCATTTGTTGTCACTCAAGTGACTATCATACACATAGATGAACAATGTACAATCAACGAAATCCAAAAAATGAATCAAGATGCAAGAGAATTTATTTTGTTTAATCCTTGTCATTGGATACAATTAGAAATAACCGATCATTCAAACCAAAGCCATGCATTCTCTCTCTCTCTCTCTCTCTCTCTCTCTCTCTCTCTCTCTCTCTCTCTCTCTCTTTGTGTGTGTGTGTGTGTGTGTTTT